>NC_140510.1:8569450-8969450 GCF_964339955.1 Pipistrellus hanaki | reverse complement strand
CCTGGTGCATGGAGGTCAACCAACTGAGCCATTCTGACTGGGCAATTTTCATCTTCTTAAGGCTGAGCTTTTAAAACTACATTTCCCAGTCTCCCTTGCCAACCTGTGGCCTCATTTCCACCAATAAGACACACTCACTGAAGGCTCTAATATGGAAGTAAAATGAAGAAACAGACCGAGCAGAAGTCATTTGTTTTGTTGACGTGTATGGCTTCAGAAAAAGTGTTTCTGAGGTTAAGCCGACCAATTAAGCAGTGCCGTTTCTGGGAGTATTTCCTAGACTTGCTTCTTCAGCCCTTCTAACAATTCTGCGGGAGATAAATTCCTTTCTGCTCCAACTAGCTAGAATTACTTATCTAAGCTATCATTTCCTTCCTTCTTTGTTAAAACAACAACAACAACAAAAAAAAAAAAAAACCTGATGTAGTTGAGGCTTAGCAGTTTGTGCCCAGCTCAAAGGAACTACATTTCTCAGGATCCCTCAAAGGGAAGAATAATACATGACTAAGTTCTGGCCAATGAGATGTAAGAAACTTATCAGGAAATTCCTCAAGGTGAACTGACCTCAATATGTTCCACAAATACTATCCCTCAGATGAGGTAATGTGGATCAACTTCTCAAAGCTAGAGTTTCATTTATTACTGTTAATTGTAATATTTACATATTCAAGAGAAGCAGCATCAAAACAAAATTACATCCTAAAATGCATATTTGGAATATGATAAAGCAACCAGTATGGAACCGTAGGTCTCCTGCTGTCCGCTGATAACCCCACAGGCAATGGAGAACATTCTTTCATTTGGAGTCCCTTAGTCTCATTATGCCTGAGCTCCAGTCAGCTGCAGAAGGAGTTGCTGAGTACAAAATGGCAAAGTAGACCTGGCCAGTTTGGCTCAGTGGATAGAGCTTCAGCCTATGAACTGAAGGGCCCCAGTTCAATACTGGTCAAGGGCACATGCAAACTCAAGGGTTGCAAACTCAATCCCCAGTAGGGGGTGTGCAGGGGGCAGCCGATCAATGATTCTCTCTCATCATTGATATTTCTCTCTCTCCCTCTCCTTTACTCTCTGAAATAAATAAAAATATATTTTAAAAACAATGGGAAAATGCTTCTGTAGATAATGTTACTGCAGGAAATATTTGACAGACTAGACCCTCAGTTTATTGCTTTGCTTTATTTTCAGGTAAATTTTGGAATTACCTGACCAGGTAATAAACCAAATTTTGTTTTGTATTAACAAGATTTATTTTGTTATTAACAAGATTTGTCATTGAATAGTAATTAATGTCCTTAACTAGGTAAGGTAATGAGTGTATTAATTATCTTGATCTTGTTAACCATTCCACAATGTGTATGGAATACATACCATATCATCACATTCTGCCCTATAAATATGTACAAGTATATTTGTCAATTATTCCTCAATAAAGTTGGTGAGTGAATAATGTCTGTCTTTGGGAAAACTCATATTTATAATTCAATAACTATTAATTTTCTCTTTTTAATTAAAATTTTAATTTTTAAATTAGAGTTGACATACGTATTATATTAATTTCAAGTTTATAACCCCAAAATTAGATATTTATATAACTTATAAAGTGATCATCCCAGTAAATCTAGTACCCATCTGACACTATATATAGTTATTACGATATTAATGACTATTTTTTGTGCTGTACTTTACATTCCCATGACTATTCTGTAACTACCAATTTGTACTTAATCACTTCATCAGTTTCAGCCATCCCTGCAAAAACTCTGACCTCTGGCTTCTGTTCTGCTTGTTTATTTTGTGAGGTTTTTTAAGGTTCCATGTATAAGAAAAGTCATTGGGCATTTGTCTTCCTCTGCCTGACTTATTCACTTAGCATAATACCCTCTAGGTACATTTATGTTGTTTTAGATGGTAAGATCTCATTATTTTTTACGGCCAAGTCATATATGCACCACTTCTTTATTTATTGATGGACACTTGAGTTGCTTCTGTATCTTGGCCGTTGTAAATAATGCTGCAATGAACATATGGATGGATGTCTTTTCAATATAGTATTTTGAGTTTCTTCAGATAAATAACCAGAAGTGGAGCTGCTGGGTCCATCTTTGTCTTTTGTTGTAGCCTTTGTTTTAAAGTCTATTTTGTTTGGTATAAGTATTGCTACTCTAGATTTTTGTTTTGTTTCATTTTCATGAAATATCTTTTTCCATCCCTTTACTCTCAAGCTGTGTGTCTTTTGATCTGAAGTGAATCTCTTGTAGACAGCATATGTAAGGGTCTTGTTTTTGTTATCCATTCAGTTGCTGTATATCTTTTGATGGGAGTATTTTATCCATTTGCTTTAAAGTAATTATTGATAGACTAGAGGCCCAGTGCATGAAAATTCCCTCAGCCAGTCCTGCCCCCTCTCATAGTCCGGTAGCCCTCAGGGGCAGGAAGTGATCCAGCAATTAGGGGAAGGCAATGCCCCCATCACACCTCTGCTGCAGATGTCCCCATCACACCTCTGCTGCTGCCACTGCTGGCAGCGCAAGCCTCAGCCGACCCTGGTTACCTGAGTCTCAGGTGGCCCTGGGAGGCTGGGCAGCCACCATCCGAGGCTTGCCTGCACCTTGGGCTGGCCCTGGGCAGCTGGGGGGCCAAGAGGACTGGGGGACTCTGGAGGCAGGTGTGCAGAGCTGAGGGGACTGGACACCACCATCTTGTAGCTGTGGGTGCCACCATCTTTGAGGGCATGGCAGTCAATTAGCATATTTCCTCCTTATTGGCTGTGGGTGCCACCATCTTTGTGAGGGTGTGATGGTCAATTAGCATATTCCCTCTTTATTATATAGGATATGTATTTAACTGAAAAATGAAACTCTCTAACCCATTAAACAACTCCCCATTTCCTCCTCCTTCTCATCCCCTGGCAACCACCATTCTCCTTTTTGTCTGAGTTTGACTACTCTAGGTATCACATGTAAGTGAAATCATATAGTATTTGTCTTTTTTATTTCATTCAGCATAATGCCCCCAAAGTGTAGCCTGTGCCAGAATTTCCTTCTGTTAAAGGCTGAATAATAATATTTGTGTATATGCCATGTTTTGCTCATCCATTCACCACCAATGAACTTTGGATTGCTTCTACCTTTTGGCTATTATAAATAGTGCTGCTATAAACATAGGTGTACAAATCTCTTCAAGATCTTGCTTTTGGAATAAACCCATAAGTAGGACTGCTGTGTTATGGTAATTCTGTTTTTTACGTTTTTGAGGAACTGCCATACTATTTTGCATACGAGCTACACCATTTTACCAGAATCCCCACCAGAAACACAGGGTTACAATTTCTACACATTTGAGCACAGCCTCCCTCTGGGCTCCTGTTCACACTGGCCTCCCTGCATGTCTGCCTCACCATCCCAGCAGCCTTTGGAAACATGGGTCAGCTCATTCCATTCCTCCACTCAAAGCCTGCAATGACCTCTGTGGTGGTGAGGGTTGGCCGGACGGTTTAACAAACAGCCGGAGCTTTCAGTGGCCTCACACAGCGGAAGTTTACTCCTCACACACACAGCATGGAGATGGGGCCTCACCACCCTCACATGTGCTCACAGGGACCCCCGGGAGTCAACAGTCAGCCAGCAGGTGGGGAATGAGGGAACATGGAGGACATGGGAGATGTTCATTGGCAAAGTCACTTTCGCCACTTCAACTGACAACAATCCCCTCACACGGCCACACAGCATGGCAAGGAACACGTGAAAATGTAGTCCAGCCCTGGGTGTCCAAGAGGAAAAGCAAATGGCAAGCAGCCAGCAGCCTCTGCCACAACTTCCATCTCAGAGTGAGAGACAGAGTCATTTACATGACCTACACGACCCTACAGACTCTGTCCCCATGCTGCCCTGTGCGGTCTCCATCCTCCCCCAGCTCGCTCCGCCCGGGACTCCTCTTCCCACTGTTTCTCAAGTGCTTCAGCTGCGCTCCTGCCCCAAGGCTCTGCCTTTGCGAGGATGCTATTCCTCAGTGTCCACATTCCTCACCCATCGCTCCTCACAGTCTCTAATGAAATGCCAACTGCCAACAGGCCTTCCCTGACCACCTAGTTCACAGTCACCAATCCCCACCCCCACCCCCAACCAGCATCTCCTATGCCCCTTCCCTCATTCATTTTCTCCAGAGCCCTTACTGCTATTTGACATGTATGCATCCTACTTTTTTACTAGTCCCTAAGCTCTCTCCCCAACTCTCTCATAAGGGAGAACGCTTCTTCATTCTGTTCCCTGCTGAATTCCTAGCACACGGAAGAGCGCCTGGCATGCAGAGGTGCCTAGGAAATCTTTGTGAGCCCTCTGGATGCAATGTAGCAGCCGGCTGGTTGAGTGTGAGTTTGTAGAATTGGCCTAGGTTAACATAGTCAGGATGTCGAGATTCCTCAGCAAAAGTTACAAAAAGAGATCAAAGTGCTTAGGGACAGAGTGTGGGAGGGAGTCAGCTATATGACCCTGTACTCACCCCCAACTCGGTTCCCTAAGAGGGCCAGAGCAAATCCTCTTCACCCAGATGGTGTGAAAGTCATCCGTGAGCCTGTGCGAGTCCCTGAGAAGCCTGTGGTGAAGGGAGTGATGAAAAGGGTCTAAGTTTCCAGTGGGATGAGGGGCCTGTGGGGCAGGGGCCACATAGCATGTCTTCCAGGAGCAGGGCAGCCACTGGGCAACAGCTCTGAGGAGAGGTCACTGGGTCTAAACCTGTGGGGAAGCCCACTGAGCTGCTACAATCTACAAAACTGAGGAGAGACGTGCTAGGTACTGAGAATGGAGGTGTGACCGGAGAGAGCACAGTACAGCATCCTCACCGACAGTTACCACACCTGAGGGAGTCCCCTGAGGCAGAAAGGACTGGAACACTCAAGAATGGACTTAGGGGCTCCCTCCGCCCCCCTCATCTGCTCCCCCCCCCCACACACACACACACACATATTACCCCTCTGCCTTCCCTAATGGTACTCATGGTCATTTACCAGAGTCATTGTGCATAGAATATAGTCTCTGAGCATGTAAAAATTCCCAGAAATAAAAAATGTTGCTAAGAGATTAAAAAAAAAAAAGTGGTGGAGTAAGTGGAAGCTACACTGACACTCTCCCAGGACCGAACTGGAAATACAACTAAAATACGGAAAAATCACCCTGAAAAATCAACTGAAGACTAGCTGGAGAGAGTGTGTGATAACCAAGGATGGAAAGTAGAGACTGCACACAGACTGGTAGGAAAAACAGAGGCGCCAAAGGGCTGGACAGGCTCCAACTGCAGCTGAAGGTCTGGAGAGAGATCTCAGCTGTGGGGGTGGTGGGGGGGGAGTTCCCACTAAGAACGCTGTGGTTTAAACCACAAGCTGGGCCCCCAGCTCAGAGCACCAGAACTGAGAAAGGCGCCCACATAATACCTGACTGTGAAAAGCAGCAGGGCTACTGTCTGCCCGCCAGAGACTGCTGGAAAAGCAGGCACCCTCTTAAAGGGCCAGTGCACAAAATTATGTATGCAGCCACTCATCTTGGGCTCTGGTAGAGGAAACATAGAGTAGACTGGAGCTGTGTGAGGACAGTCCAAGGTTGGGGGCTCTGGGGTTGGAGCTAAAGGGCAGCCGCCCCAATTTCCCCGTACTGAGTCACTCCCTCCCACTGCAGAGGACGTCTTTCTCCTTACAGGAATTTGATATCCAGTTGTTTTTGGCCTTGGAGAAAGGCAGTTGCCACAACCTGTCAAAGAACTCTTGCCCCACCCTGTGGTTAAAAGCCTGAGGCTAATCAAGGCTGATAACAATCAGGCTGCAGGCAGAAGGGATCTTTGGAGGCTTTGAGTTTTTGCCTGATCTCCTCAGGCCTGGGACTAGGAAAAGCAGACCCTGATATACATTTTGGTCCTTTCCAAAGCATCCAGCCCCTGCAGAGGGAGCTACAGGCTGTGGATTGCTTATGGCCCCAAAAAGAGTACTCAGGGACAATCAGAGACAGCATCTGACATTGTCCTGTCCAAGAGATTGGAAGTCAAAGCAGATCTACCTAATACATGGACAGAAACGCCAACAGGGCCGAAACAGGTTTGGCTCAAAGGATAGAGCGTCGGCCTGCAGACTGAAGCATCCCAGGTTCAATTCCAGTCAAGGGCATGTGCTGTGGTTGTGGGCACATCCCCAGTGGGGGGTGTGCAGGAGGCAGCTGATCCATGTTTCTCTCTCATTGATGTTTCTAACTGTCTATCCCTCTCTCTTCCTCTCTGTAAAAAATCAATTATATATATATATAGTAACCCCAACAGGGAGTCCAAATGGGGAGAGAGAGAGAGAAAAACACCTAATGAAAGAACAAGAGAATTCTCTAGAAGAAGAGATAAATGAAATGGAGATTAAAAAAATGATCTGACATAGAGTTCAGAACAATGATAGTAAAGATGCTCAACAACATGAAAAAATATATAGTAACTATGCAAAAACAATCAGTCACAAATAAAGAATGACATAGCACTAATAACACATTGCAATACACAGCAGATTAGGGGAAGCTGAGGATAGGATCAGTGAATTACAAGACTTGGTAGAAAAATCACTCACTCAGAGAACCAAAAAAGAAAAAACAATTTAAAAAAATAGGAAGACAGCTTAAGGAGCTGTGGGACAACATGAAACATAATAATATTCACATAATGGAGTGCCAGAAGGGGAAGAGAGCAAGCAAGAGATAGAGAATGTGTTCGAAGAAATAATGGCAGAAAACTTCCCTAACCTGGTGAAGGAAAAAGTCACACAAGTTCAGGAGGCACAGAGAGTCCCAAGCAAGAAGAACCCAAACAGGTCCATGCCCAGACACATCATAATTCAAATGTCAAAAATTAAAGACAAAGAGAGAATCTTAAAGGCAGTAAGAGAAAGCAAACTGTTACCTACAAAGGAATTCCCATAAGTCTTTCAGCTGATTTCTCATCAGAAACACTACAGGCCAGAAGGGAATGGCATGAAGTACTCAAGGTAATGGAAAGCAAGGATCTGACACCAAGATTTCTATATCCTGCAAGACTATCACTCAGAATAGATGGTGAAATAAAGAGCTTCCCAGACCCAAAAAAAAAGGTTAAAGGAGTTTATCACCACCAAACCAGCACTGCAGGAAATGCTAAATGGACTGCTCTAATGAGGAGAAATAAATATAGACAGAAACCTAGGCATACAGAATTAAAATGGCAATAAGTAAGTACCTATTATAATAACCTTAAATGTACATGGATTAAGTGCTCCAACCAAAAAACAGTATAGCTGAATGAATACAAAAATATGACCCAATTATATTCTGTTTACAAGAGACCTACCTCAGAACAAAAGACTCACACAAGATGAGAGTGAGGGATGGAAAAAATCTCCCAGGCAAATGGAAATGAAAGAAAAGTTGGGGTAGCAATACTCATATCCAACAAAATAGACTTCAAAATGAAGGCCAACACAAGAGACAACAAAAGTCACTACATAATACTAACGGGATCAATCCAACAAGAGGATATAACCCTGTAAATATGTATGCACCCAATACAGGAGCACCTAATTATATATTTTTAAAAATTTTCTAGCCTAAGCTGGTTCAGCTCAGTGGATAGAGCATCGGCCTGCGGACTGAAGGATCCCAGGTTCGATTCTGGTCTGGGGCATGTACCTTGGTTGCGGGCACATCCCCAGTAGGGGGCGTGCAGGAGGCAGCTGAATAATGTTTCTCTCTCATCGATGTTTCTAACTCTCTGTCATTCTCTCTTCCTCTCTGTAAAAAATCAATAAAATATATTTTTTTAAAAAACAAACTTCTTACCCAAACCGGTTTGGCTCAGTGGATAGAACATTGGCCTTTAGACTGAAGGGTTCCAGGTTCGATTCCCGTCAAGGGAATGTACCTTTGTTGCGGGCACATCCCTGGTGGGGGGTGTGCAGGAGGTAACTGATCGATGTCTCTCTCTCATCGATGTTTCTAACTTTCTATCCCTCTCTCTTCCTCTCTGTAAAAAAAATCAATAAAATATATTAAAAAAAAAAAAAAAAAAAACACCCTTCTCGAGGACTTTAAGGGAGAGATCAAGGATCAAGAACAATACAGTCATAGTAGGAGACTTAAACATCTCACTGACTTCACTGGATAGATCTTCCAGACTAAAAATTAACAAGGAAACAGTGACTCTAAAGAACACACTAGATCAGATGGATTTAATTGATTTATGGAACATTTCACCCCAAAGCTGCAGAATATGCATTTTCTCAAGTGCACATCTCAAAGATAAGACCACATGTTAGGACACAAAACAAGTCTCTACAAGTTCAAGAACATTGAAATTATATCTAGCATCTCTCAGACCATAATGGAAGGAAATTAGAAATCAACTACAATAAAAACACTCAAAAACATTCAAACACACGGAGGCTAAATAGCATGTTATTAAACACTATACACCAACAAGCTGGACAACCTGGACGAAATGGACAAACTCCTAGAAAAATACAACCTCCCAGAACTGAACAGGAAAAATCATAAAACCTGAATAGATCAATAACAACTGATGAAATAGAAGTAGTAATTAAAAAAAAATTCCCAACAAACGAAAGCCCTGGTCCAGATGGCTTCACAGGAGGGGTTTACCAAACATTCAAAGAAAAACTAACACCTGTACTCCTCAATAACACCTGTATTCCAAAAATTCCAAGCTCTTTTTATGAGGCCAGTGTAAAACCAGACAGAGACAATACAAAGAAAGAGAATTACAGGCCAATATTCCTGATGAACATAGATGCTAAAATCCTCTACAAAATGTTAGCAAATCGGATCCAGCACTATATTACGAAAATCATACACCATGACCAAGTAGAATTTATTCCAGGGATGCAAGACTGGTACAATATTTATAAATCAATAAATGTGATATATCACATAAACAAATTGAAAGACAACAAAATCACATGATCATATCAATAGATGAAGAAAAAGCATTCGACAAAAGAAACATCCATTTTTGACAACTCTCAGCAAAGTGGGAATAGGGAATGGTATCTGAGCATAATAAAGGCCATATATGACAACCCTACAGCCAACATCATACTCAATGGCAAAAACTAAAACCATTTCCCCTAAAAACAGGAACAAGACATGGATGTCTGCTTTTACATTTTACACTCTTATTCAACATAATACTGGAAGTTCTAGCCACAGTGATCAAAGAAGAAGAAGAAATAAATGCCATTCAAATTGTAAAGGAGAAAGTAAAATTGTCATATTCACAGATGACATGATGAAAACCCTAAAGATTACACCAAAAAACTTCTAGATTTAAGAAATGAATTCAGCAATGTAGCAGGTTATAAAATTAACACCCAGAAATCTATGGCATTTTTATATACCAATAATGACCTTATGAAAAGAGAAACTAAACAAACAATCCCATTTACCATTACAACAAAAAAAATCAAGATATTTGGGAATAAATTTAACCAATGAGGTAAAAGACTTGTACTTAGCCGAGACCGGTTTGGCTCAATGGATAGAGCGTCGGCTTGGGGACTGAAGGGTCCCGGGTTCAATTCCGGTCAAGGGCATGAACCTTGGTTGCGGGCATATCCCCAGTAGGGGGTGTGCAAGAGGCAGCTGATCGATGACTCTCTCTCATCGATGTTTCTAACTCTCTATCTCTCTCCCTTCTTCTCTGTACAAAATCAATAAAATATATTAAAAAAAAAAAAAAAAAAGACTTGTACTTAAAAACTACAGGATGTTTAAAAAAGAGATAAAGATATAAACAAGTGGAAGAATATGCCATGTTCATAGATTGGTAGGATTAGCATAATTAAAATGTCCATACTACCCAAAGTAATCTACAGATTCAGTGAACTACCTATTAAAATGCCAACAGCGTATTTCACAGATCTAAAACAAATAGCCCCAAAATTTATATGGAACCAAAAAAGACCCCAAATAGCTGTAGCAATCTTCAGAAAGAACAAAGTTGGAGGAATCACATACCAGCTCAAGTTATACTACAGAGCTACAGTAATTAAAACAGTCTGGTACTGGCACAAGAACAGGCATATAAATCAATGGAACAGAACAGAGACTCCAGAAATCAACCCAAGCCATTACACTCAATTAGTATTTGACAAAGGAGGCAAAAGTATACAATGGAGTCAAGACAGTCTCTTTAGTAAACAGTGTTGGGAAAATTGGACAGATACATGCAAAAAAAAAAAGAAAGAAAGAAAGAAAGAAAAAGAAAAAATGAAACTAGACCACCAACTTACACCATACGCAAGAATAAACTCAAAATGGATAAAAGACTTAAAGCTATGTCATGAAAGCATAAAAATCCTAGAAGAAACTATAGGCAGCAAAATCTTAGACATTTGTCATAGCAATATGTCTACAGGTACATCTCCTATGGCAAAGGAAAAGAAGGATAAAATAAACAAATTAGGACCACATCAAAAATAAAAGAAAACCATCAACAAAATGAAAAGGGAACCCACTGTATGGGAGAATGTATTTAATAATAATGATACATCTGAGAAAGGGTTAATATCTAAAATATATTAGAAACTCATGCAACTTAACAAAAGGAATACAAACATTCCAATTAAAATGGGCAAAGGAATTAAATAGACACTTCTCCAAAGTGGACATTCAGATGGCTAAGAGACATATGAAAAAAAATGCTCAAAGTCACTGATCAGAGAGATGCAAATTAAAACGACAATGAGGCCAAAACCGGTTTGGCTCAATGGATAGAGCATTGGCTTGGAGACTGAAGGACCCGGGTTCGATTCTGGTCAAGGGCATGTACCTTGGTTGCGGGCATATCCCCAGTAGGGGGTGTGCAAGAGGCAGCTGATCAATAACTCTCTCTCATCGATGTTTCTAACTATCTCTATCCCTTCCTCTCTGTACAAAATCAATAAAATATATTTTTAAAAATAAAATAAAATAAAAAAACTAAAACGACAATGAGGTATCACCTCACACCTCTCAGAATGGCTATCATCAACAAGTCAACAAATGACAAGTGTTGGCAAGGATATAGAGAAAAGGGAACCCTAGTACATTGCTGTGGGAATGCAGCCACTCTGAAAATCAGTTTGGAGTTTCCTCAAAAAATTAAGTATTGAACTCCCATTTGATCCACTGATCCCACTTCTAAGAATATATTCCAAGAAACCCAAGACACTAATCAGAAAGAATGTGTGCACCCCTATGTTCATAGTATCACAATTTACCATACCTAAGATCTGAAAACATCCCAAGTGCCCATCAGTAGATAAGTGGATAAAAAAGCTGTGTACATTTACACCATGGAATACAATGCAGTGGTAAGAAGGAGGAGGAGGAAGAGGGTCTTTTTTGGTTCCATATAAATTTTGGGGGTATTTGTTTTAGATCTGTGAAATACGCTGTTGGTATTTTAATAGGAGGAAGAGAAGGAGGAGGAGGAGGAGAAGGAGGAGGAGGAGGAGGAGGAGGCGGAGGAGGAGAAGGCTCTCTTACCCTTTGAGACAGTATGGAGGGACCTAGAGAGTGTTATGTTAAGCAAAAGAAGGCCGTCAGAGAAAGACAAGTGTCACATGATCTCACTCGTATGTGAAAACTAATGACAAAATAAACTGATGAACAAAATAGGTCCAGAGCCATAGAAGTATGGAACAGACTGTGGAATCTCAGAGGGAAGGTGGAGGAGGGTTGGTGGTTGGAAAGAGATCAACCAAAGAACATGTATGCAGATGTGCATAACCCACAGACACAGACAATAGGCTTATGAAGGCCTGGGGCAGAGGACAGGGGTGGGCTAAAAGGAGTCAATGGGGGGAGAGGACATGTGTAATACTTTCAACAATAAAGATTTAATTTAAAAAATTGTAACTGAGGCAGTGGTCAAAACGGGTTTATGGAAGTCAGGTGATAGAGTTTGGACCCAAGGGCACCTCCTGTAACCAATGGGTCTGGAGTAAAGTCATCCCCTCTTCTGCGAGTAACTATTCTCTTGAGAAATAGTTTTACTGTGGTTCAGAATGAAAATCTATGAGACACCATGTGACCTTGATCATGAAACTGAGCCACCCAACATGAACTTGGTTTTATCTAACTATCCCACCATCAAATGGCTGGGATCAGGCTCATGCAAGTCCCAGAGGCACAAGCAAGCTGCCTTACTCCTATAACTTCCTCCCTCAAACCACTCTGAGACCAACTGTCGGAGGAGGAAGGCATGGGTGCCTGCTACTCAGGGGGCTCTGAACAGTATGCTGCCACCAGCTGAAGATAAAGTGCTGTGGACAGTGGAGACAGGAAACCCTGCAGAAACATGGAACTCCAGGCATGCGTCATCACGTGATCCTCTTCGAGGGGGAGAGATGATGTGAGGCGAGGCTCTCTCCTAATTTGTGGGTGGTAGCCAAGTTCAGTCGTCAGAAAGTTGGAAGTCACAAGATTGAAAGACTGAGAACATGCTGGTTAGAGAAAGGTAGAACGGGCCCACGATGTCTCACGTGAATGCTCCCTACAACACACCCATTGCAGAGGTTTTTAATGATCGAACTCTCCCTAACCAATGCTTACCCATTGACAGAGTGGAAAATGGCAGAGACACAGGTTACATATTGGCTCAAGAGCATGAAATGGACCACTCTAAAACTGTCACTACCAAGTGGCCTCAACATGGCGCCAGATCACGGAGTAGCAGCTGCCACCGGATGGAGGTCGGGTGCATTTAGCTTCCTCCAGGTGGAAATGGCAGTGACTTCTCCTCGTTGGAATAGACATGAATTCTGCAGATGGACTGTCCTTCCATACCTGCTATGCTTCCGCTGGCAGTACCATCTATGAACGTATGGGATGCTATTGGTCCAGAAGCTTATTTCACATCACAAAGCAAAGTCAGACAATGGGCTGATAACAGGCCTGGCATTCCTGGGTTTTACCGCATATCTGACCACCCGAAAGCAGCTTGTCTTGTTCAAGACTCACTTAGCGGCGCCATATGAACACAACACCACACAAAACTGACCTTGTCTGCACAGGACAGTGCATGTCCCGAGGCCATTGCCAGTCCCGCTTCTTCCTCTGCTGAAAAACGGGATCAGGGGTCGAGGGCTGATCGCCTCCTTCATGTTCCACCTAATGGCCACTCACAGACATCTGTCTTTATATTCCTACACCTTGGGACTCCACTACGTAAGTGGAGTTGGTTACTCAAGAAATGAATGTATCCTCTAGAAGAATTAAGTTAAATTAAGTTAAATTGGAAGTTGAAACTGTCACCTGGCCATTTGAAGCTCCACATGCCACTGCACGAACCAGGGGGAGGGCGTTTAATGCTGGCTGTGGGGTTGGCCTTAACTTTTAGGAGACATTGCTGCTGCGTGTGGTTCCCCAGGGCCTGGCCCCGGAGTGGTATGTCCAATGGCAACACTAATGGAAGGCCAAGCAGTGCGACATAAGCAGGGTCACCAGGAGCTCAGATCCTCAGGAGCAATGTGTTGGACCCACCAGGTAAAGAACCTTTGGGGTGAGAGTGAGAATAAGACCTGAGGTTCAGGGCCGAGTGTCCCCTTGGGGGTCAAAAGCGAGGGAAGGAGAGGAGTTCATCAATCCTCTCTCTACTGCTCACACCCCTTCTCTCCATGCATTTCCCTCCCCCAGACTCTCTCCCCTCACAGCTGGGCAGCCTTAGCACATGCTGTTTGTTCCCTCTGCCAGAGTGCCCTACGTATGTTTCAACATTCAGTTTACGCAGTACATCCGAGGAACCTATGTCCTTGCCTCCCTCCCCTCCCCCCTCAAGGCTGGATGGAGCTCCCTGGGCTCCCATTGTCCCTGGTGTCCTCTGGCCTTGCACTCGGCTGCACCTCCATGCCACAGGCATGTCCATGCTGTGTCCTCCCAGAGGCCTGGAGCTTTGGGCCTCTCTCGTACCTGGTGCCTACCAGTGGCCAGCAGAGCACAGGCATTTAGGAGATGGAGCCTAGGAGGCAGAGGTGAGGTGGGCATGGGCAGGGAGCTGGTGTAGCCAAGGATGGTGGTCTTATGGGAGACCACTGACGGCTGCCAGAGCTGCATCCTGGGGACTCCAGCTGCCCACTAGGGGGCAGGCCCCAGCCCCACTGCTCTCTGATGCTACCATGCCCCTAACTTCGGAGAACAAAGCAGATACCAGGTCCAAAGAGAAGCAGAAAAGCCATAACCTAGAATCGGAGGCCAGGAGCCTGGTGGAAACAGGTCCAAATGGGACCAGGTCAGGAAGGACAAGTCTGTACTTTGAGGTAGGCAAGCAGAGATGACAATGAGATGATGACAATTCAATTTCATCACTGAGTCCCCGGCTCAGGTCACCCACTCTGCTGAGCAACTCACATTTCAGTTGTGCAAATTAAAAAAGTAAAACAGCATTGTGCATCTGCACACTGGCTCAGGGGAGTGGGCTTCTCAGTGGCCTCCCAGGCGCTCAATGAGCTGTGTGCTCTCCACAGCCTGCGCGTCCCGAGGCGGGCACCACACCTCTGTGGAAGGGAGGTGGTCAGGGAGGAATCCACACTTCAGGCCTTGAAACGATATTATAGGCTGTACAACCTATCAGAGTAATCGCAAACTGCCCATGAATCCATATTTATACCAAGAATTGTCTCTACTCTGAATAAATAACAAGAGAGGACAGAAAGAGGTAGTGAAGAAGAGAAGGAGGGAGGGAGGGAAAGAGGAGGGAGAAGGCATAATTATTACAATTCTGGCAATCATCACAAAGTTCCCTGAACTGTGACTAGGTAGTCTATTCTAGTCCAGCTCGGCGATCAGTTGTGCATATCTGCTGGGGACAGAGAGGGTTGATTTATGGCCGTGGTCGGCAAACCACGGCTCACGAGCCACATGTGGATCTTTGGCCCCTTGAGTGTGGCTCTTCCACAAAATACCATGACCTGGGCAAGTCTATTTTGAAGAAGTGGCGTTAGAAGTGTAAGTTTAAAAAATTTGGCTCTCAAAAGAAATTTCAATCGTTGTACTGTTGATATTTGGCTCTGTTGACTAATGAGTTTGCTGACCACATAGATTCTATGGCAAAGTGTGCTAGCTTGTGTCATCTCTGGCTTAAGCATTGGCTTCTATCTCCACCTGTATCCTTTACCCCTGATTCTCAGACAAGAAGAGCACACAATTTGCTTGAATGCAAACAGAGGAAGAATAAAAGAAACCCCCAGTATGTCTACTATTTCCCATGATTGAATCTCAGATGGAGTCCCCCGTTCCACCTGAGGAAGACCATCCTTAGAATGGTAGAGGGTTTGTACATCATATAAACATTTCCATTCATCTCTGGCTCCCAGGTTTCTGATGGTCAGGGGATGGCTTTATCCAGAAAACTGAGGACCACCCGCAGAGGCCTGGTGAACCTTCTGTGAAGGACCTGGTGAGTGTGTGTGTGTGTGTGTGTGTGTGTGTGTGTGTGTGTGTCCCGCTCCGGCTGCTGAGATTTGTTTCCCAAGGGCTCTATGAAACCCACTCTCTTTTCTGACAGCACCCCTCCTTCACCCAGCAGCCATCACCCCATGCCTTTATCCTCTGCCAGGCCCGCAGGAGGGTGAAGCAAACTAAGTCCCAGGCCCAGATGTGCAGATCTCATTCCTGACTGCCCTCAAGTCAGCCGCCAGCTGGGCTGGACCCCATGGCGGCACCAGAGGAAGTTATTTTTGACAACAGATGCCTCAGGACTGGGCCCACAAGTCCCATCCTCTTCCCAGGTGAGGAGAAAGGCCAACGTGTGCCGAGCCTTCCATTGTGCTTTGTTAAGCCCTTACAACATCTCTGTTTGTTGAGATTAACTCCCAGAGTTCATAAAGACACTGAGACTGGAGGGGGAGGGGGCGGGTTGGCCAACCCCAAATCACACGGCAGCTGAGCCAGGCTTTGAATTCACATGGTCTCACTCCAAGCCTTTATTCTTGTCTGTGCACCAACTTTCGTCTGTAAAACTATGTGCAGGTGGCCAGATCAAAAGCCACCTGAACTATTTTTAAGTCAGCTTTCCAGCGAGGCATGCCAATGGCCAAGCAAACAAAATTGAGGTTCATCCTTCAGTGAGTGCATGTTGGCAATATGGGCTTGCCAGGTTGTATAAAAACTGAGATGAAGAAACCCAGTCACTACCAGGGAGGAACTCATGGTCTCCTGAGGGAATGGGTGGAAGAAACACCAACATGGGCGAGGAGGGGCGAGGTGGGTACCCAGGTTCAAAAAGCACAAGGGAGGGGGCGACATCCTAGAGAACAGGGTGTCTCACCTCCAGGAAGCAGGAGGGGGCTCAATAGAATTTTCCAGAAATTGCAACCTGGCTCTCAGAGTGTGCTGGTGAGGGCAGTGCAGGCTGGGGGGCAGCTGCAGAAGCAGCCGATGATCCATCCTTTGTTTAACAAGCTATTCCACAACACAAAAATTGACGAAGTGAGCTCACGTGGCCATGCTCGGAGCCCGTGACAGGGAGACGGGTTCCTGCCCAGTATGAGCATGAACAGATCACTAGTGCATGCCTGTCATCGGAGGCCAGGACACTGTGTCTATCCCCTCTTTCCCAAAAGGCGGCAGCCTGGATGGGGGAGTGAGAGGCTGCTGCAACACATGTCCATGAGGGACCCAAAGGCAGAGGGCTCGGAGGCCAGCATGGACCAGCTTTCTGAGGACTTGAGACTAAGACCAAGTGCAGCCCCTTCCTTGCTGTGCAGCCATGGGTGAACTATTTAACCTCATGGAGTGCCATCTCCATCCATCCAGCTTTCCTGATACAGAGCATGTTCACTGAGCACCTACTATGTGCTGGGCCTTGGACCAAGTGCTGGAGACACCCAGGTGTTCTCCTGGGGAACATGGGCCCAAGAGACTAAACTGACAATGATAAATGAGAGGTGAGGGCTTTGGTCATGGGGGTGGAGAGGTGGAAATAGAGTCCTAAAGGGTCAAGGACATGCAGGATAAGGTCCATAGGCTGAATGAGCAGGGCTTGATCAGGCAAAGGGAGGACAAAACAATTAAGGGATTAAGCCCATAGGCTTTAGAGATGAAGGACCTAGGTTCCAGTCCCGGCTCTGTCATGTACTAGTTATGTGCTCTTGGACAAGTGACTTCATCTTTCTGTGCCTCAGTTTGCTCTTCTAGAAAATGGGACAATAATTAAACTAGGTGGTTCACTGAGGCTTTGAAGGATGACATGAGCTTTAAATGCAAAGCACTAACTGAACACAGAGACTGTTCTATCACTCAGTATTGAGTATTTCTCAGGCCCACAATGTATCAATATATGCTTATTTCCCTTTTCTTGTCTTATTGCATTAGCAAGAAACTCCAGTATGTTGTTGAAAAGCAATGATGAGAGTGGGCATCTTGCCCTGTCTGTGACCTTAGAGGGAAAGCTTTCAGCTTCTGAACGTTACATATGAGGTTAGCTGCAGGTTTTTTGCAGAAATTCTTTGTCAAGTTTAGGAAGTGCTCCTCTATTCCTAATTTACTGAGAGTTTTTAATCATGAATGGGTGTTGGATTTTGTTAAATGCTTTTCTGTACCTATTGATATGACCATATGATTTTTTTAGCCTGTTGATGTGATGGATTACATTAATTGGGTTTGTTTTTTTTAACATTGAATCAGCCTTGCATACTTGGAATAAATTCCACTTCCTCATGGTGTATAATTCTTTTTATATATTATTGGATTCAATTCACTAACATATTGTTGGGGATTTTTGCATTTATGTTTATGAGATATATTGGTTTATAGTTTTCTTTCTTGTAATATCCTTGTCTGGTTTTGGTATTTAGAGTAATGCTGGTCTTGTAGAATGAGTTAGAATTCCCTCTGCTTTTATCCTCTGAAAAAGACTGTAGAGAATTGATATAATTTCTTCCTTATATATTTGGTAGAATCCACCAGTGAATTCATCTTGGCCTGGTGCTTTCTGTTTTGGAAGGTTATTAATTATTCATTTAATTTCTTTAATAGAGACGATTCTATTCAAATATTTAATTTCTTGTGTGAGTTTTGGCAACATGTGTCTTTCAAAGAATTGACCCATTTCAGATAATCAAATTTATGGGCAGAAAGTTATTCATACTGCTCCTTTATTATCCTCTTACTATCCATAGCATTTAGAGTCACATCTCCTCTTTCATTTCTGATATTAGTAATTTGTGTCCTCTCACTTTTCCCCTGAGGTTTAACTGGCTAGATGCTTATTGGTTTTATTGATCTTATCAAAGAACCAGCTCTGGTTTCATTGATTCTCTCTATTGATTTCCTGTTTGTAATTTCATTAGTTTCTCCTCTAATTTTTATTCTTTCTTTTCTCCTCCTTTCTTTGGATTTAATTTGATATTCTTTTGCTACTTTTCTAAGGTGGAAACTTATATTTTTTATTTTAGATCTTTCTTCTACTCTAATATATACATTCAATGCTACAAATTTCTAAATATTGCTTTTGGGGCATCCCACAAATTTTAATAAGCTGTGTTTTCATTTTTATTTAGTTCAAAATATTTTAAAACTTCTCTTGAGATTTATTCTTTGGCCCTTGTGTTACTTAGTAGTGTATTGTTTAATCTCCAAATATTTTGATATTTTCCATTCATTTTTCTGTTATAAATTTCTATTTTAATATCTTTGTACTCTGAGAACAGACACTGTATGGTTTCTATTATTTTAAACTAGTGGCATGGTGCATGAAATTCATGCACATTAAAAGGGAATTAATTAGAGGAAATATTTTAATATTGCTATTTGCCCTTTCTCTATAATGGAAGTGTCAGATATAAAAGAAAATTAATAAAATCTATATGAAAATCTTCTTTCTGTCAGAGTCTAGGGCACACCAGGGGACCCAGAGTCAAGTCTCTGCCCACCCAAGTGCACCTCAAAATCAGGCGAGACCCAGACCCAGCTGCCCACCCCCCACATTGGGTGATATCCAGACCTGGCAGGCCCCACCCCCTTCAAACCCCACCAAGCAGGGGCCGCAGCCGCAGGTTCCCCATTAAGCTCCACTAGGTGGGGGCACAGCCTCAGGTCCCCTGGCCTGAGACATGGGTTGTGGCCTGAGGTCTCTCATCAAGCCTTGCCAGATGGGGGGCACAGCCTGAGGTCCCCAGTCAAGGCCCCCTGGGTGGGGTGCATGACCTGAGGTTTCCTGTCAAATCCCACTAGGTGGGGGGCACAACCTGAGGTCCCCCATCAAGCCCTGCCAGGCTGGTGGGTGGCACAGCCTCAGGTCCCCGCCTTGGCCCGGCACCACGCAACCTCAGGTCTCTGCTGATCACCCATTATGGCTGGTAACAGGAACCCGCCTCCACTGTGCACAGCGCCATCTTGTGACGGTGTTATGGTGTGAGGGTCAATTTGCATATTACTTCTTTATTATATAGGATTTATTATATGGCCCAGACAGTAGTCTGTCTTTTTAAAAAAAATATTTTTATTGATTTTAGAGAGGAAGGGAGAGGGAGAGAGCAATGAAATATCAATGATGAGAGGAAACCATTAATAGGTTGCCTCCTGCATGTCCCACACTGGGGATCGAGCCTGCAACCCTGGCATGTACCTTGACTGGGAATTGAACCAAGACCTCCTGGTTCATAGGTTGATGCTCAACCATTGAACCACACCGGCCAGGCTGGTCTATCTTGTTGAATGTTCCATGTGAGCTGGAGAAGGATGTGTATTCTTCTGTTATTAGTTGAAGTAGTTTATAACTATCAATTACATCCGATGATGGATGGTGTTGCTGAGTTCAACAATATCCCAACTGATTCTCTGCCTGATGGATCTGTTCATTGTGGATAGAATGCCGAAGTCTCCAACTATGATCGTGGAGTTATATATTCAGTTTTGCCTCACATCCTTTGACCCTTTGTTGTGAAGCACATACTCACTAAGCATAGTTATATCTCCATGAAAAACTTACTCCTTCATTATTACATAACTAGAGGCCAGGTGCACAAAATTCATGCGGCAGGGGGGTGGGGTGTCTCTCAGCCCAATCTGCACCCTCTCCAATCAGACATCCCTCTCACAATCCAGGACTTCTGGCTCCCAACTGCTCACCTGCCTGCCTTCCTGTTTGCCCCTAACCACTTCTGCCTACCAGCCTGATCACCCTCTAACCACTCCTATGCCAGCCTGAATGATGCCTAACTGCTCCCCTGCCAGTCTGTTTGCCCCAAACTTCCCTCCTCTGCCAGCCTGGTCACCCCTAACTGCCCTCCCCTGCAGGGTTGATTGCTCCCAACTGCCCTTTCTTGTAGGCCTGGTCCCTCCCAACTGCCCTCCCCTGCTAGCCATCTTGTGGTGGTCATCTTGTGTTCACATGGGGGCAAGATCTTTGACCATATGGGGCAGCCATCTTGGTGGAGTGATGGTCAATCTGCATATTACTCTTTTATTAGATAGGATAGAGGCCTGGTGCATGAGTGGGAGCCAGCTGGTTTGCCCTGAAGGGTGTCCCAGATCACGGTGGGGGTTTCTTGGAGCATGGGGTGGCCTGGGTAAGGGTCCTGTGGTGGTTTGCAGGCTGGCCATTCCCCCTGGTGACCCAAGTGGAGGCCCTGGTATCGGAATTTATTTATCTTCTACAATTGAAATTTTGTAGCCTAGAGTGACTCCTGCTTGCTCCATGGCGGCAGCCATTTCTGTTGGAATTTATGTATCTTCTATAATT
Organism: Pipistrellus hanaki; assembly: GCF_964339955.1. Lineage (NCBI taxonomy): Eukaryota > Metazoa > Chordata > Mammalia > Chiroptera > Vespertilionidae > Pipistrellus > Pipistrellus hanaki. The sequence goes on along the minus strand of NC_140510.1, from coordinate 8,948,720 downwards.
GAAAATTTATAGCCTGGAGTGAAGGCCTGAGTCAGCCAGGGCTGCAGAAGCTTGGCTTCCTCCATCGCCTGGGGAAACCCTCACCTCCTGCTCTTCCAGCTCTGTGGCTGCCGCCATTTCTGTTGGAATTTATTTACCATCTATAATTGAAACTGTACTCTTGAGTGGTGGCCTGGGCCCCCCAAGGTGTGTGGGAAGCTTGGCTTCCTCCATTTCCAGGGAAACCCAGGCCTCTCTTCTGCTCTCTGGGGCTGCAGCTATCTTGATTGGGGTTAATTTGCATACTCGCTCTGATTGGCTGATGGATATGGCTTGTGGTGTAGCAGAGTGATGGTTAATTTGCATATTATTATTTTATTAGATAAGATGGCCTTCTTCATCCCTGATGCCTTTACTTGCTAAAGTTGCTTCCTCAGTCTTATGTACTTTCCCCGGGGTGCTCACCATCCTGCTTCATACCCTCCAGCTGCTCATTTGTCACAAAGGCCTCTTATGATGAGTTGCATCCCCAGATATGCTTGGCTGTGGCCTAGGACCCTTCCCACTTCTCTCCTGCACCTCCCTGCCCTTCCATGACCTCTGTGCATGGGCTCTACCCTGCATTTACATCCTGTCCCCATTCTTTGGATCATGTGCCTATCTGTGTCCCCCTGAGGAATCATCTTTCACTTCTTTTCCCTTTGGCTCATTTTTCTCCAGACTGCTGGGGGCAGGAGACCAGTTCTAGCACTAGTTGGGTCCCAGAGAAGTGGGGTGGGACTCAGATATGGCCATTTACTCAACCAAAGGGGACCTGTCCAGGGCCTGATACTCAATCAACATGGTTGAATGAATGAACAACCATTGGTTGAATGAACAGGCAAATGCTACATAAAGCACAGAGTGCATGCCTACCATGTGTAACATCTTTATCAGATGCTGGGTCTTAACATAAGATTAGAAAACCACAGTCCCAAGCATTCATTAACGGAGTTCAAGGAATGTGGTTGCCTTGGAGCCAGTGAGGAAGGTTATCCCAGGATAGCCCAGCGCTCAGATCATTCACAATGTCACTGGGAAACGGAGCCAAAGACATTGGTAGGGTGATGACAATGCAGGGACTTGGGAGCCAGACTGGGGGCGCTGCTGACAGACATTGGACAGCCCTTCCCGGGCTGGAGCTCCTCCCTCCCCACAGTGCTCTAAGGAACAAGGGATCGAATAGTCTAATAACAGCCGAAACCGGTTTGGCTCAGCAGTAGAGCGTCGGTCTGCGGACTGAAAGGTCCTGGGTTCGATTCAGGTCAAGGGCATGTACCTTGGTTGCAGGCACATCCCCGGTAGGGGGTGTGCAAGAGGCAGCTGGTCGATGTTTCTCTCTCATCAACGTTTCTAGCTCTCTATCTCTCTCCCTTCCTCTCTGTAAAAAATCAATAAAATATATAAAAAATAAAAAATAAAATAAAAAATAAAAAATATTCTAATAACAATTCCTCGATGAAAGGTGGTTAATTGTAAAAATTATATTCCTCCAGTCCTACCATTGGTATAAGAGAGGTAGACAGCCAGGACCGGTTTGGCTCAATGGATAGAGCGTTGGCTTGGGGACTGAAAGGTCCCAGGTTCGATTCCGGTCAAGGGCATGTACCTTGGTTGCGGGCATACCCCCAGTAGGGGGTGTGCAAGAGGCAGCTGATCGATGACTCTCTCTCATCAATGTTTCTGACTCTCTATCTCTCTCCCTTCCTCTCTGTACAAAATCAATAAAATATATTTTAAAAAATTAAAAAATAAAACACTTGTAATCTTTAAAAAAAAAAAAAAAAAAAAAAAGAGAGGTAGACAGAATCCAACATGGCCCCTGTATTTCTATCCTTGCATGTAAGTGGACACAACTTAATCCTAGTCCCTTTGAAATGGGCCTGGACACCTGAGGCACAAGAGGTCAGAGTGAGTTAAAGATGCAGCGTATGCTCTCCTGTTGGCCGTGAGGAAGTAAACGGCCCAGTGGTGGAGCAGGACCTGGGCAGGGACCGGTGCAGGAGCGCAGCCTTCACTGAGGGCCAGAAGGAAGGGAGGTGAGTCCTGCAACCACAAGAAACTGCCAATTAGCATGTGGGCTTGGAAGGTGACCGACACTTCTGGAAAGACTGCAGCCCAGCTGGCATCTTGCTTTTAGCTTATTGACCCTGAGCAGAGGACTAGGAGAAACTGAGGTGGGATTCCCGACCACAGAAACTTAAATAATACATTTGTGTTGCTCTAAGCTGCTCATCTGCAGTAACTGGTTATGCAGCAATAGACAACTATTACAGTAAGCATGATTGCATTTTAATCTGTTTATTTCATATATGAACAAATAAAATTGAGTTCATATTACTTGCACTTTTTTGCAAATGGCTTTTGTCATTTAATATGCCATAAGCATTCCCCAGGCCACTGCATGTTTATGTAGAACCCGAATTCCAGTAGCCTCCTATTGTCCAGGCTTGTCATAATGTAGACTGATTCATTCTTGTACATGATCTTTGTACACTCGTCCTGTGTTTCAATGGGGGATTGTCCTAGAAGTAGAGTTCCTAAATCAAAAGGCTTTGCCCTTCAGGACTTTTCATTCAGAAAGCTGACTCATCCTTCAGAAAGACTGTGCCAGGTCACACTCCCACAGCCAAATGTGAGTGCTATTACACACCCACTCACACCCCTTCTCACTGGTGACCATGGTGGTAGTTTCATTATTTAAAAAAAAAAAAAAAAAAAAAAAAAAGGAACTACTGTTTGCCGGCAGTGAGGTCAAGCCTTTCAAAATAAGAGGGTTTTCCTAGAGGAAGTGGATTTTCATTTTCTTTTGGTGCGAACATAACAATTGTTTCATTACCTGCCCACTCTCTCCTCAGTAAGACTGTAACTGTGGGCAGGACTCCTGCCTTGTTCCTTTTTTTTTTTTTTTTAAATATATTTTATTGATTTTTTTTTTACAGAGAGGAAGGGAGAGAGATAGAGAGCTAGAAACGTCGATGAGAGAGAGAAACATCGATCAGCCGCCTCTTGCACAGCCCCTATTGGGGATGTGCCCACAACCAATGTACATGCCCCTGACCGGAATCGAACCTGGGACCTTTCAGTCCGCAGGCCGACGCTCTATCCACTGAGCAAAACCGGTTGTGGCTTCCTTGTTCTTTTTTATCCTTCTTGGCAACGAAGGCAGCTGGCTCCCCTGGGAAAGCCGTGGATCGATGGGGAGGGAACTTCTGCCACCAGGTCCTGTCCTCCTTCTCTGGCCCCAGATGGCCGGGCCTGAGAACCTATCCCAGTGCTTTCCAGCTTAATTTGCCCCAAAGAATAGCACCGACTGTGAGGCGTAGAAGACATATTTTCTCCCAGTTCTGGAGACTGGGAGTCCGAGAAAAGGTGGGCAGAGCTGATTTTTTTTTTTTTTTTTAATTTTCAATAAGTTTTTATTTTTCATATTATTACAAATGTTTCTTCCCTCCCCCCCACCATTGCTCTCCTCCACCAGGTTCCCACCCCACCCTCTGCCCTTTCCCCTCTCCCCATTGTCCTCATCCATAGGTGCACAGTTTATGTTCAGTCTCTTCCCACGCCCCCTTCTCCCCTTTTCCCCAAGAATCGTCAGTTCACTCCCCTTCCATACCTCTGATTCTATTATATTCAACAGTTAATATTGTTCATCAGATTTTTTTAATTTCCTTGGTTTTTAGATTCACTTGTTGATAATTACGTATTTGTTGTTCATAATTTTTATCTTTGTTTACTATCTCTTCTGAAAGAACCCCCTTCAGCAATTCATATAATTCTGGTTTGGTGGTGATGAACTCCTTTAGCTTTTTTTTATTAGTGAAGCTCTTTATCTGGCCTTCGATTCTGAGTGATAGCTTTGCTGGGTAGCTTATTTTTGGCTGTAGGTTCTTGCTATTCATCATCTTGAATATTTCTTGCCATTCCCTTCTGGCCTGCATGGTTTCTGTTGAGAAGTCAGCTGACAATCATATAGGTGCTCCTTTATAAGTTACTACCTTCTTTGCTCTTGCTTCTTTTAATATTCTCTCTTTATCTTTTGCTCTTGGAATTTTAATAATGATGTGTCTCGGTGTGGTCCTCTTTGGATTCCTTTTGTTTGGAGTTCTGTGCGCTTCCTGGACTTGTAAGTCAAATTCTTTCACCAGGTGGGGGAAGTTTTCTGTCACTATTTCTTTCAGTATGTTTTCGATATCTTGCTCTCTCTCATCTTCTGGAACCCCCATAATTCTGATGTTGGTTCGCTTGAAGTTGTCCCAGAGGTTTCTTACATTATCTTCAATTTTCTGGATTCTCTTGCCTTCTAGCTTCTGTGGAGGAGTGTCTTCTGGCTCTTTATGTTCCAAATCTTTGACTTGATTCTTGCGATCTTCCCTTCTGTTTTTAGGACTCTGTAGAATATTTTTTATTTCAGACAATGTATTCTTTATTTCTTGTTGATCCCTTATCATTTCTTGTTGACTCCTTATTAATTCTAGTTGATCTCTTTTCATATCCTCATAGGCCTTATCCATCTTTTCTAGGAAATTCTTGAAAAACCTTATAAGCGTAGATTTGAACTCTATATCCAGACGCTTTTTGTCCTCCATTTCTTTCGTTTGTGATCTATTTTGTTGCCGCATTTCGCAGTTAGAGATGGGACGGGGTTTCAGGGTGGAGCCTGCAGCTTTGGCTTCCGTCAGCCCCGCCCTATGCGGGTCCTTCAGTGCTCGCTGCCGGCGCCTCTGAGAGAAAGGTGCCCTCGATTTTCGCCTGCTGCCAAACAATCTATGCTCTCCCACAATGAGCCCGGTATTGGGGTTCAGTTCAGTTGGAAGTGGAGTTGGAGGTGGCGTTCACAGCAGTCTGGAGCCCCAGTCTCCTTCCCGTCAGGGCAATCCCGCGGCACAGCGGACCGTCCCTTCTCTGGGGTCAGTGTGCGCGCCTCCGGGACCTCCTTTCTCCGCTACCCCGGGGTTCCGACTTACAGCCCAGCTCCCTATGGCTGAGCCTGAGTCCCCGGGGTCTGGCCCAGAACTGGGGTTCAGAGCAGTCAGGGGCCCAGCACAGTCGGAGTTTTATCTCCTTTCCGCTAGGGAACGCCCGCCAGGCACTCGGCCTCCCTCCTCTCCGGCTCCGTCCTCTTTGCGCGCGCCGCGTGTCTCCATACCTTAGGCTTTTACAGCTCCTCCGTGCTTCCTTCTGGTTTTCTCCTTGCTTCTTGTTGTAGGATTTCCAGTCAGTCGACTTTCCTGTAGTTCTGGGTAATGTCCATTTTATATTTTAGTTGTATTTTATTAAAATTGTTGTGTGCTGCTGCGGCTAGTTGCCTACCCGAGCAGCCATCTTGGATTCTCCAGAGCTGATTTTTTTTATTTTTTATGTTACATGCAATAAACATTAATATCTCAAGAAAAACAATTTAAAATATGATAATGTTACATGTAATAAACACCAATTATTTAAGAAAAATGATATTACATATAATAATACTACATGCAATGAACATTAATATTTCAAGGATAAAAGGATTTTAAGTTTAATAATATTATCAAAATTGTACTAACATAGTATGATTTCTAATATTGTTATTTTTCACATTGTCCCCCAGCTCCCTTAAGTTGTCCTCCTGTTTTTTAATTATTTTTTCTTTTTGGTTCTCTAATTGAGTGATATTTTCAACTCTGTCTTCTAATTCACTGATTCATTCCTCAACTTCTCCTAATCTGCTGTGTATTTCTTCCAATGTGTCTTTATTTGTGTTATTTCGTTCTTTATCTCAGACTGTTCCTTTTTCATAATTACTATGTCTTTTTTCATACTGTTGAGCATTTTTAACATCATTACTCTGAACTCTGTTTCAGATGCATTTCTTCCCTTTTAAAAAAAAATATATATATTTTATTGATTTTTTACAGAGAGGAAGAGAGAGGGATAGAGAGTTAAAAACATCAATGAGAGAGAATCATCGATCAGCTGCCTCTTGCACATCCCTACTAGGGATGTTCCCGTAACCAAGGTACATGCTCTTGACTGGAATCGAACCCGGAACCTTTCAGTCTACAGGCTGACGCTCTATCCACTGAGCCAAACCGGTTTCAGCTCAGATAAATTTCTTATCTCTGTTTCATTTATTTCTTCTTCTGGAGAATTCTCTAGTTCTTTCATCAGGGAGTTATTTCTTTGTCTCTCCTGTTCGGATTTGTGACTATGTATTAGGTAGATCCTCTTACACCTCTCAATCTCTAGTGCAGGAGAGTATTAAAGGCTGTTTCTGACTAATTGGATCAGGCAAAGACTCAAAGCCTCCAGAGATGCCTCTGTCTACACTGTAGACTCTATAGACAAATAGGATTCCAACTTTAATTGGCCCCAGGCAATCATCCTCAGGTGCGACAAGAGTTTTTTCAACAGAGTGGGGTGGTTGCTTCTGCCTGGAGGCTAACTGTAAATTTTAATCTCTTAAGTGGCCTCAGGGCAAGGTGTTTTCCAGTAGGGTGTGTCGACTGTCCCCCCCATCCCAGGCAAGGCAAAAGTCTTGGGAAAGATGTCCTCTGCATGAGGGAATGACTCAGGCAGGAAACTGGGGGTGTCTGCCTTCTGAGCTCTATCCCCCAAGTCCCTAGTCCTGGCTTCTGCCCTCACAGCTCCAATCCACTTCACCCTCTCTCTGCCAGAGCACAAAGTGGGTGGTTCCACAGGGAATTTTTATGCATTGGTCTTTGTCTAGAAGGAGGACTGGACAACTAGAAGATGTCTGGTCGACTCAGTCTAATTAGCATATTATCCTTTTATTAGTATAGATATGTATTTATTGCCATTTTATTGTTTATACTTTCTATCTCCTTTTTCTTCTTATTAAAGAAGACACTTCAACATTTCATGCAATACTGGTTTGGTGGTGATGAACTCCTTTAGCTTTTTCTTGTCTGGGAAGTGCTTTACCTGACCTTTGATTCTAAATGCTAGCTTTTAAGTGGGCCCCTGTGTGGGATGGGTGTACCGTCTTGTAGTTGAGCCTTGATTGCTGTTAGTGTCCCTGGCAGTACTTGACTTCCATGCCAATTGGCTATGAGGACCAGCTGCGACTACAATGGAAGAGTTGCTGTGCAGGAGACACCCTTAGGGGGCAGGACTTGCTTCAGTTTGGCTTTCATGCTCACTGAGTCTGCCCCTTAGGTTTGTCGCTTGTAGATGTGTAGAGTTGTAATCTGGTATGGTCTGAAGATGTCATACCAGATTATGGGTGCATTGGCTCTAAGGTGTACAGGGAGGTGCAAAGTCAGCCACTGCCCAGGGTGACCCAGCAGGAGCTACAGAGAGATCTGCAGATGGTTTCTATTTGTATTGGGCTAGGAAGTGCCCAGGAGAGGCCAAGCTATGAAGCAAGGCAGGCTGCTGCTAGTGCCGGGTGGGTCTTGGGCCTCTTATTGATAAGTATGGGGCATGCTGATCAGGCTGCTGCTTGAGAGGTTTTAGGAATGTCTGAGGCCTGAGCCAGGACAAGCCATTCATATGGAAAGGCTGCTGTAAACAGCTTGGGTAGGGCAGGGTCTCAGGGAATCACCAGGACAGAGGGAACAGTGTGAGCCACACTGATGGAAACTCAGATATGGCTGCAGGCAGCTCTGCATTGGGGGAGGTCCTAGCACAGGAACAATGACTCCTAGGATCATCCCTATCTGGGAGAAAGCTGCCCCTGAGTTTATGCCCTGATGCCAGACAGTTCAATTCCTCCTTATATGTCTCTGGACTCTCCCAAAGTTGCCACCTGGTGGTGGAGCTCAGAGGAAGCGGTACTGTGTAAGCTCATGCATGGGCCCTTTAAGAGGAACATCTGGGACTCCTGCAGCCTCCTTGTCCTTCAGCCACAATCCCCACTGGTTTTTACAGTCCAAAGTTACAGGGACTTCTCTTCCAGCTCTGGAACCATGAGCTGGGGTTTGGTGGGCCTGGAACCCCTGCTTCTCACAGGCGGCTTTGGAGATTGCCCTCCTAATAAAATAATGCCACACATGGGTGTTGAGCCAGCCCGTTCCATACTCCCACCCCTCCTACTAATCTAAATGTGCTTTCTTCTTTACTTCTCTAGTTGTAGGACTCCCATTCAGCCAGATTTCTGGCAATTCTGAATGATGGTTGTTTTGTATTTCAGTTGTGATTTCGATACAGTTGTGGAAGGTGGTGAGTACTGGTGTTTACCTACCTGCCATCTTCTCATCTTGATTTTTGAAGGATATATTCACTAAGTATGATATTGGTGGAGGGCAGTTACTGTTTTCAGTGGTTTATGGTGTCATTTCATTGTTTCCTGTCCTCCAATATTTCTGTGAGAAGGCAGCTCTCAGTTTTCTTGTTGCTCCTTAGAAAGCAATTTCGCCCCCTCTGGCTACTTATTAAATCCAGCCCCCCACCGTAGTTTTATTATGATGTACCTAAGAATGGTTCTCTTTTCACTTATTTTATACTTCTTGAATTTGTGGGTTAACATTTCTGATCAGTTTTGGAAAATCTCAGCCATTTAATGTGCTTCCATTTAATTTTTTTTTGGCACAAGAACATCATTGCTCCAGCCTCAGTGTTCTCATCCTGTCCCTTCAGTCACCCTGTGGGCAAGAGCGGGAGTGTTCCTGGCCTCCCTGTGCCTTCCCTGTTACTGTGGGGGCTGAGCACCTGCCTGCCACTTCCCTGCAAACTGCCGGCTACTGCCCGGGGCTTCTAGAGTGTTTTTTTCTTGTTGATTCACAAGAGTTGTTTGTTTGTTTGTTTTTACATATTTTGATTTTCAGCCCTTTGTTGGTTAAATATATTGCAACTATCTTTTCATACTCCCTAGCTTGCCTTTTCACTCTTTTAATGAGTCTTTTGGTGACTAGAAGTTATTACTGGAAGGAGTCAACTCATCAATCCATTCCTTTACAATTATTGTCCTTTGTGTCCTATTTAAATCTTCCCCACTTTGAGGTCATGAAGGTCTTCTCAAAGATATATTGTTTCTCCTTTTTTGTCTAAGCTAACCATTTCCCTGGGATTAGTTTCTGTGCATGGTATAAGATAGGGGTCAAGTTTCTCTTTTTTTCTCCCCATATTTATATGGGCGTGACCCAATCTTCTTACTGGAAATTCCTTTCCCCACTGCTGTGCAGTGCCATCTTTGCCATAAGTCAAAAGTCACAATTGTCTGGGTCTGTTTCCGAGTCTTCCTTTGTTCCCTCTGTCTATTTGTGTATTACTGCAGAACACCGCACTATCACAACTAGTGAGCTTTGTAAAAATTCTTTATTTCTGGTAACAAATCCTTCTACCTTGTTTTTGTTTTTCTTCGACTTCTAGTGTCTTGAGTATTTTTGTCACTTTGCATTTTCATATACCCTTTAGAATTAGCTTTTCAAAATGCATAAAAACACTTGAATATTTTTTAGAATTGCATTAAATATATAGATTACTTGGGGGAGAACTACACCTTCCGATGAACATATGTCTCTATTTAGTATTCATTTTCTCTCATGAATATTTGTATAGTTTTCTTCAGAGAAATCTTGTCCATATTTTTGTTAGATTTATCTCTAGGTATTAGAAAATTTTATTGTTTTAAGCAGCATCTATTTAAAATTTAATTTCTATTTATGGTGACATATAGCAAGTTTCTTTTTACTGAGTTTTACCAGAAACTTTGCTGACCTCATTAATAATTCCAATAATTTATAATTTTTTTAGATTTCCTATTAAAAAGTAATTTCATACACAAATTATGACGTTTTCATTGTGACTTTCCTCTCCTTCTCCTCGCCCTTCCTCACCGAGCTCTGCAGGGTCCGTGTGACCGGCAGGGGCAGCGGCAATGCACAGCCTTCCTTGTTTCAAACCTGAGGGAAGCTTTCAGCGTGTCTTCATTAAGTGTGACATTTGCTGTAGGTTTTTGTAGGCAACCGTTATCAGATTAGGAAAGGTTCCTTCTGAGTTCTCAAAAGTATGTTTACAACCACAAATGGGTGTCTGGATGTTGAGTTTTATCAAATGCAGTTTCTTTATCTTCTAAGATGATCGGGGTTTTTTCCTCTATACTCTGTTCATGTGATGAATTTCATTAATTGATTTTTTGACATCAAACCAAGCCCAGAGTAAACACTACTTCATCATTAGATATTACAAGACTCGGTTTGCTAATACTGTGTGATCCTTCCTCTCTGCCCGGAGCCTCCCGGACCAGGGTGGAGACCAGGGTAGAGTCCACACCGGGCGCTTGCTTAGGAATGGAGCGGCAGCCTTTGGCCGCCCTGGGTGAGGACCAACCCGCCGAGCCGCAAGGCCAGGGCTCCCAGGGAGATGCTCTGAGTAGTTCGTCTCCGCTGCTAGGGGTTCTGCTTACACGCAAGGGAGCCACTGCAGTTGGTTTACGCAGGCTTCCCTCAGGCTCTGACAGGGGAGCGGCAGCCTTCAGGACAGCTGGGACCGGGGCAGTCACCAGGAGCAGCAGCCAAAAGGAGGTCTCCCAGGGAAGGGACAGCCTGGGTGTTCGCCTGCTGTGTAGTAGCCATGACATGGGACAGGCTAGAGCCTCTGCCTGAGCTGCCCCCCAAGAACCATGTCATCCCCGAGCGTGTCTTCAGCAAAAGCTGTTCCCATCCTGCACAGTGCATCCGTCCCCTCGGCAGAAGCTGGCTGAGCGGAGGGCTGGGGGAGGGGAGGGGAGAGGCTGGGCTCGGGGAGCTGGGCTGGGGGAGGAGGGGCTGGGCTCTGGGGAAGAGGGGATGGGCTGGGGGGGGCGGGGCTGGGCTGCAGTGGCGGGGCCTGTGGAAGGCCTGGGAGAGGGGCGGCCCTGCCTCTGCCAACATCTGCCCTGGGCACCTGCCGCGGGCAGCGTGGCCGTCCCGGCACCTCCCTCTCGGACCTTTCCTCCTTCGGGAGAAGGCAAGGAACCCCACATTCAGCGGAACAAGCAGGCTCCGATCAATGCTATCCAAACATCAGAACCATTTCTCCATTTGGAAGTTAGGGGGCAGCCCCGGGTGGGGGGGCGTGGACTGAGCCGGAGCAGCCAGGGGCCCGAGGGCGCGTCCTCCTGGCCGCGCAGGAAGGTGTCCCATCCACTTGGATGGACGGAAGGACAGACGGTGTGCTATGCCCGAGGCTCCCCTCCACCCAGGCCCGCAGGACACCGGCATGAGCTCGCTTCCCTGGAAAGAAAGTCCTCAGATGTGCTCTCCGGACTCCACACATTTCCTATAAAAGTTTAAAAGTTAGGGGGTGGGGGTCTGTGTCTATGATAACCAAAGAATTGACTGGAGACTCATCTAAATCACCTGGTAACTTAGTGACCGCACACGTTTTTGTTGCTAAATTATGAAATATTTGATAATGCAAAAAGAAAGTCCTCCCTTACGCAGTAAGCCCGCCCTTGACATTGTCAACAGGCCCTGAAGCTTTGAAACAATGTAAAGCAAAGCAGATGATACAAACACGTTCCCTCCACCTCAGCCACCTTACCAGCCAGCGCTGATGGGGCGGGTGCTGTCCCAAGACCTGCTGGGTAACGTGTGTGTCAGTGACGAGCCACGAAAATACCCAGACACCCCCGAGCCCACCACCCAGACTGGGCATCGTCATGGGAGGTGAGCGTGGGAATTCCCTGCGCAGACAAACCCTGTGAGCCACTGAGCCCAACCCAGCCTCCTGTTTCATCCACAGAGGGCAGCAGTTCAGGTTATTTCTTGTAAATGCCTCTGACAGTCATAAAAGAAACCAAGCCGTCCTCCTACAATGGCACAGATCGCTGCTAACCAGCCCCTGCTGCCCGGGACTCCCATTGTGTAACCCAGTCACGTCAGTCACGTCACAGACCATCCACTGGGTGAGTCACCCCGGAGGGTCCTGTCATTCGGGGTTTGGAAGCTGATGCATTCGTTCTTTTGTGTGTTTGTCCAAACCCTTACTGAGCATCTCTGTCACCCATGGGGGCAGGCGCCTCGATAGTGCGAGGCTTGTAAAGGGACAGTGTGGAGGCCCGAGCTGTCAGGAGCTCTGCCCACCGCACACCGCTCCTCTCTCCACCAGCGGGGCTCGTTCCCCTCGGGGCTCCAGAGGACGGCACTGAGTCACCTTAAGCCGGATGGGCCCTAAAGGCTCGGACTTGGATCAGACATCCCAAACCCAGCAGGCCTTTCCCCTGCCGGGCCCGCACCTGGCGCCCTGGAGTGCCCGGAGCGGTGGGCGGCGGGCCTTCCTGCCCCCCCCTTCTCTCCCCCCCCACCCCCCGGCCTCCCCCCCGGCACCCAGGGAGGCAGGTCCTCTCCGAGCTGCCGGGAATTGGCCCAGGGAGTCAGGCTCATGGGCTCCAGCCTGGCAGCAGGCCCGGGGCTGAGGGCACTGGAGCGGGACATTTTAATGTGTTTTAAACACATAACCTAAGATTAGATGCTCATTCACATGACCTTTGTCCACCCTCGCCCGGAGCCCTGCAGGGGAGTTAATCAGTGTTGGAGGAAACAGGCGGCCAAGCGGAGCTTTGTACCAGGGAGGTGGGTCCCGTTTGCCCTCCGCTAATGGCACCCATTCCCCTCCCAGTCCCAGTCCAGATGCTCCGTCACCACCGCCGCCCCCAACGCCAGCGATGGTCCGGCGACCTTCCCGAAGCCCAGCGGTCTCTGCAGCGCTCCTCTCAGGATGGCCCAGGGCCTGACCCCCCTGCTGGGCCCAGGGAAACGCACACCCCGCAATGGTTCTGAGGCCGGTCCCAGGCGGACAGCACCTGCACATGCGCCCCCTCCCCCCCCCGACTTGTTGGAAATGCACGTTTCCAGGCCCTGAGCCTCCAGCATCAGCAGCACTGGGCGGGGGGCTGAGGGGAGGCAGCTGCTGCCTCACAAGGTCCCCCTTACACCCCCCTCCCCCCGACTCTGGCGTGGCCGCTGTAACATCAGGAAAGACGTTGGAAGGTGGGAGCTGGAGAAGCACGGAAGACAGCGGCTGGCGAGCAGGGCCGAGCTCCGCCCCGCTCCGGGTACCAGCTGGTGCTCCCTGGCCTGGGCCTCGCCTGGAGACGGCACGGCCGCACCTCCTTCCTCCTCTCAGCTGTGCACACCCTGCGAAGCCCCCTGTGAGCCTCACGGCTGAGGGCTCCTCAGGTGCCTGTCCCGCCTCCATCAGCGATCCGATGCTGACAGCTTCGGGTCTGCGACCTCTCCCGTTGGGTGGGAACTCGTGGAAGGCGTTTAAATATACCGGCGCTCGCCGAAACCGGTTTGGCTCAGTGGATAAGAGCGTCGGCTTGCAAACTGAAAGGTCCCGGGTTCGATTCCAGTCAAGGGTATGTACCTTGGTTGCGGGCACTTCCCTAGTAGGGGGTGTGCAAGAGGCAGCTGATCGATGATTCTCTTTCATCGTTGTTTCTAACTCTCTATCCCTTTCTGTAAAAAAAAGTCAATAAAATATATTTAAAAATAAAACAAAATATAATGGCGCCCCACCTTCCCAGCAGAAAGCAGCAAGGGACAGAAATGACGTCGATGACAGTGCCTGGCAGGTTTGCATTTGAGCACCGAGAAGACAGGATGATTCCCGAAGAGACACAGTGACAGACGACAGGCATGGAACCGTTCCGATCGGCTCACCGCTGCAGGCATCAGCTCACCGAGGCCACAGCCACGGCATCACGAGAAGGTGGGCTGCCCGGAGGGTGAGACCCCCGGGCAAAGATGCCCCCGGGACCAAGGCCACGACCACCGGGCTGCACTCCACACCGGGCTGGGCGTCACCGTGCGCTGAGGCGAGCGGCACGCGGCTTCACCGGACACACGTGCTGGAGGCGGGCCCTCCGCAGACCCGGGCCAGGAGGAAACGTGGCTGGAGGCGAGTGACACGGCTGGAGGGTCCTGCTTGGGGCTTGAGAAGTGAGAAGCCAGGAGGCAGGCCCTGAGCTGGGGGCGCTGCCAGGGAGGGGACACCCTCTGAGGTGGCCTCCGCGAAGCCCAGGCCGAGAGCGGAGCGGGCAGCCGACGCCAGGCTGAGCCCACCGCGCAACTGAGTGCAAAGCTGGGGAGTGACGTCCATTTCCCTGGAGCGGCCATGGACCCCGAGCAGCCCCCTGACCCGACCTGTATGCCCTCACCCACTCCACTCGGGCAGCGCCTCGCACACCACCCACCGACCCCAGTGCACTACCCGCGGCTGTTCCTGGCTATTGTGAGCGGAGGGCTGAGGCAGGACTGACGTGGCTGCCCAAGGGAGAAGGGGAGCTGGGATTTGAATCCAGGAGTCTGATCACCATGGTCACGCCCGATGGGTAGGACGTGGGAGGCTCGGAGCCATGGTAGCGACACTTGAAACGAGCCCTGAAACACTGTATTAGACGTTTCAGTAAAACTCCAGAGAAGTGTCCTCCTGCCCGGGGCCGGCGCTCCTCTGAGGCCCACGCCCTGCAGGGGGCAGCCTGCGAGCCCTCCCCTGGCCCCTGAGGCTCTGCACCCCCGTGCTCCCCCTCGGCCAGGGGAGGGTGGTGGGGAGCCCCGCTCCGGCAGTCCCGGGTGTCTCCCTGGCCGTCCAGCACACGGCGCCCGCAGGGGACGGCTCCTGGGGGAGGAGGAGCCCAGGACGGAGCCCCGCTGTCTTCAGCGGCCGCGCCACCCAGAGCCCGGCGAGGAGAGGCCCCAGGCAGGACACCGAATCAAGCGTCACTTATTCGAGGGCAAACTCAAAAGGGTTCTTTTATTTTTTCTTTTTTAGCAAATCCTACATTATTAACAAAAGAGTCTGTACATTTGCCATGATACACTGGAGAGTGAAAGGAAGAAGATATAAATACAGATATGGATGTAACGTGAAAAAGCCCCCCCAAATAAAACCGAAAACCAGAAACCCAACCTGGGGGCGCGGGACATGCGTGCGCACACAGCACTGACGGACATTGGTGGCCGGTGTTTGCAGGGCACTTTCCACGTCCAAACGTCACCGCCAGCCAAGTCCTGCGGGTTCGAGTCCTGACTGCCGTTCTCTGCCGTGTGTGATGCTTGATAAATAAAGGGCGGCTGGAGAGAGAGATGGGACAAAACCCGCTGCGTCAGCTGCAGCGGGTGTTGAAAGCGAGTGCTGGGCCAGAGAGGCCGTGGCCGTGGCCGTGGCCCAGAGGGGAGTGTCCTTGAGGAGCAGCTTTGCCAGCCTCAGCCTCAGCTTTGACCTTGACGATGGCGCTGTGTCCAGGGGCTGTGGCGCCCGGATGTCAGGCGGACGGGAGGCAGACGCGTCTGGGGCTTTGCTCTGTTTCTCACGGGGACAGGCCTGCGGGGAAGCGGGGCTGCAGGCGGTGCATGCGGGTCTGGGCGTGGCGGCTGCTGGACGGGGCTGGACGCCTGGGGGACCGCACCTCTCTAAACTGGGGTTGAAGACGGGCCTGTGACGCTCGGCGAGGCCGTGAGCAACACGTGGGCAGCATGCCACACTCAGGTCCTCCCTGGGCAGGCGCTGTGGGGCCTGGGCCGCACTGTCGGAGGGAGGGAACCCAGCCTGAGCCGCGCTTGTACAGCAGCAGCGATGGAGACCTTGCAGAGCATGACAACCCCCTCAGTGAAATATTAACATGGAGCATCTAGCAATGGAAGCAGGCCCTGCTGTGTTCTGAGCCAAAATCAGCCAGTAACGTCCAACCACGGCGCTCTCTAGAGTGCGAGACCCTGCACACACACCCAGCACACACATGCACACTCACACGCACGCACACGCAGCGAAGGCACCTGGCTTCCCTGCTCCTGCACCTTCATTCTCTGGGCCCATTTCCAAATAAAGTATCTAAAACAAAATCTGAATGAAATGCGTTCTGTCTGCCACAGTCTTGGCTGACTTCCCACGCTGAAGCTGGAGGTCAGAGGGGAGGAGGGCGGGAGCGAGAACCTGAACCTCTCAGCTCGCTCGGCGGCCGGGCTCGGCCTGCTCGGCACGCCGCAGGCAGGCAGGGGGAGGGTGCTCCCTCCGCCAAGGGCACTGTGGTTTGAAACTCCAGCGACAGACACCCTCATGCTCGCGTTCAGAATTTCCATTCGCTTTAAGAATTTTACTTAAAGCTTCTTTCACCAAGATTTTAAGCCAATAATGACTCTGAAGCAATCAGACTCTCAAGAAACTTTTAAAATGGGTGGTTACTCTGGGAATTTCTTACCAAAGGAAACACTCTAAAATATGTTACAAAGCCTGTTTTCCAGCCATTTGTCATTCACCATAATTACTTTTTCCTTAAACAATGACTATTTCAACAGAAGATGAAGGAAGTCCTTCAGTCCATAAAATTAAAAATAGTAATTCTCTCTAGACTTTTCTTGGATCTTAACTCCAAATTAAACTGAGAAATGAAAACTGAGATGGTGCAGGTGCCACTCGCCAGGCTGAGTGAGAACTGAGCAGCTTAAGCAAGCGCTGGGGGGCAGGAGAACGGGGGTGGGGGTGGGGGCGGGGGGGACAGACCCAGGGCCCGAGAGGCTCCTGAAGACAGCCGCACTGCACAGAGGCCGCCCCACCGGAGCCACACTGGTGTGAGGGCCGCTGCCTGGCCCGGTTCAGAAGCAACTGGGTCTGCCAGAGGCCATCTCCCGGTTTTCCTCCTTCTTGCCAAGTGATTCACATTCTCAGCAGGTCTCCAATACAACTCAAAGAGGTAACAACCCTTTCCTGGCGTCACGGCCACGGCCACGGCCACGGCCACAGGATGCTAAGATGGGAGAGAACAGACCGCCACGCCCCGGGCCCACTGCAGCTGCCGTCGGGTGGTGGCTGGAGGCGGCCGCACACGGGCCCCGGTGCCAGCTCGGTGCGGAGACGCAGGCTCTTTCGCTTCTTCAGCTGTGTGTGAAGACGCAAAACAGGCCTTGCTCCTTTACATTCAGTGCCAGTAAGATTCTACACAAAAGCTGCGAGGGACCGAATACTGATTGTAATAAATATCTGCGCTCCTCGTCCCGGGCGGGGCCGACGGGGCGGAAGGTCTGAGGCACCGCGGCTGCGGCCCCGCGGCTTAGCTGTGCGTGGACACGTCGGAGGAGGAGCTGCTGTTGCTGTTGGTGGTCTGCGCCCTCTTGATGTACAGGTTCAGCAGCTTCATCTGCAGGGAGAGAGGCCGGGTTAGAGGAGGCAAGCAGGCGGGAAATGGGAACACAGTACCCGCACCTTCACCGGGAAAGTCATACAGACACCAACTGGGTGTCGGCCTCCTCCCACGCCACCAGGGCCGGAGGCAGGAGGAGGCCAGGCCCGGAGGACAGAAGGCAGGGGGCTCCCACTAAGAAGCCCCTTGGGAAAGGCACACGCAGGACAGAACCCCCACCTCAAGGGCGCCCACAGCCAGCCGCTCCTCCACGCTGGCGGCAAGCAGGGCAGAGCCCAGGCCCTGGAGGTGTCCTACTGAGGTCATTTGTACCCCAGCTGTTCCTTCCACCCCCACCTTCTCTGCACCCCACTTCAGCCAACTGAGGCCAGGCCACACAGCCCTGGGCATCGCAGGCCCTGCCGAGGCCACCGCCCTACAGTATCTCCCAGCTGCTCACTGGATGCAGTCCTGTCTTCCTTTCTCCTCTGCACACTGTATCCGTGGCCCCTCTCCGCCACCGCAGCGTGGGACATACAGAGACGCCCGGCCGGTGCTCCGGCCACACGCACGCGGAGACAGACGGTGCTGCGGGCGCTCGGCAGAGAGTGTGGCGGGCGTCCTGGAGCTGCCGCGGCTCACAGGTCTCTGTGCCCCCACCCGGGCCTGCCTCGCTGTCTTCTCACGTTAACTTACACTCCCCACCCGTTTGTTTTTCATTCCCCACCTTTTCAATCTTAAAATGGCTAACAAAACGTCATGCTACGATGAAAGCGCCATCTGAATGCTCAGTAGGACGTCTCCAGGGCCAACCAGGACCCAGAGAACCCTGGCCTGAGACTCAACAGATGCGGCAGAATTCCAGAACCAACTGGTCATGTGACCACAGAAACACTTCCTGAGCCTCAACTTCCCCCCTGCAAAATGAAGAGCGGTCACACCTCCCAGGTGCCTTCGGAGCTCCTTGTTCAGTAAACATGTCCTCGGAACGCCCCTCTCCGATTGCTCTCACTGTTCCTTCCTGCGGTTTGCTCCTCCCTCCCTCCTAAGCAGCTCACCCCACCCTGCCCAGCCCTGCCCAGCCCAGCCCCGTTTGGCCCCCTTCCTCCTGCTCCCATGGCCTAGCACCTAGAACCAGAGCCTGTGGCACGGCGGTCACTGACCGCCGCTCACTCCTGGGCTGCTGCGGAGGTTCCCGCGCTCCAGCCTGACCCCGCTGTGCACGCTGCTCCGGGCAGGGTGAGCTGTGCTTTTCCCACCTGCCTTAGTGAAGAAAGCAGGTACCTAACACATGCTGTGGAATGAACAAGTTTTTAAAAAAATCCAGAAGACAAGATATTTCTATGAAAGGCCAGTTAAAAATGAGTTATTAATTACTGTTATACTTCTTTGCAACTCAGACCACTAATGCATCCACCCAGTCAAGTCTAGAATACAACTGTAAGTACAAGGGAAGACAACAAGAGTTAATGATGTGTCCATGTTTAACAGGCTACAAGGACTTCGATGCCACTTATCACCGTATCTGAGCCTCATAAAAATCCTTCCTGGGTCTCCCGTTTTACACATAAAAAGCCAGGGCTCAGAAAGCTTGCTCATTAGCTGGTGTAAATTCAAATGGGACTATTGTAACCTTAGAATGTCAAATGCAGTCCCCATGGTAAGCACAACGAAAACAGCTGGAGAGTGGACACAGAAGGAAACGGGAATTAAAATATTTCAGTACAGAAAGCAAACAAACACAAAAGAAAGGACTGCAGGAAAGGAGGGAAGTGAGAGCTTTATGATATATATAAAACCAATACCAAAATGCTAGAAGTCCCCCCTCCTGTATCAGTAGCTCCTGTAAATATAAATGGATTAAACTCGCCAATCAAAGGACTGAGATTGGCAGAGTGGACAGAAGAACATGATTCAACTCTATGCTACCTGCAGATCTCTTAGCTTCTGCCGGTCCCCCTGGGCAGTGGCTGACTCTGCACTCCCAGGAGGCCCAGAGCCAGTGGACAGCTTCTGACCACAGCAGATTACAACTCTGCACATCCACAAGTGACACACTCAGGGGCAGACTCAGTGAGCACGAGAGCCAAACTGAGGCGAGTCCTGCTCCATACGGTGTCTCCTGCACAGCAGCTCCCGCTGTAGCTGCAGCTGGTCCCCACAGCCAACTGGCCTGGAGAGTGATTCCTCCCAGCCACGCTAACAGCAATCAAGGCTCAACTACGACAAGACTCTGCACACCACGCCGAGGTGCACCTAACGTGTCCGGAGCTCAGGTGACCGGGGCGTCCGTCACTGTGCCCTCAGGTCACCTACTACATACACCACTTCACCAATTCCCGGAGACACAGACACAGACACACACACACACACAGTGGCCTGAAGTGTCAACTGTGCTGAGGGTCCCACAGGTCGTGCTCTGGAAAGGCGGGCAGAGGCAGCTTTGCTGGGAGCTCTGAGAAAGCAGGACTCCTGTGTGCCCAATGGACCACACAGGGCGTCACCTGCTGCTTCCTCCTCGTCTCAGGAGCAAGGTCAGGCCCGCTGGCTTCCTGCTCCTGTATGGCTCCGCTGCCAGGCCCCGCCCCAGTGGGTCCGGAGCAGGCCGGGACTTCTCCTCGGAGATCACCAAGGCACCGCCTCCCCCTCCGTTCTACCTGCTCTCCCGTAGCAGGCTCAGCAGATCTGAGCTTATTTTTAAACCATAAGAACTCCAGCCAATAGTCCTTTTTCCTATTTTCTGCCCGATTCTAAACTACTCTTAAAGAATCACGAGCGGCAGCACAGGGCGTGGCAATGCCGGCTTCTGGGGCTAAATCCCTGTATGCTCTCGCAAGTTAAACGCGGGCACTGTCCTTAGCCAGGGGAGGCTGTCAGAGTAGGTGAGCCAACACCACCAAGTGCAGCGAATGGCGCTGGGCTCGGCGAGCACGTGGGTGTGGCCAGCAGCCCTGTGATGCCCGAGAACCAGTGCCCACCCAGCAAGCGGCTCACCCAGCAGGCAAACCTCCCAGCGTTTCTGTGAGAGAAGACAGGCTGGCTCCCAAACAGCCCCCTTCCCTATGACAGACCCCGCTGCAGCTCACCGTGACGACCCTACCCAGTGGTCACCTCTACCTTAGGAGAACGCTTTCGGGGAAATGGGCCCAATTACCACACACACAGTGGGGGCGCTGCGGGCCGAACGGAGCGCGGACAGCGAGTGCGGACACGCCGCAGAGCCCAGGCGGGCCTCGGCCTGTAACAGGATCCGTACCTTGCTCCCCGTGAGCTGTGCGAGGTGAGGTTTCAGCTCTTCTCCGATTACGGAATAGATCGCCACCAAGCAAAACACACTGGCCTTCCGCACACTGCTTTCCGTGTTGTCATAACCCTGCAGAGTCAGAGGGGAACACAAAAAGGAAACGAGATCAAAGAAGTGCTTCATCGTCAGTATTTCAACATTTCCACAAGTGCCCTTAGAGTTCAACCTTGGACTTGTCAACAACCAGGCATACCTCAGCCTGCACCTGACCCGAGAGCTCTCCGGGGGCTGCCGCGGCGACCTGCCCCGCCCGGCCGCTGCCAGGACGGCCTCAGCAGGCCCCGAGCACGGGGACGGGACGGGACACGGGAAGGGCACAGTAACGTGCTTCTTGCGGACTGTTCCCGACGGTGAAACAAGCTTCATGTGGGAAAACTGCTCACCCTTGTGCCGGGACATCAGTTAGCACCCGCTAGAGCTGTACCTCAACCTACCGTCCCTCATCCCACTCCACCCACACCCGGATGGACTGCCTGCTGTTCCCCAGACCCCGGGCTCCCACCGCTGTGCCCGCTGCCTGGTGTCATCCAGGCCCAGCAGCGTGTCTTTAATCCCAGGCCCCGTGCTCAGCCAACAGCAGCACCGCGGGAGGCTGACTTCTCTACCTGCCCCAGGGAGCTCTCATCAGGACCCCACAGGACAGCGCCGCCCGGATGAGCCCCCGGCCCCTGCCTCCTGCTGCTCTGGTCCCAGCGGTCAGCTCGCACCTCCCCGGGTAGCTTAGCACAGCCCCGCACCTCCGCTCGCCACGCAGGCTGCCCACCCTGAGGGGACGCCTAGCAGTGGAGGCCATCTTCCCCCAGAGCCTGTCTAACTCAACGCCTCCTGCTCAGGAGGGTTTCAACCCCCGTTTGCTGGGTAGGTGAGAGCAAGGACCGCTGTCGGACTCCCCACTCCATGGCCACCTTGCCCAGGGCTGGGGCCCACAGGTGCGCAATAGGGTTTGTTGAAGGAATGAACAACAACAAAAATGATCCAAATACGTTTACAGTAAACAGAGCTCATTCTCGAAGCCCAGTTCCGGGCTGCCAGGACCCTCCTGCTGCCCTCAGGGGAGGGTAGACTGGGAGCCGAGAGAAACACGTGAGGCAGCCACCCCACACAGCCTCCCACTTCTAACAACAGGTCACCTCCCGACTTTCCCTACGTGCCCTGCTTCAAGCGAGCAAGGGAGCCAGGCCCGCGCCCAGCCGCCCGCCCGCAGGTCGGCGCCCAGCCCACCTGCAGCAGGCCCGGGATGATGTCCGCCAGCAGCTGCAGCAGGGACTCCCTGGCGATCCTCTCGACGACCTTGGTCTGCATCTTGATGGCAGCCAGGTTGATGGGGTAGTCGGCCGTCTGGATGATGGGGCAGAGCACTTTGATGCACTGCTCAGGGTGGATGGAGCTGGCCAGCGTGGACGCTGCTTCCTCGGCGGATCTCACCACCTGAAACACAGGCCCCGGCGTGAGCGCGGCCGGGAGCGGCGCTGCCCGTTCCGGAGGCGGGCGACACGCTTCGCCAATGCCACCGTCACTTCCTCGGGACAACACTGCTCAGGAAGTTCGAAGGGTAATTTACAGGTGGTACGGAGGAGCTGGGAAGGCGGGGACGGGATTTTGGCAAAAACCTCGGAAAAGTGGTTCTCCGAGTGCAGCCTGCTCCGTCCCCCACTGCAGCAGCAGCAGCCGCCTCGACCTTGTCAGGAGGCACCTCCCGGGGCCCCAGACCTGCGGCCGCAGTCTGTGGGCTGGGCCGGCAGCTGTGCCGAGCACTTGGAGATCCTGAGGTACAGGGACATCGGCGAGTGTGCCCGAGGAGATCGGACTGAGAACGAACACCCCCATGCCTGTGGGCCCACAGCAGGAATAACGAGAGGAATGGAAGGAAGTCCGAGTGGCCACAGCACTTGGGTTTCAGCTGCAGGGAGGTCCAGAGCAGCCTCTGGGGAAGCTGCTCGTCCGGTCCCACGCTCACCTCACCGCAGAGGAGCAGCTGGCCTCTGCGGGGGCCCCGCCTGGGACACAAGAAGGGCCACAGGCACCCTGTCAGAGGGGAAGCCATGTGCAAAAGCCAGACAACAGAACGAGCAGGGGCTTGGGCTCAGAGAGCAGGAGACAAGCCCCAGCCGACCGCTCACACATGCTAACCTCCTTCCTGGCCCGTAAAAACAGATCACGTGACGGGGGATGGAGATGCCTGGCCAGTCAGTAACTACCACTGATAAAAAGGAGTTCGTACACAAGTGATATGTGAAGACAGCAAACCGTAAACAGGTGCGCATTTCCTCACACACAGTGAAAACCCAGCACATTATCCTCGGGCCGCCCGCCCTGCCAGAACCACGCTCTTCTCCGGTCTGCCGAGGACTCGTTCTGTTTCAAGAAGCTGAATTCTCAGTCACATTTCCTTCTAGTTGGGGACCTCTTGGGCTTTCCCTGAGAGGACCATGCCTCCTTCAGGCATTAAATAAGCTCACCGCTCACCCCCATCACCTGGTCAGCATGCTCCTGGACACACGGCACACACCTGCCGAGGCACACACTGGGATTATGCTTGAATCCTTTAGAGCCAAATGGAAACCCAGGTTAGCACGATTCAAGGGCAAAACTGTGTGCATGTGAGGACACAGGTGTGAAGAACACCCAAGATTTGCCTGTGCTTCCTCCATACGTAAAAGGCCAGGCTTTGCTGCAAAGCACAGTGGAGAGGTCATTTTAAGAGTCATGTTCTACCCTTAAAAAGCTCATACGCTTCTTAAGATTTTCACAGCCCCAGCAGTTTTTTTCTCATCACCCTTCTCCCTGCCTTCCAGCTGTGCTGTGTGTGTGCATCCATTCAGTCCTGTGTGTCAGGGGCTAGCTGAGCTCAGACCAGAGGTGCAGACAGTGGCCCCATGCCCTCAGGGTGCCGGGCAGGTGGGGTGGTCCATACAGAGGGCAGCGTGAGGATGCGAAGGCCAGGAAATGGCGGCCGAGGCCACGGCAGCGGGTGGGCCGGTGGTGGGAATCTGTGACCTGAGGAGCTTCTTGCAGTTGGCCAGGACTGGGCAGAAGGGACGGGAAGTAGAATGACTGTCGGACTCTCCGGTGTTCGGCAGAATTCTTCCAGCTCAGGGGCTCCCGGCCCTACAGAGCCAGCGCCGCCGGCCTCTGCTCCTGCACAGCAGGCAGGGAGCTGAGCTGCCACGCAGACCGGGCTTCCGTGCACCCAATGCAAGTGGGTGGGCTGCCCTGTCAGCAAGTACTGACTGAGTCACATGTACGGCTCGCCACATTCGTTCACGGACACATGGAAATGAGAGTATTTAAAAGAAACCCACAGTGAGCTTTTCTTGGCAATTCAATCTCCTGCCAAGTGCAGCCTTTCCTACACAGATGCCCTGAGAGCAGAGTGCTGTTTGGCCCTGGTATGCACACATGAACTTTACCCCTTCACCTCAAGGAGGCGGTGTTCAGGTTTGCATGGCACATTCTCAATCTCAGAGAGCAGTACCACACACAAACTTCAGCTCGGTCCTCTGGTGAGGAAAGGCACAATTTTTAAAAACTCTAAAAGGAGGATTTAAAAATACAGACTACCCTGGCCAGGCAGCTTAGAACATCGTTCTGATAGCCCAAGGGTGCAGGTTTGATCCCCAGTCAAGGCACATACAAGAATCAAACAGCGAATGCATCAACAAGTGGAACAACACATCGATGGCTCTCTCGCTCTCCAATCAATAAAAACCCCCACTGTTACGGTTCCCTGGATGAAGAGAGGTACAGGAGTGACCACACCTAGGAAACACCTGGAGGCTACCAGCAGGCCCTGCTGAAGGGACACGGCGGCGGCCGGGAGCTGGGGCTCAGAGCACAGAGCTCTGTCCAGAGGATGCCTCCGGCTGGCCTATGCCCACTCCAATAATCCCTCTGACACGCTACCCTGTGGCCATGTCGAGCCCTTCAATCAGCACTGCGGGCCAATGAGGCCTTCTAGCGGCACTTCCCACTGTGCCCCGGGAATGCCGAGCTGAGGGCCCGCCCTGCACAGGCCGGGCCGGCCAAACCTCAGTGCCCACCTCTAGTCACCGTATCTTCCCTGAATGTGGATCATGCCTGTCCTTCCCCTGGCTAGGCCTAGCCACCCCTGGGTCCCACTCGCTTTAGCAGAACTGCAGGAAGCTCTGTGCGCACACAGACATCCGCTCGGCGTCTCTGCCACCTGACTAGCAGTTCCGGGAGGGCCAGCACACACCTCAGCCACCGTGCTCTCCCTGCACAGGCCATGTCCGCTGTACATTGGGGACATTAAAAATGTCTGTCAAACTAACTTTCCCCTCGTGCATGTCATTGTAAAGCACTCACAACTGGCAGTCACCCCTCAGCATGCCTCGCTGGTCTGCACCCACATGCTCCATCTAAGGAGCGCCCGCCATCGAGGAGGAGGCAAAGTATCTACCAATGAGCAACGTGAGCCTCAGGAGAGCCCCTGCACCAGAGCGCACCCCTCCAGTGCCCCACACTGCAAAGGACAACACTCATCTGTTCTTCGGAAAAGACTTCCGTTCAGGCGAGCAGCCCCCTGCAATGCTGTTTAAGAGGGCAGCACGTCCTGGGAGAGCTCCATCATGTGGTGCGTGACCATCACGCTCTTCCTCCTCCTCCTCCTCAGCTCCTGCACACCACGCTGAGCGTGCCCGCTCTCTGAACCAGCGCTCCCACAGAAGCAGTTACGTGCACAAGCACCCTGACACACTGGCCAGAAAGCCGCGCTCTCCCAACTGAGGAAGCGGTGGGTCTCAGCTCTTCAACTTGGAAAAAACAAAAGGATCAGAAAACACTGAATGATTTCATAGATATACCCAAGTTAGAAACGGTGATGTACAGAAACAGATGTTCAAGATCCCAACAGGAGCCCTAGCCAGTGGCTCTGGATAGAGCATTGGCCTGAAATGAAGGGTCCTTGTTCGATTCCAGGCAGGGCACATGCCCAGTTTCGGGCACGATCCCCAGTAGGGGGCGTGCAGGAGGCAGCCCATCAATGATTCTCTCATCACTGATGTTTCTCTCTCCCTCTCCCATCCTCTCTGAAATTAATAAAAAGACCCCACCAGGAGATGGGAAGCAGCTGGGTGGAAAGACGTAGGTTGCAGGGACAGACTGAGACTCAGGCTCAGCAGTGGCCCTAACAGCCACGACAGGAGCAAACTAACCCCCCTGGGCGCCTCCCAGGAGTGTCCGAGCACAGGCAGGAGGCAGCAGCCAGGTTCACGTGAGAACTGCTGCCGGTTCCCTCCCCCCAGGCTCTCTGTGCTCCCTGTCATGGTGCAGTGAGCTGCTGCGGACACTGACGGCTTCAGACCTACGGAACTCACACCCAAACCAGAGGAGACCTTCCTTCACCAAACCCCTCGGCAGGAAGCAGCTAATCCAATGCCCCTAACACAGGGAGGGAGGCTTCTAGAATTCCCGAAAGCAAAATGCAGACGCTGCTCCTCCAGAGGGCGTGGCGGCACTCCGCGCTGTGGTCCTCCCCAGGACAGCTCTTCCTGCCAAGGCAGGTGGTGCTCCTGGCTTCGCCGTACATGCCAAACCCCGGCCTGGCAGGCTGCTTGAATCAGGGTGAACTTTAGGTTTTGCCCTGAGTTCTATGTAACATAAGAAGCAAAGATTAGTGATGTAAGCCACGGAGAGCAAAAGTAAACATGGGCAGCAGCAGGAGGAAGGGCAGAGTGTCGGGAGGAGGCAAGGACTTAGAAAGGGGGTTGGGCACATGCTTGGGAGACGGCAGATTAAAGAGGCTTCTGGATCATAATCCACCTTGAAGCTATCACAATTATTCCAATAATGGTCATTTTTCTATTCTGGTTAGAAACATAGGAATTCTTCCTTTTCAAAGTTAGTGAAATAATAGTGTCTAGTTAGAAGAAGCATCATTTCCTTATCTAACTTTTTTAAAAAATGAGATCATTACTCAGAATACTGGAGAATGTTTGCTTAAAGATAAGGTTTCTTTTGGAGCAAAGAATTTGTCAAAATTTGAATTACATGTTTTAATGAGTCTGATCCGGCCCTGTCACTGACACATCAGGATAACTGGCTCAATAAAGACATAAACAAACAAACAACCAGGTGCCCCAAATCAAAGCGCTCTTCCCCGTGGGCACTCCCAGCTCAGCTCTGCAATCACTTGGGAGCCGGGGAAAAGGTGGTGCCATCTCCCAGGACAAGCTGGAAAGATCTTCTAAAAATAGGTTTGACAGCGTTTTAGGCAAACCATGTTTTGGCAAAAGACAGGTTCTGCTAAAAATTCTGTGATTTTGGTGCAGCGTCCACACGGCCTGGACCCCGCACACGAGTCCTTTCCAATGAGGGAGGGCTCTCGGGTGGGAGACTCACTGTGCCTTACCCCCAGAGGCTGACTACAGAGGTTTCTGGTTTTGTCTTTGTTAGAAAGCATTAACTACAAAGGGAATGGGCTTCTGGCCACATCGCAAGATCGGGCCCATGAAAAACTGGAGGCTCATAATCTGCCAGGGTGCAGGCGTGCTCCTCCTCAGCCAGTCCTCTCCGCTGTAGGCTGGATGAGAACAGGCAGTCCTCTAGCCCCCCCCCCCCCCCAATAACAGGGAAGAAACACCATGGTCCACGGTCCAGAAGCATAAAGTAGTTTCCCAGGTTCACGCCCTGCACTGTCCTCAGAGCCACTGACAGACCGTGCTGCTGTCACAGGGCTCCGAGGCCGTGCCGCACAGGGTCTGTCGAAGACGCGGCCGGAGAGCGATTATTGCTGCTCTTTGGAGCGGCATCACTCACTGCGCTGCCTCTGACACTGCACCGCTGCTCTCTGCTGTGGGGTTTGGCCAAGGCTGCGTGAAGCATAAGCAGAACACTGCTCCCCAGAAAGTTCTCTGTCATTTTTAAAGTAACATTGGTCACTGTCTCTCCTTAAAGTCATAAAGCATTACACTAACTAGAAATTACTTAAAAATTAAAAACAAACCCCTGGAACTTTAACAGTGGCTGCTTTATATTACGCAGGACTCAAACTTCCCCACACACGCCGCACCACCTGGGGCTGGGCGCCCCGAGCCCCGCGCCAGGATGTGAAGGATGGTGACGCTGCCTCTGCCCACAGGCGGGTGTGATCAGAACGTACTCATGACCAAGCATCTCCATTACAGATGGTCTGTAAGAAACGGAGTGGGTTCTTCTCTTGCAAGACGCAAGAACTGGGAGCAACAGCATCCTTACACTCAGTGTGCATAAACGATTAGTAATTAGCGTATTTACCAAGCAACGAGCCTCCTGAGAAGGACGGGTTATCCGACAGCAGTCTAGGGGCAATCTGCGCGCAGCAGGCATTTGGAAGCCCATCTCCATGTCACTGTCTCTCCTTCTCAGAGTCACGAGGGCACGGAGGAGCTGGGAACGAACTGCGGAGCTGGAGGTGCAGAGGCTAGACCCAAAACCAGGCTTCCTGCCTCGATTCAGACCTCACACTGACCCCGGAGTCTCATTTATTGCATGAGTTCTCTTATGAAATCCTCTCTTAATCAAGGAAGAGAGATTCAGTTACCCCCGCCCCCAAACAGATGACAAACTATGAGATGAGAAGGGTTAGTAGTTTCTTGCAAATCAGAAAATGGGCTTGAGCCTTTAAAAGACCACTGTCAAAAGCCTTAGCCCTTTCAAAGTGTTTGCTAAAACTAACCCTACTGTAACCACAGTAACTCCACTAAGGAGGCCCTGAGACGCTAGAGCATGTTTATTTACTGAGAAGGTAAAAACAAGGGCTTGTAGAATAAGAGAGATTTGCTTATTCAACTAGGAAACATGAACACATGCCCAAGCTGGCAAACACCGCGCTTTAAAATAAAAACTTGAAACTGGCATCACAGCCCTATGTCTCAGCTACTGTGGAACGTGTGTCAGCGCAGGATGCAGATGCCCGAGGTAGACTTCATGCCTGGTACGTTTTCAATGTTTGAAAGTCAGGTTTGCATGCACAACTTCTTTTAAAAGACTCCCAAGAAAATAGAACGTGGCTCATAAGATAAACACACCATCTTATATCAGCTGTGCCTTATTCATAGTGCTTTTATAATAACTTCAATTTTTAGTAATTGCATTTCATAAAGTTGCCCTTCACTGTTACAGTCCCACAGACAGAATACCAGTGCACACCATGGTGTGGCCACCACCGCAGCGGGCAAGGGAGGACATGGGTGCCAGGTGTGCCCTGTGCCAGCCCCTCGGCCTAGTGCTCTTCATCACCCACTGAAACCCAGGTTCTGTCTAGGAACCCAAACCAACTAGCGCCTCAAGAGAGGGAAGCCCGGGATAGCACACTCAGAAGTACTGATTAGACAGGAAGCAGGCTCTGCCTCCTGGCTAATGTAGTAACTGGGGATAGAGACCTTTAGATCCTTTCCAATAAATGTCCACATGGTGTTTGAATAAGTGTCTGCAATGATGAGAAAGTACGATTGAACACTAATTATCCGAGAGATGCAAATCAAAACAACAATGCGGTACCATCTCACACCTGTCAGAATGGCCAACATCAACAAATCAACAAACTACAAGTGTTGGCGAGGTTGTGGAGAAAAAGGAACCCTCGTGCACTGCTGGTGGGAATACAGACTGGTGCAACCACTGTGGAGAACAGTATGGAGTTTCCTCAAAAAACTGAAAATGGCACTTCCATTTGACCCAGTAATCCCACTCCTAGGAATATATCCCAAGAAACTAGAAACACCAATCAGAAAGGATATATGCACCCCTATGTTCATAGCAGCACAATCTACAATAGCTAGAATCTGGAAACAGCCTAGGTGCCTGTCAGCAGATGATTGGATCAAAAAACTATGGTACAAAAAAAACACAAAAACAAAAACAAAAAAAACACAACTATGGTACATCTACACAATGGAATACTATGCTGCCATAAAAAGAAGGAATTCTCATCATTTGCAGCAACCTGGATGGAATTGGAGAATATCATGCTGAGTGAAATAAGCCAGTCAATGAAAGAGAAACACCTCATGACCTCACTCATTTATGGATAATAAAGAAGATTATAAACTGATGAACCAAAAGATAGAGAGACAGTAAAGCAACAAGCATACTGTCAAAGTACAGCAGGGAGGGTAGGGAGATCTGGGGGAGATAAGAAATCAACAGAAGAACTTGTATACATGCATATAAGTACAACCAATGGACACAAAACTCTGGGGAGAGAAGGTATGAATGGGAGGGGGGGAAGGTAAGATATGGACACAGATAATAATTTAATTTAAAAAAAAGAAAAATACAAATTAAAATAAAAAAAGAAAAAGAAAAGAAAGTACGACTGAACTAACACCATGTGCAATATCATATGTCAACACGATGGCCACAACACACTTTATTTTGCCCTAAAAAACAAAAACAAGGTACAGAGACAGATTGGTTAAAATAAGAGCAAGACTAGAAGAATTTCAAAGGAAAAGAAAAACAAAAACCATACCTAAAACCTAACATATAGGTGCCCAAGTTAGGAGCCTCTGGCAAAGCGAGGGCCACACTTTGTCAGGGAGCCAAGGGCAGCGCACCAGGGGGCTGCCAGTGCAGAGCAAGGGGTGGGCGGGCCTGCCAGCAGCATTTGCTCCACCGCCTTCCAGCAGATCATCGGCCACAGGGGGGGACACCCTTAGGCTATAGGAATTCTACGGTAACTCAATGCCCTAAATTGACTTTAAACAGTAGGTACTCCTGCCTTTGTCCCTGAGGCAATTTGAAGGACCTCATACCTAAGAACTTCTCTCATAACTTTCTCATTTTGCTGGGGAAAAATAGTATGATCTCTCAAGAAAATAGTAAACAGCAAATGGATTACTTAATTTTGTAACTTGTACTTTGGAGGGCCCATGTCAGTCTCAGAGTTGAAGGTCAAGACGCCACTTTAAAGACAGACCTCTTTCAAAAGGGCAGCCAGCAAGGGCCACATACTGCAGATGGCTCAGGTTCACCTTACAACTCCAATTCACTTCATCCTCCCTCTGCCAGAGCACAAGATGGCTCACAGGGAATTTTGTGCATTGGCCCTTTAAGAGGGTATCTGAATTTTCAGCTATTACTATCTGGCAGACATCACCCTGCTCCTTTACACAACCAGATGTTATATGGGTACCCTCCTCAGTTCTGATGCTCTCTTCTGGGGAGCCCAGCTTGGGGATTGGATCCCAAAGTTCTCAGTGGCATCCCCCACCCTATTCCCCATCTCTAGAATTCAGCTGCTCTCTGTGGGCGCCCTGCCAGCCCTTTAGCGCTTCAGCCCCATCTACCAGCCTCTGTGCAGTCTCCACTCTTGGTCCTCAGGTATCAGGGTTCTCTCCTACAAGTCTTCCATTGATTGTTCAGGAAGGTTTTTGGTATTTCAGTTATAATTCCAGTTTGTTCCTGGGAGCATGTCTGTGCAGCATCCACTTACTCTGCTGCCATTTTTAATCTTCAGTGATGCATGTGTTTGCAAACCAATAACTTAGGCCAGTGGTTGGCAAACTCATTAGTCAACAGAACCAAATATCAACAGTATAACAATTGAAATTTTTATGAGAGCCAAATTTTTTAAACTTAAACTTCTTTTAACGCCACTTCTTCAAAATAGACTCGCCCAGGCCGTGGTATTTTGTGCAAGAGCCACACTCAAAGGGCCAAAGAGCCACATTTGGCTTACGAGCCGCGGTTTGCTGACCACAAACTTAGGCTTTCGAAATCTTGCTTGATTGTGTGATGATGATAATCACTCATGTTTGAACAAAATACTTTTTACTTAAATAACTCATTTGAAAAATGTGAGGACCAGCCTGGCCAGACGGGTCGGTTGATTGGAGCATCGTCCCATACACCACACAGTTGCAGCTTCTATTTCTGGTCAGGACACATGCCTCCATTGCAGGTTCAATCCCTAGTTGGGATGTGTATGTGAAGCAACTGATCAATGTTTCTCTCCCTCCCTCTCTCTCTAAAATCAATAAACATATCCTTGGGTGAAGATTTTTTTTTTTTTTTTATATCTGAGGACCAGATGAACTAATATAGTCAACAAAATTATTCCCAGTGAGGGAAGAGGGTCACAGGAGGTGCCGTAATTTGTCAGCTAATGCATGGTGACTACTGGTAAAACCAGGATACAAACCAGATGATGTGTCTGTTAAAAGAGGCAACTGACTAGTGCTGACTTTTTTTCCTCTTTTCCTGTTTTTTTGTTTTGTTTTGTTTTGTTTTGTTTTAACTAAATAGCTTCTTCTTAATGAGAAAACATGAACAAAACAGTAAAATTAAGTTGGTGTTCTTCTGCATATATGACAATGCACAAAACTCCCTGAGGAGTCACCCATCTTATGCTCTGGCAGAGGGAGGATGAAGTGAATTGGAGTTATGAAGACAGATACCAGGACTAGGGACTTGGGGGATGAGCTCAGAAGGAAGACACCCTAAGTTTCCTGGGCTGAGTTATTCCCTCACACAGCAGCAGACATCTTTCCCACATAGATATCTGCCTTGCCTGGGGGAAGACAGTTGACACATCCTATTGGAAAACACCTTGCCCTGAGACCACTTAAGAGATTAAAAGTAACAATTAGCCTCCAGGCAGTAGCAACTGCCCCACTTTGTTGAAAACTCTCACCACACCTAAGGACAATTGCCTGGGGGGCAATTAAAATTGGAATCCTATTAGTCTGTAGGCAGAGGTGATCTCTGGAGGCTTTGAGTCTTTGCCTGATCTAATTAATCAGAAACAGCCTTTAACACTATTCTGCACTAGAGACTGAGAGGTGTAGAGGATCTATCTAATACAGGGGTCTTCAAACTACGACCCGCGGGCCACATGCGGCCCGCAGAGGAGTCTGATCCGGCCTGCCAGGTTTTTTGGGCAGTGAGCGCAGCCGAGGTGTTACAGTAGGAATTAGTAGTTCATATAGTCCGGCCCTCCAGCTCTCTGAGGGACCGTGATCTGGCCCCCACTTTAAAAAGTTTGAGGATCCCTGATCTAATACATACAAACCCAAACAAAAAACCAAAATGAGGAGACAAAGAAATAACCCCCAAATGAAAGAGCTAGAAAATTCTCCAGAAGAAGAGATAAATGAAAAGAGATAAGAAATTTATCTGAAATAGAGTTCAGAGTAATGGTGGTAAAGATGCTTAACAGCATGAAAAAAGATACAGTAATTATGAAAAAAGAACAGTCTGAGATAAAGAGTGACATAACACAACGAACATACTAGGAGTACCAGTTGATAATGTGGATTTTTTTCAAAAGATGGAATTACACATATGTTGATATATATGTGATTTAATATGTATGCTATTTTGTTGTATTGACAGCAAGCTTCAAAACTTCATGTATTAAATTTGCTAAAAGTGTTAACATCATAGACATTTTTACTCTTAAAAATGTTGAATTTCATGCCAAAAAAAGCATTTGCAGGAAGTTTTAACTCATTACTTTATTTTGAAGAAAAAGTTATTGTATACTTCGAGAAGCTTATGATGAACATGCTCCATATTAAGATACTTGTGAATGCTGGCTTAAATACTTTAAAAGTGATGATTCTGATGTGAAAGACAAAGAACGTCCAGGTCAACCAAAAAAGTTTAAAGACCAACAATTACAAGCATTATTGGATGAAGATGCATGTCAAACTCAAAAACAACTTGTAGAAAGATTAAACATTGCTCAGAAAACAAATTATGATCATTTACAATCATGGGAAAGATTTTAAAGGAAGGAAAATGGGTGTCACATCAATTGAATGAAAGTTATAGAAAACTGAGAAGTCATCAGTAAAATGCTGATTTAATGTCACAAAATGGAAGTCTTTTTTGCATTGAATTATGACTGGCAATGAAAAGTGGATTTTATTTTGAGAATTACAAATGCTCAAAATGATGGGTTGATGCAGGTCAACCATCAACATCGACTGGAAGGCCAAATCACTTCAAAAAGAAGACAATGCTCTGCATATGGTGGGATCAGGAAGGTGTGGTGTATTATGAGCTTCTAAAACCAGGTAAAACCGTTAATACTGATCACTACTGACAACAAATAATCAATATGAACCACGCTTTGATCATGAAATGACCAGAATGGATCAGAAGACACAGCAAAGTAATTTTGATTCATGATAACACACCATCATACACCTCAAAACCAGTTAAAGACACATTAAAAGATCTTGCCTGGGAAGTATTAACCCATCCACTGTATTCACTAGACCTTGCTCCTTCAGATTATAACTTATTCTGATTGATGGCACACGCACTTTCTGAGCAGCACTTCAAAATGTACAAAGAAGTGGAAAATTGGGTCTCTGAATGGTTTGTCTCAAACAAGAAAAGTTCTACTGGGACGGTATCCACCAATTACCTGAAAGATAGAGGAAATGTGCAGCTAGCGATGGACATTACTTTGAATAAAACACTTTTTATGTTTCTCTTGAAATTGTCATGTTTTCTTTCGTTACAAAATCCACCATTATTAACCGGTAGACCTAGTATTGGAAAGAATACACAGCAGATTAGGGGAAGCTGAGAATTGAATCAGTGAATTGGAAGGCAGAGTTGAAACTATCACTCAATCAGAAAACTAAAAAGAAAAAAACAATTAGAAAACAGGAGGACAGATTAAGGGGGCTGTGGGACAACATGAAACATAACAGTATTAGAATCACAGGTGTGCCAGAAGAGGCAGAAAGAGAGAAAGGCATAGAGAAGGTGTTTGAAGAAATAATGGCAGAAAATTTCCCTAACCTGGTAAAGGAAAAAGTCACACAAGTTCAGGAGACACAGAGAACAGAGAACCCCACACAAGAACCCAAACTCACGCCCAGACACATCATAATTAAAATGCCAAAACTTAAAGACAAAGAGAGAATTTTAAAAGAAGCAAGAGAAAACAAAACTGTTACCTTCAAAGGAGTTCCCATAATACTGACACCTGGTTTCTCATCAAAACTCTACAGCCCAGAAGGGAATGGCATTAAGTACTCAAGGTAATAATATATATTATTAATATATTGCTGGATGTAATTTGAGACCAAGGTACTATATCCAGCAAGGCTACCACTGAAAATAGACAGTCAAATAAAGAGCTTCCTGGACAAACAAACAAACAAACAAAAAAAAAAAACAACAACCAACCAACAAAAAAGAAAAAAAAGAGGCTAAAGAAATTACAAGAAATGCTTAAAGAAATTGCTATAATGAGAAGAAATGGAGAGAGGAAACTAGGCATACAGAATTAAAATGGCAATAAATAAGTACTTATCAATAATAACCCTAAATGTAAATGGACTAAATGCTCTAATCAAAAGGCACAGGGTAGCAGAATGGATACAAAAACATGACCCGAACTATATGCTGTCTACAAGAGACCCACCTCAAAACAAAAGACTCACACAGGATAAGAGTAAAGGGATGGAAAAAAATTTTCTATGCAAATGGAAAAGAAAAAAAAAAAAGCTGGAGCAGCAATATGTAGTAGTAAAATGAAGGCCATCACAAGAGATAACAAAGGTTACTACATAATACTAAAGGGATTGGTCCAACAAGAAAATATAACCCTGGTAAACATATATGCGCCCAACATAGGAGCACCTAAATATATAAAATATCTTCTAGAGGACTTCAATGGAGAGGTGGACAACAATACAGTCATAGTAAGGGACTTTAACAACCTAATGACTTCACTGGATAGGTCTTCCAGACAAAAAAATTAACAAAGAAATAGTGACTCTAAAGGACACCCTAGATCAGCTGGATTTAATTGACAATTATAGAAGATTTCACCCCAACACAGAATATACTTTCTTCTCAAGTGCACATGGGTCATTCACAAAGATACACAACATGTTAGGACACAAAAAAGTCTCTACAAGTTCAAGAACATTGAAATCATATCAAGCATTTTCTTAGATCATGGTGAATGAAATTAGAAATCAACTACAGTAAAAACACCCCAAAATATTCAAACATATGGAGGCATGTGTTTAAACACATGTTATTAAACAATGAATGGAATATCAATGAGATAAAGAAAAGAAAAAATTCTGGAAACAAATGAAAATGAATACACAACTCCAAATCTCTGGGACACAGCAAAAGCAGTTCCAAGAGGGAAATTCATAGCACTACAGGTATATCTCAAAAACAAGAACTATCAGCAATAAACTATTTAACCCTACAACTTAAAGAACTAGAAACAACAAGAAAAGCCCAGGGTAAGCAGAAGGAAGGAAATACCGTATTTTTCGGACCATAAGACGCACCGGACCATAAGACGCACCAGTTTTTAGAGAAGGGAAATGAAGAAAAAAAGATTCTAAAACAAATAGTGTCCTAAAATATTTTATGTGCATTAAAACCCAACATCACAGTCATAAACACATGTAATCAACCCTGTAAAGTAAACTGCAGCATTTAGAACCATTTTAGAGCCGGGCAAGTAAAAAAACTTTTTTTTTACAGTATATGTGTAGGCTATATTTGGACCATAAGATGCAGGGACTTTTCCCCCCCACTTCTGGGGGAAAAAAAGTGCGTCTTATGGTCCAAAAAATACGGTAATAAAGATTTGAGCAGAAATAAATAACATAGACTAAAAAAACAATACCCAAAAAAATTCAATAAAACCAAGAGCTGGTTCTTTGAAAGTATAAACTAAATTGATAAACCAATAGCCAGACTCATCAAAAAACAAGAAGGAAGAGCCAAATAAATAAAATCAGAAACGAAAGTGGAGGAGTAACCATAGACACCATAGAAATAAAGGATTATAAAACATACTATGAACAACTATATTCAATAAGCTGGGCAATGCGGATGAAACAGACAAATTCCTAGAAACTTACAACTCCCAAAACTGAATCAGGAAGAATCAAAAAACCTGAATAGGCCAAGAACAACTGATGAAATAGAAGCAGTAATCAAAAAACTCCCACCAGACAAAAGCCCAGGTCTGGAGAGCTTCACGGGGAGTTGTACCAAACATCCAAAGAAGAACTAATACCTATACTCTTCAAACTGTTTCAGAAAATCCAAGAGGAAGAAACACTTCCAAACTCTTTATGAGGCTGGCATTATCCTAATTCCAAACCAAATAAAGACACTACAAAGAAAGAGAATTACAAGCCAATATGTCTGATGAACATAGATGCAATCCTGAGAAAGAAAAACGAAGTTGGAGGGATCACAATACTATTATAGTTAGCAAACTAAATTACAAAGCCACTCTTGTCAAAACTGTCTGGTACTGGTACTGGTACAAGAAAAGACATATAGACTAATGGAACAGAACAGAGAATCCAGAAGTTGACCCAAGCCGTTACGCTCAATATTTGAAAAAGGAGATAAGCACATATAATGGAGTCAAGACAGTCTCTTCAATAAATGGTGTAGGGAAAATTGTACAGATAACACACACAAAAATGAAACTAGACCACCAACTTACACCATACACAAGAATAAACTCAAAATGGCTAAAGGACTTAAATATAAGAAGGGAAACCATAAAAATCTTAGAAGCCATAGGCAGCAAAATAGCAGACATATGTCCTAGGAATATTGTCATCAATGCAGCTCCTAAGACAATGGAAACTAAGGAGAAAATAAACAAATGGGACTACATCAAATTAAAAAGCTTCAACACAGCAAAAGAAACCATCAACAAAACAAGAAAGCCCACTGCTATGTTATTTCCGATAAGGTTTTAATCTCCAACGTTTACAGGGAACTCATACAACTTAACAAAAGGAAGATAAACAAAATGGGCAAAGAACCTCAATAGATACTTTTTGAAAGAGGACCTACAATAGGCCAAGAAACATATGAAAACATGTTCAAAGTCACTAATTATCCGAGAGATGCAAATCAAAACAACAATGCGGTACCATCTCAACCTGTCAGAATGGCTATCATCAACAAAACAACAAATAACAAGTGCTGGTGAGGATGTGGAGAAAAAGGAACCCTTGTGCACTGCTGGTGGGAATGCAGACTAGTGCAGCCACTGTGGAGAATAGTATGGAGTTTCCTCAAAAAATTAAAAATGGAGCTCCCATTTGACCCAGTAATCCCACTTCTAGGAATATATCCCAAGAAACTAGAAACACCAATCAGAAAAGATATATGCACCCCTATGTTCATAGCAGCACAATTTACAATAGCTAAGATTTGGAAACAGCCTAAGTGCCCATCAGCAGATGAGTAGATTAAAAAACTGTGGTACATCTACACAATGGAATACTATGTACGCTGCAATAAAAAAGAAGGAATTCTTACCATTTGCAACAGCATGGATAGAACTGAAGAGCATTATGCTAAGCGAAATAAGCCAGTTGGAGAAAGATAAATATCACATGATCTCACTCATTTGTGGAATATAATGAACAACATAAACTGATGAGCAAAACAGGAAAAATAGTATTTTAGAATATAATAGAAGTAATCCTGTTATTTGGAGATTTTTAATATTTCCTACAACTTTTGTGATATTATACTACGTTAGTACAGTTTTGGTAATATTATATTTAAAATCTTTTTTCTTGAAATATTAATGTATATTGCATGTAACATTATATTTAAAATCATTTTTCTGGAAAAAACACAGAAACAAACAAACACACACATGCCTCACTCATGTAGCTGTCCTGCTAGGACTATTGGATGGTGAGTGGCGGACCCCACCCTTGCTGAGCCTGCAATCAGGGTGGGGATGTAAGGAGGTCAGATAGGTCACTGTCTGGGTTGTAACTGCTGAGCAGAGGAAAACCATGAGTTAGGGTCTGGTGCCTTTTGTAGATATAAGGATTACTCTAATTGTAATTCCTTTAATCCACAGTACGCTCATGAAGTCACAAGTGAGCCAAGAGACTGAAATGAGCAAGTGGTTATCTCTGTCACTGGGGGGGTCAAACCCATCGTCTGCAGAATTAAGGTTCCTTAAGTTCTAAATATCTGGTTTGTTTTCCACACTGGCTTTCACTGGAATGGTGTTATTGAAATCATTTTTACTTAGGATGCTCCACCCTCTGTAGACCTTAGATACTCCAAGGACGTGACCCAGTGCTGGAACAACTCGGTAAGCAAGTGGACGAGGACTTACTGCGGGCCCGTCTGCAGTACATGAGCTGCAGTGCAGACACCTGAGGTGCCAGCACCCGCAGGCGCTGTCTGCCAGCCTGGCAAACGTCCAGGAGCTAGTGGACGAGGCGTGGCACAGCCACAGAGGAGCCTGCCAGGGGACGAAGGGCAGGGAGACCCACACAGCGCAGTATCCACTGGCACCAAGCACCAGCCAGGAACTGTCACTGGTCGTCTCACTGAATTCCCACGAGAAACGTGGTGGTGCCCATCTGTTCACACACAGGAAACAGGCTCAGAGGGGAAGTAAGCTCTCCGGGTCTGGAGCGAGGATTGTCGCACTTGCCCTAGGATGCCACATCTTCGGAGCTAATCTCGCTCTCCAGCATTACCCGGCGTGATGCCCAACGCCAGGAGGAAACCAAAGTCCCTTCCTTAGGACCAAACCAATGGGAACCACGGACGTGGGAACCCAGGATCAGGCTGAGCTCTGTGCACATGGAAAGGGAGTCAGGAAGCCACCACGTGGCACCGGCCCTGGCACGGCACTGCCCACAGCCACCACGCAGCCCCGGGCTCACCCCTTGGAGCAGCTCGGCCTGCGCGCAAGGGGAGGGCTCCTATGTGGAGGCCGTGCAGTGTCTGACAGTCCTCTCTCCCACAGCCCCCGGCGCCCGGACTTGTTTCCGCGTTCCCGGCTCGGGCGGCTCACCTCCTTGTGGGAGTCTTTGTGGGCCTCCAGAGTCTTCATGATCGTCAGCTCGGCGTAGTTTTTGAATCTTGCTGGCTGATTTCTCAGAATCTCCCTTAAAACTCTCAGTGCCAGCGCTCGAATGGAATGCTGGGAAACAGGAGGAAAGAAAGATGTCAGCAGCCTGTACCCGCTCCACAGGGTCGGGGGCACCGAGTCCCCGTCCGCAGGGTCGGGGGCACCGAGTGCTCACAAAAGCCTGGACACAGTCACACTGCTGACCTGCCGGGCTCTGGGACAGCCAGCACCCTGCCCGCACCTAAGGGGACCAGATGAAGGTTTCCTCAATGAGCCAAATGCGGACAATGGAGCTCTGGGGGGCGGGAGACTTCCTGAGGCTCAGGGATGCAAACCACCTGGTCAAAGACCGGAGGACAGATAAACCGCCCGGACGGGATGTGGGGCCTGTAAGACTGTGAGCTCTCAAGGGCAGCTGAGACCTGTCATTCTCCCTACCTGCTGCGTGATGAGGCCACGGGGAGGGGACTGTACTGGCCTCAAGGTGCTTGAGGACATGTGTCTGGAGGAAAGCCATTCCAAACAGACTCCTAATCTCAATAACAGAGAGTGGAGTTTACACCAAACACAGCCAAAAAGTACATCCTGATTCTTTGTCACTCACCTGTGCAATTCACCCCCCCTTCTGCTGCCTCCACATGGTATCACTCTATCCTGACCTCAAAGCCCAGCCCAGGAGAAGGGCTTCAGAAACCAACGCTTTGTTTTAAGAAGAGTTGATACAGATCTTTCATCACCACTCTGCCAGCCTCACTTGGCCCTGTTCTAGACCAAACCACTAATCCTCAGCAGCAGAAAGGATCCAAGTCATCGTGACATTCCAGCCTGCTGCTCACCGGGCTCCCACTCCCGTCACCACCGGCATGACCCTGGGCATGACCTTTACCAGGGCTGGGTCCGATTCCCGCCCGGTCCTGCCCGGGGAACTCTCCCCACGTTCAGGCGAATTCTGTTTCTGCTGCGGACACGGAGCCCCGCGCGGAGGGATGCGGCTTGGCAATCCCTACATGTGCTCCTGTCTCTGGGCGGGCCAGCTGCCCGGGGCAAGGCAGGACTGGATTCTTCCCGCCTTTAGGATTGTACAGCGAATGCCTAGTGTGTCACATGCAGACGGCACAGTGTGAAGAGGGCCTTTACTTCAAAAATACAATAGAAAACAAAAGACGATGCTAACAGCCCCGGTTCCTAACAGCGCGACCCTGAGGCAAGCACCGGTGAACCAAGACAGAATGTGCCGGAATGCAGCATTTCATAGGGTCTTTAAAAGGAACTTCTCTGTTTTGCAATTAAACATGAAACAAAAATAAAACTTACAAGGAAAAACAGCTCATTGTTACAAACAATATTTTAAGCTAACAGAGTTCTAAGAAACTGTGTAAAGTGACCTGATGCGGGAACAAGTCCCCGCGTTGACTAGATGGCCAATCACAAACACACGTGCAGGTACACGAGGTGGGCTTGCTACCTGGGGCGCCGAGGCCAGTTCGGACAGGCTGTGCTGTAAGCCGTGAGCCCAGCAGCAAAGGGGGCTGAGCCTCCCCACAAGAGCAGCCCCCGCCCCCCGGAAGGGAAAGCAGACGAGCAGCCCTCACATCTTTGTCTCCAAGAGTCTCCAGGAGCAGGAGCAGGATGGTCTTGAAGTGCTCCTCCCAGACGCCCAGGCTGTCCTCCCGGGTGACCTTGAGCAGCTCCAGCAGGGCGCCCTTCCGCTCCTCCACGCGCTCGTTGTGGTTGGACAGCTCTTTCAGAAGGTCCGCCACCAAGTCCGAATGGTCAATGGGCACTGGTGAGACAACACAGACGTTACTGCACGAGGGGCGCCGGCTGCACGTGCTGCCTCCTCTGCCCTCGGTCTCTTCCCATCTCCCCCTCCATCTGACCTGCGCCCAGCCTCACTCTACACCCGAGCAGGTCATTCCACCAAACCAACTGTCACAACAGAGGTGGGCCCAGCTAGTGTGGCTCAGTGGTTGAGCGTTGACCTATGAGCCAGGAGGTCACAGTTTGACTCCTGGTCAGGGCACATCCCCGGGTTGTGGGTTCGATTCCCAGCGGGCAGTGTGCGTCCCTGATGTTTCTCTCTCTCTTCCTTTCTGAAATCAATCAATATATATTTTATTTATTTATTTTAATATTTTTTTATTGATTTTATACAGAGAGGAAGGGAGAGAGACAGAGAGTTAGAAACATCGATGAGAGAGAGTCATCGATCAGCTGCCTCCTGCACACCCACCACCTGGGATATGCCCGCAACCAAGGTACATGCCCTTGACCGGAATCAAACCCGGGACCCTTCAGTCCCCAAGCCGATGCTCTATCCATTGAGCCAAACCGGTCCCGGCTGAAATCAATCAATATATATTTTAAAAACCCAAATAAACAGAGGTGGGAGAATAGGTATTGAGCACCAATACTCAATGTCTCCATCCTGCCTTTCCATCTTTCCCCCCTTCCAAATCAGACAAAGAGGAGAAACTATTGCTTTCGTCGGTTAAGATAAGGAGAAGCTCCCACAAAGCCCCTCCTAACTCCATCTCCGCTGTGGCAGTCCTGAGTCGCCTGCCATGGGACACCCTTCCTCGCATCCCCTCCACCGGAGCTTTCCTCCATCCGATCAACACCCCCTCGGAATGTCCGGCGGTCAGGAACTAGCACAGGAGACCAACACCAGCCAAGGTCCACAGTAAAACTCGCCAACACCTCTTAGTGAAATGCCTGGCAAGGACTTGGACCTTATTGCAGAAGAGCACATCCTTTCTCTGCATGTTCTTTTAAGAGACCGCCACTCTGAATTCACTTTAAATAGAAAGGGTGAAGAAATGAGCCAGACAAATCATCAGGAATTACTTTTTTTAAAGATATATTTTTATTGATTTCAGAGAGGAAGGGAGAGGGAGAGAGAGAAACATCAATGATTGATCAGCTGCCTCCTGCACACCCCCCACTGGGGATTGGAACTGCAACCTAGGCATATGCCCTTGAGTGGAATCGAACCCAGGACCCTTCAGTCCTCAGGCTGACACTCTATCCACTGAGCCAAACCAGCTAGGGCAGGACCTACTTAATTTGCACGTGCACATTCCTTTAGATTCCAAAATTGGGGAACAAACAGAAGAAAGTATGAAATGTGAAAGAACTCTATTATTTCCCCTTGCTCTGCCCACCTTTTTCTCCAAGTCTTCTATTATCCTGTTGCTGAATAATTAACAACCAACACCCTAATCTCTATTCCATCTTCAACAAGACCCACGGTGTAAGTGAAATGATGCCCCAGCCTATGAGCTACGAAAGGCCACAGGCAGTGCTCCAGAAAGGGCAAGTCCGACAACACGGACCGACCCGCCTCCGCCAGGGAGCAGAGCTGGGGTGCGCACTGTGGCACCAGCAGCGACTCTGAGCAGCCAGGACTATGCTTTCACCGGCTGGGCGCCTGCTTTCACACCGGCGGGACTTCATATCAGCACCGCCCTGCCAGGCCCATAAAAAGGATATATATATAAATATATATGCTTTATTTATTTATTTTTTTTTTAGATATGTGTGTTTTTTAAAAACTGACTACTAAGTTGGGTCTGCGGTAGCTCAGGCGGCTCCTCTGTCATGCAGACAGATAAAATGACTGCTAAGCTGAAATAAACCAAATGTGTCAACATGACAATGAGGTGGAAAACAAATTAAGTTCCAAATAAAATACCATCACACTGAAATATACTTACTCACTTGTTACTCAGTAAAGGACACGGTCTTAACAGAGCCAGAAAAAGCCAGACCAGCTCTATTCCATAGTGAACATGCTACACTTGGCAAGTAACTTAACCTTTCTGAATCCAGCCCCTTAATCTGCACAACGGAAACTGCCAAATCCCCACTGGGGCCGTGTGTAAAGCGCTGTGCCCACCGGGTGCCGTGTGTAAAGTGCTGTGCCCACCGGGTGCCGTGTGTAAGGC
Organism: Pipistrellus hanaki; assembly: GCF_964339955.1. Taxonomy (NCBI): domain Eukaryota; kingdom Metazoa; phylum Chordata; class Mammalia; order Chiroptera; family Vespertilionidae; genus Pipistrellus; species Pipistrellus hanaki. The sequence continues at coordinate 8,905,548 of NC_140510.1, read as the reverse complement.
GCTGTGCCCACCGGGTGCCGTGTGTAAAGCGTTGTGCCCACCGGGTGCCGTGTGTAAAGCCCTGTGCCCACCGGGTGCCATGTGTAAGGCGCTGTGCCCACCGGGTACCGTGTGTAAAGCGCTGTGCCCACCGGGTGCCGTGTGTAAGGCGCTGTGCCCACTGGGTGCCGTGTGTAATGCGTGTAAGGCGCTGTGCCCACCGGGTGCCGTGTGTAAGGCGCTGTGCCCACCGGGTGCCGTGTGAAAGGCGCTGTGCCCACCGGGTGCCGTGTGTAAAGCCCTGTGCCCACCGGGTGCCGTGTGTAAAGCACGGGTGCTCCCAGTGGTGCTTCATACCCGATTCCCACAGCTCCACGGGCAACACGCTGAGCCTTCGCGCTCCACCTCACTAACTCCTCCCTCAAGCTCCTGGGGCCCCGGGTCCGAGTGATGCCCCTGAGCCTCCCTCACTGCAGCCATCACAGCTGCAGCCTGAGGTCGCCCGGGGCCTCTGGAGGGCGGGCCTGTGTGCCCTCCGGTTCACTGTGTGCTCTCCACGCCCAAGCACACGGCAGGCACGGAGCTGCTGAACAAGGACCGACCAGCCTGACCAGTGTGCCCATGTCCCTAGACCCCCACCCCAGCGCGCTCAGGCAGGAGGGGAGCCCCTGGAGAAGCTTCTGGACGGGGACAAGCACACAAAGGAGACCAACCGTCTCGGAGCTGCTCCATGTCGTCGTCGAACACGGCCTCCTTGAGGGCGGTCTTGTCGTAGGCGTTGATGGTGTCGGCGTAGGGGTACAGGTTGTAGTCGCGGGCCCGCGGCCCCGGGAAGGCGCGCGGCGGCTGCGTGTTGAGCAGGGACGTCTTGTTGTCCAGCGCCGTCCGGCCGCCCTCCACCGCGTCGCTGCCGCCGCGGCCCTCCGTGGCCGGGGACGCCACCCCACCGTCCCGGGACACCTGCGCACAGAACACCTTTGTCAGCCTTCTCAGGCTCTTACAAAACGTTCCTCACATCTCCAGAAGCATCAGGACAGCCAGGGGCTTCTCACTTGAAATCTGGCCGCTAACAAAACAACCGCTGTTAGAATTTTAATTTGTAATATCTACTTCATAAACTGCCTTAAAGGCGACCGAATATGCTCATATTGTCATCTATTCTATCATTAAATTACACGTAAAATCGGTTTTACTTTGAACGTGGGGTTCACTTTACGCAAACATTTTTTGAGATTAATAACATGAAATTCTGGAACGTCTCCTGAGCATGAAGGCCACACCTCACCCCGTCCTCAGAAACCCGGACAGCACTGCAGCCAGAGGCTCCTCCCCGCAGCCGCCACCAGGGCAGAGCCCCAACTACCGCCACCAGGGGGTACGCGGCATATGGCCCACACGCGGGGAGCCAAACCATGGCTCAGGGTTTGCATATGGTCCCCTACAGGCCGCTCTTCCTTGGCACGTTTCTGACTCAGTCTGTTATGCTGGGTCAAAGAACAGGTCTTTGCCCTTGCCAGTTTGGCTCAGTGGATAGAGTGTCTGCCTGTGGACCGAAGGGTCCTGGGTTCGATTCGGTCAAAGGCATGTACCTCGGTAACAGGCTCCTCCCCAGCCCAGGCCCTGGTCAGGGTGAGTGCAGGAGGCAACCGGTTGATGTTTCTCTCACATCAATATTTCTGTCTTTCCCTGTGTCTTCCACTCTCTAAAAATCAATGGAAAAATATCTTCGGTGAGGATTAAACAAAAAGAACAGGTCTTTTACTGTTTTCAAAAAAATCTTTTTTCTAGTAGATTCTGAGTCTTGTCTTCAACAATGAAGCCCTTGGGCCTCTGTCCCTGCCACACTCTGAGTCCTTCCCTCTCTGAGCCCCTCTGCCGGCAGCCCTGGGACAGGAGCGGGCTCGGGCTGACGGGGAACAGCGGCCCTGTCTCCTCCGCACCCAGACGTGTGACTAAGGCGAGTGAAAACGGCCTCAGAGCCGGACCCCTTGTGCTGATGCACGTGCTTTTCCTAAATTGTGGTATGATATGGAGACATCATTTTCACCCTACGTGTACAATTCAGCGACATTACACCCATTCACAGTGTTGTGTAACCATTATCCACCATGTGAGATTTTGAGCAAAACCTTTTCATCTTTCCTAACCAAAACTGTATCCATCATGTTCTAACTCCCGCCCTCCTAGCCTGGTAACCTCTATTCTACCTTCTGCCTCCACGAGTGTGATGCTAGGTGCCTCACGTAAGTGGGAGCACACAATATCTATTTGTCTGTGTCTGGCTAATCTCACTCAGCACAGTATTTTCAAGTTGCATTGGTATTGCAACATGTGTCAGTATCACATTCCTTTTTCAGGGCTAGTCTCCCATTGCACACGCATCACACTGAAAAATCCATTTATCTGTTGATAGAAAGAAACTGGGTTCTCCATCCTTTGGCTTCCATGAACACTGGTTCAGAAATATGTGTTCAAGTCCCTTCTTTCTACTTTTGTGGACATACACCTAGTGAAATTGCTGGAATGTATTTGATAAACACCCATCCCAAAAAAGATTGCTTACTGATATTATTGTGAAATACATGCATGGATATGAACAAAATGATTTAACAGGGGTTTTCTCTCAGGGAAGATAATTCATGGATGATTTTAATTTTCTTCTCTTTGTAACTCTCTTCTAAAAACAGAACATTTTTATAAAGAAAAATCATTTATAAAGGGATAAATGGATTTTTAAATGTGATGCGTGTGCAGTGGAAGACTAGCCCTAAAAAAGGAATGTGATACTGACACATGTTGCAATACCAATGCAACTTGAAAATACTGTGCTGAGATAAGCCAGACACAGACAAATAGATATTGTGTGCTCCCACTTATGTGAGGCACCAAGCATCACATTCATGGAGACAGAAAGGGAGAGTTTTAAAGAACAAAGACACTCAAAAAACAAAGCTCAACTATCCTAATTCTAATCATATTTAAAAACAAAAAAAATCTTACTTTTTAAACTTTGCTTTTTATCCCTGTCCTTGTCTACATGCATGTTTTATAGCATGAGAATCACAGTGCACATACTGCCATATACAGGGTGTCCCAAAAATGTACACACACTGTTAATAACTAATTATAAAGGAAGTGTTTATTAAAATAATTTCATTTTCAAAATTGAGCTACCCACTGTTAAAGGATGTATACATTTTTGGGACACACTGTACTTTGCTTTTCTCGTAGAGTAAGCACGTCCCACATAAATAGTTTCTATAACCATAACTAGAGGCCCGGTGCACACATTCATGCACTACGGGGGGCGGGGGGTCCCCCAGCCCAGCCTGCACCCTCTCGCAGTCTGGGACCCCTCTGAGGGATCTTCAGTGCTGCCTCAGGGACAGGAGAGGCTCCTTCCACCACTGCTGCGCTCGCCAGCCATGAGCCCAGCTTCCGGCTGAGTGGTGCTCCCCCTGTGGGAGTGCACTGACCACTAGGGGGCAGCTCCTGCGTCTATCATCTGTCCCCTGTGGTCAGTGTGTGTCATAGAGACCAGTTGTTCTGCTGTTCAGTCGATTTGCATATTAGCCTTTAATTATAATAAGATTTACTCAACTATTCCCCTTCTACTGATTTTTTAGTTTTTGGCAATTATAAATAATATGAAAATAAAATACTTTGTGTAAAAACTTATCATTTTTCTTTTTGCTGAGCTTGTTATAAGCTAGATCATTAAAGGCTATGAAATTGAAGTCCTTTTGCTAAATGTTACTTCACTAAGTTCCACAATGATGGTGACTGCCATGCCGCCACATGTCCCTCTTAGCCTTTCTGGCGGTAAGTGCTGTACAAGTGAGCGGCTACCTCCTCAGAAGGGTCACTGGTCAAGCTTACGAAGAGGCAGACTGGCTCCCAATCCCACCTTCAACACAGTATCAGGTCTACCTCAGCTTCGTAATTAAAAGCCTGGTCACCAGCGGCCACGGGGTTGAGTGGTGAACCTCACTCCTCGCTGTCACTGCCTCTTTCTATGCTCCGAGGCCCGTCCTGCAGCGGGACGGCCCTGTCTCTGCAGACCGGCTCGGTTCTCCTCTGGCCGCGCCGCTTCCTCTCCAGCCTCCCGCCCTGGGCAATGCTGGGGCTCCTGGCCCAGCTCTCTACTTCCACTACCACGCCTCACTCCTTCCAACTCTCAGCACAGTCTTTTTATGCTTTAAAAAGTTGAAAACACTTAAATGTTCCAAAAACAGGGCACTGTGGACAGGACTATGGCGCCTCCATGTGGATGAGCACCCAGCCACCACACTCACTGAGAGGAGCACTGAGGGACAGCACTCGTGTCCTCAGTGAAATAGGATGCACACTTTGATGCCACTTCTATTTTAGTTTATTTTTTTAAATATATTTTTATTGATTTCAGAGAGGAAGGGAGAGAGAGAGATAGAAGCATCAATGATGAGAGAGAATCATTGATTGGCTGCCTCTTGCACTCCTCCCACTGGGAATGGAGCCCGAAACCCGGGCATGTGCCCTTGACCGGAACCAAACCTGGGACCCTCCAGCCCACAGGCCAATGCTCTATCCTCTGAGCCAAACTAGCTAGGGCAGATGTCCCCTTTATTTTAAAAATACTCTGCACACCTCCCTCCCCGAAACACAATGTATAAATACACATAAAGGAATAGAAAATGCACAGTATACGTTCAAGTTCTTTATCTCTAGAGATGGTGATTCTATCTGTTACATTTACAGCGGGGACGAGTGATACCCAGGCACTCACCTCCTCCCAGAGGCCCCTGTTCCTGCAGGGCGCCTGCTCACTAGGCAGAGCCCTACCCGACCCACAGCTGCTTGGAAACCTTTCCCAGTCCCTCCCAGCAGCCCAGTGCCAGGCCTCACTGATGGCACAGAGTGGGAGCTGTCGGGGGGAACCCTCCGTCTTCCTGCCCCTCCTTCCTGGCCAAGGCCAGCCCCTCGGCAGGGCCCAGATCGCATCCCTCCATGTCCTCAGGGGCCCGCGGCCACCAGTGGGCCTTCCCCTGCGCAGGGAGCATCCTTCTCTCTCTGGCCCATTGGCACTCACACAGGTCAGGCCTCTCCCATGGGGAACACCTGAACGCTCTCTTCTCTTTCCAATTGGTTCACTCTTCTACTCACTGTAACCTGTTCCCACTGTCAACCCTGCTCAAACCATGCTCACAAAGTCCCATGGGCTCCTGGGAGGAACGAAACCTGTAAAGTGTGGACTGTGACTAAGTGTAAATTCACTTAAGAAGAATTTAAGAAGAATAAAAAAGTAAACAGTGAGCCCCTTCTCAAAGAGAAGGTCTTGGCTCTATGTCAAGACACTGGTGAATGAGCATGTGTTTTATGTGTTCTGGGTTAACACGGAATTTGAATGTATATAGTAAATTAACAATCCAATGGGCCCTTCCTTCCGGGTCTGCCTGATGGGATCCCGAGCACATGCAGCTTGAACCCTTGGCCGGAACTTCCTCCCGAGAGTTCCCCGTAACTCCATTCTCCACACGCTCCTGGCCTCCCATCCTCTCCAGCTTTTCTTCCTTAGTGTTGGTGCTCCTTCGGATTTTGCCTTTACCCTTTACCTGGCTGATTTCATTTGCTTTTCTTTGGTGCCCAGGGAGCAACTAGTCAATCAATGCCCCTCAAGTCTGTCTCCAGCCTAACTCGATGGCCTGAACTTCCGAAGGCCATCCCCAGAGGCCTAATGGATACCTGCTTGGATAACACACAGGTCTTGGAAGTCACATGTATTAAAGGGTTTCATACACATTTTCCCTCCTGCTATGAAATTTTCTCATGGAATTGCACCAGCACCTACACATGAGTCTTAGTCAGACCTGTAACTCTTCTATTTTGGCTTTTTCCCTACTGAACCCAAATGCTTTGGAATAATTCTGAGTGACAGCAATCTTCCTAAAACTTCATGTGACCATGCCAGAGGCCCAGAGCGTGTGGTGAATGGAGTTATAGGAAACTCCTGGGAGGGAGTCCTGGGATAAAATCCTTCATGGACTCTCCAGTGTCCCCAGCGAAGTCAAAACGCGGTGGAACCCCCCCTGGGATGAGCCTGCCCGAGCCACCTCTGCAGCCACTTCTTTAGACTCCCCCAAACTCAGCGTGCTCCCTCCCTCCACTCGGGAAACCGCTCCCAGCTCTCCACCTTCGCACCCCTGCTCTGACTGCAGCCTCCTACTTGGCTCTCATGCTTCATCGCTTGCAGATCCTCCCTGGGCGCCAACACTGGTCCTGGTAGGTCTTCGTGCTCTGCCCGACCACCTACCGCATGTGCCACAGTCTCCTGCTTATGTGCCTGCCTCCGCAAGAGATTAGAGCTCCCTCTCAGCCATGCTGGTGTCTGGTGCAGGCTCACAATTTATCACATCACAGGAACACAAATGTGACCAGCACACACAAAAGCAAACTGAGAAAAAAGGGATTTGAAAATTTTCACAAACACAGCGAGGGTGACTCAAAATTGCCTCGGGCCTCTAGAAATAACCCTTTCTATCACACGCTGAAAATAACTAGGAAGCAATGTAATGACAGTGGTCAGTGTTCAGAAAAATCATTAATCATCACTTAATCGATATACAGTTCTCTATTAGTTCGGGGATACTTACGATATCACAGTCCTTCTTGCCATCTCGTTTAATTGGCTCATTCAGATCCTCTTGGCTTCGAAAACTAAACTTTTCAATAGCTTCTGTAACTCCACGCAAAGAACTATAGATTTCTTCCGAGTTCAGGTTCTCTGTATCATAGTCCAGCAAGCTAAAGATCAAAATATTTTCTTTCTTAAATTGAGGCATATGCATAGAATTGAGATGTGTGAGTACATTTCTTGTAATAATTTACGGAGTGAGGTAAGTTTTGTTTCTTGCGGTGATTCAGGTGGAATGAAAAGAAGACACCTTTTGTTACAGCACCACTGTCGGACAGTACACACCTCCCCTGGTAAGCCTGGTCCTAACACTCTGCATCGCGCGCAATCAGAACCAACCACAAGGATGCAAGAACTCAAAGAGTGACGACTGGTGACTGAATGCACGAGGTAATGAAGTGGAAAATAACCTGCATATCTTGAGCATGGAAGAAAGTAGACTGGTTGTTACTGGTCTCAAATGTATAAACTTAAAAGAGGAATGGGCACTTCAAAGTAAAGCTAGATTACAAACAGATTTCAGAGGAGCAAAGCAAATGACTTCACTAAGCTGGGTTATGCACACCAGTATCAGAAACTTGTACATAAAATCCTGTGTTACCGCCCAGCTGGTGTAGCTCAGTGGTTGAGCACTGACTTATGAACCAGGAGATCAGGGTTCAATTCCCAGTCAGGGCACATGCCTGGGTCGTGTGGTCGATCCCCAGTAGGGGGCATGCAGGAGGCAGCCGATCAATGATTCTTTCTCATCACTGATGTTTCTCTCTCCCTCTCCCTCTCCGAAATCAATAAAAATGTATTTCAAAACTAAAACTAAAATACCAACCCAATAACTTGAAGTCAGCTCCACCTTATCACTGGGCTCCTGAGAGTCTAACTCGGCCATCTAACCCAGGAACTTTTGGGGAATAGCAAATCTTTGCAGATGCTTATTTTGGAGTTTTATAATAAGAACTGATTTTAAAAGATGAGTCAGTTTCTAGATGCATGTTTAAAACCATCTTAAAAACAAAACAAAAATATCCTTCCCTTAAAGAAAAGTGATTGTCAACTGATGTCCTTTTTTACTTTAGCATAACTAAAATGAAATGAAGCAAAAATCCAAACCAGCCTTTGGTGTAATACAACGTATCAGCAAGTGGCCTTAGGCGTCTGAAAAGTGCACTGAAATTGAAAATCCCAAGAACAAAAACCATCAACTGCCCCTCACTAAGAATATATTTAAAAAGCACGGAAAAACACAAGAATATAAAGAAAGCAAAACGGGAAGGAACACTCAACAAAGACAAGTCCAAACTATAACTTAGTGTAGATGTCACCCGGGACAAATCAGTCACGTGGTCTATGTGGCTGCAAGAAGTCCGAGCAATGTGGAGGACTGCCGGGGCATTAAAGAGTCCTTGGCTGTATATGTACATAAGGAGGCTTTCACCATTACTAAGGACGCCGATCTTTCTGTTCCTCTAAGACAGTGGTCGGTAAACTGCAGCTCAAGAGCCACATGTAGCTCTCCAGCCGAGGTTTGCCGCTCTGTTGACTAATGAGTTTGTCGCCACTAACCTAGACTCTCAATTCCAATAATTACAGGCTGTTGTTGTTCCTTGTGATTAAGCCCCTATCCCCGTGGTCAGCAAACTCATTAGTCAACCGAGCGGCAAACCGCAGCTCTCCGAGCCGCAGTTTGCCAACCACTGCTCTAAGAGAAATAATGAATTAAGCACCCACTGGCAGGAGCCCTTCCAAAGGATGGCACACTGCACCCTGCACATTCTCACAAGAGGTAAGTCCCTATCACTTAAAAACAGATTCATTTCCTAAGCCCCTCCTCTGACTATTTTTATTTTTTTAAGGCTTGGGCAGGCGAGCAAGACGAGATTTGGACAGTTCTCACTTGGAGTCGTCAGGCTGCCTGAGGGTGCAATGATGCAGGTATTTTCTAGGCTAGTCAGGTTCTGCTGCAGCTAAGGCCGAGTTCACTCTTCGAGATGGAAGCTAGCTGCCGAAAATTGCAGAACTGGCCCAGACAGAACTCACTTTTCTTTTCTGATGAAAGAAAATACACACCCTAACTGTGCTTGGCTAGTTCACAAACATGCACATCAACTCAAAGATTGCCTTTGGCGTCAAACAAAAAGGAATGAGCCTGAACCTACAGCTAAAATTCCATGTGTACACTGACAGGAGGTGGGATAAAAACGAACAGAATTCAAGATTTCCAGTCCTTCTAAATTTCCAACATTATCTCTCCATAACCTCACACCACCACAATCCCAGCTTCTGTATGAGCAAAAGCATTTATACATCTGGCCAGTACACTGTTTTTAATATATGAAGACTGAATAAAAAAACGTATATAAGATGTAAAAAGATGTCTTAAAATACTTTGAATCAAACAATAAAATCTAATAACACAGCCCATGCACACACACACACACACACACACCAAAAATAAGGAAAAGGAAGAATGATGGGATGGCCAGGAGGAGGACAGGAGGAAATATGATGATGTTCAGCTTTTAAAGGGATGTCACAATATTATTTTCCATATGTCGCTTCAGATGATAACTTTCACATAATTCATCTTATTTTTCTTCAACTGAACCACCATAAAATATTTCATTTCAGTTCACATAACTCTAGCATTATAGCAGCCTCTTTTTAGGACAGGAAGTAAAGGATTCTGCCGGCTATGCTCCTCCTCCTGTCAGTTACTAAAGCCGGGCAGACCCACTGCGGAGCCCACGTGCAGGAGGCCAGCGCTCCTTCAGACTCACCAGCTGGAGGTCTCGAGGCGGCTCCTTGGTACGAAGCGAAAACTGTGAGCTCCAGGTGAGAGATCATTGTTTCCCTCCAACAGGAAACAGGGCTACTTTCTTGGCTATTTTATGCTTTGGCTTGATTTGTCTTTTTTCAGATCAACACCTCTGAGCCCTCATGTCACACAGAAAAAGGAAACTGAAAAGGAAACTCCGTGAATGCCGTCAGCAGGGGCTGTGGACACTGTGGCCCCAACCAGCCACACGCTGAGGGAGCCGCAAGGCGCCCTCAGCTCGGAGACCATTCGGGAATGACCCTTAGACCAAGGCCAGGCCCCGGTCCCTGTAAACCTGTGACGAGAGCCCAGAAAGTTTGGCTCAGGAGCCTTTAGACCAGCAAGAGTGGCTCCGCTGGCCAGCAGTCACCGACCTCAGGTCAGCCACGCACCAACACTGAGCCCGACAGAGCTCTGGGCCGGGCTGCGAAGGGGCGGGTCCTGGGTGGGAGGCTCACGAGGACAGGTCGCCAAGGAGAGAGAAACTGGAGACGAGAAATTTGTCTCCTTAGATGTTCTTTGTTATTTTGTAGGGAAAAGAGAGAAGGGTATAGAAAAAGAACAATTGTTCCTTGTTATGAAATAAATAGAGTTTTGGTATAGGGCAGAGAGACAAACTTAGATTTCCTCTTAGTTTTATGTGAGCAATAGGTTTTTTAAATGTGAAAGCTCGTCACCTCTCTCCCATTGGGTGCATAAGATGCAGGCGTTTGTTAAACATCAGCTGCATTACTGTGCCACGAGCGGAAGAGGATTCTGGGAACAAGGCATCATTGGAGGGCATGGCAACTGGCTGGGAGACTGGCTGGGTGAAGCCTGGTGCCCATTAGGGCACAGTTTAGCGGGAGACATTAAACTGGTCTTATAACTTGAGGTCTGATTAATTTTTAAAAAAGGAAAAGAAAAAGAAAGTGTAGCAACAAGCCTTACTAACGCTGAGGACAGCAGGGACACCTCCCTCGGAGTGCCCTGGCTAACGGTGTCCACCCACAGTAACTGCAGGGTCCGCTCCACGTCACAAGTGGCTTTACACTGCATGTTTCAGAAGAAAGACGTTAAAATACTCGGCTGTCTGCCATGCACAGCCTCGCTATCTTCTCTGCAGCCTCAGAAGTGAGCTCACGCTCGCCGCCCTAGTGGAGGGCACAAGCCCATCGGACAAAGCACCGCACCGGGCGGCGCTGCCCTGCCGACCGCAGCCTTCAGGGGCCCGCAGCCTTCAGGGACGGGTTCTTTGGCCTCGGAACCTCACATGGATTTACCATCTGAAGCAGGCCCCTGCCCTCCCCCAGACTCAGCGGCACTGTCCACGGAGGCAGGGGCTGGTGAGGGTACCAACAGCCCTCCTGCAAGAGACCGGGGTCCTTCACTGAGATGCAGCTAAATGCCCTTCCCTTCTCGGCTTCCTTTCTGGGTCTGGGTCCTGAGACTGTCACCAGCTGAGGGGACATTCTGCAGGTTGTCAATCCACACTCTGGCCAGCGGGCCTGAGAGCTGAGGTGGCGTTTGGGCAGAGCAGGCCCGGCTTGCTCTTGGTGGAATGCCTTGTGCCCTGAGAGGAAAGCTAAGGAAACTCTGTGCCTGCCTGACTTCCCGCACTGCCTGGGCACCTCCTGGGCTGAGCACCGCACAGGCTAGGCTCGCCACAGGAGATGCTGACGACAGGGCCCCCTGGCCTTGTGACAGGGGAGGACCGCACTCATGCGGTCCGGCAGCGGTCACGCCCCTGCTCTCGCTTCTCACCAAGGCTCTCCTCCTGCAGGCCTGAGCCAGAGCGGGGCCGCCTGGAGGCGCTGAGAGGCTTCAGAGACTGAGACAACCGTGGGGAGGAATAATATTGTGACACCTCAGAGTGTACAGGTAGCTTGTTACCTGGGAGAGTGAGAGCGCCTGAGAGTCTTGTGGGAGGGAGCGGTGGGCATGGAGTTGGGCTGAGGAAAGGGAGGGAGGTGCTTCGATAGCCCATTGGCACTCCAATCCCATGACCAACTGCAGTGATCAGAAGAGGAAAGTCAGAGAGAGGAACAAAACAGGCGAAGGGGAAGGGAGGAGGAGAAGCCACATTCTAAGTGTCTTAGAGTCTGCTCTTTCCTTGACAAAATTCTATCAAAATTCACTGGAGCCAAGTTAATACTTCACCACACAGAGACCAGGAACACTTTTTTTTTTGTTTTGTTACAATTTGGTCTTGATAAGACTGCAATCCTTTCCCCCTCGGTCATGCATTTACATTTTTAACTCACAGGAGATTCTGAGTAAAGTGTGCGTGCACATGCCTACATGAGAAGGACATTATAGGCACTTAAAAAAATACATGGGTTTTCCATTTCAGATCATGTAATCAATTGTTTTAGAAAGAACCAAAGAAGGACCCACAGGCCTTAATTCAAATGGGACCAGGAACTATAGCAGGAAGACTCAGAGAACGTGCCCTTCTGGCCAGAGGCTGGGGCCTAATCAGACGGGAATTCTGAGGCTGCCACGGACCATTTCCTCCCGAAACAGTAACGTCATCACCGGAAGGCTAGGGTGCCTACTCTCAGCTAGCCAGCTCAGGGAGAGGCATCCGGATCCACGCCCCCCGCTCCCACCTAATGCAAAGGCTACAGTCACCTGCGAACAAGTCCTCCTCTTCCCTCGCACGGGCACTGAGTGGTCTGGGCTCACCAGGCGCCCAGCCGGGACTTCTTAGAACTGCTGCAATTCCAGAGAAGCAGGGCCTGGGCAGCCCGGCTGGACAGGAGACAGGAGGCCGGGGAGGTGACAGCCTCCTGCACACGCCGCCCACGCAGCTCCCGCAGTGCTGCGAGCAGGAGCACAAAGCTCTCTCCACCTGAGGACAGCCATGGCCCATTTCCTGAGACCAGTGAAGTGTGGAGATGAGAGTCCCTGTGCCACTGAAGGGCCTAAGAACTGTCTCTGTTCACACACTGGGTCAGGGGAGGGCAACCCTCTCAGGCGGGAGCTCTGCTCCCTCCTCCGCCGGCCGGGCTCCGGGTGACCCGCTGTGATTCTGCGGACAGTGTTGGCCCTCTGGTGGTGAATGGAAACCCACCAGGCGACCTGGCAGTGCCAGGGCGCAGAGGTCACCGCGGCAGTGCCCTCGGCTCTACAGCAAGTCTGCCAAGCACCGAGTGAGGACTGCCACACACTTTATCTTCAAGGCAATGGATTTCTAAAGTCCTTGCAACTGTTTGCATTCCCCATGAAGCACACTGGGCCCAGGTGTTTGGTGGTGGAAACTGCGGTCAGAACTCTCCTCTCCAAATGCCCAGGAGTGTCTGGTCACTAGACGGGAATCAGCAGTCATTCCTCCCTCACACAGAAACAAGTGACGAATGTCCCACAAAAGTTCAGCCACTTTGCTATGGTTTATCTAATACTGTTAGCTTAATAAAAGCGATTTCACTAGTGATCAAAAAAACAACTACCAAATTAGATCTCCTCCACCCCCATCTTTTTAGAATACTTCCTTATTGCCACCATGTTCAAGGGCAGAATTTTTGGAGAAAAAGATAATAATTCATTTTGACAGTCAACATTAGATTGAAAACACCCATGCCGACTTCTCCCTCAGCGTGGAAGCCACCGTCACGGGGGCGTGAGGCCAAGGGGCGGCCTTCAGAGCCCGTGCGGACCGTCCCCTCGGGAGTGGGCGGCCGGCCACTCTCCCAGTGAGAACGAGAGTTCCTTCCTCTCAGAATTTTCCCGGTAGAAAGCACATCACCTATTTGAATATTTCCAGTGGTGATGCTGTGAGGCCGTTTTTCCTGGTTGGGGCGGTTTTAGTTGAGAAAATCATTTCTCCAAATGACACAAACTTGGCTAAGCCCATCTGGCTAGTTAAGCACGGACTAGGGCACGTGCTTTTAAAAAAAGAAGGGAAGACCCAGCCGGCGTGGCTCAGGGTTGTGTTACCCTGTGAACCAGGAGAGCACGATCAGGGCACAGGCCTGGGTTTCAGACTCGATCTCCAGGGCGGGGCATGAGGATTCTCCCTCATCAGTGATGCTTCCCTCTCTCTCCCCTCCTCCCTTCCTCTCTGAAATCAATAAAAATATATGTAAGAAAGAAAAAAAAGAAAAAAACTATATAACTAATTCCCTAAAGAAGAATTTTTTAACCAAAAAACTATTTAGGCCACACTTGGATGTTTTAATATACAAAATAAATCTCTTTCATTTCTTCTACCAACCTGTAACCCTAGCAGTAAACATTAAAGTTAAGCCAATTAAGAATGAATGATTATCTGGAAAAAATAAAATTTTTAATAATTTAGGGATCTATGAGATTAATACTTGGACAATTCTTAGATCTAACAAATTACTCTAGCAGCTCCCAACAATCTTTTATTTAGACTATTAGCACAATTAATAAAATACTTAATTTGAGTTTTACCTTTTGCTTATTACCCAGAGAGTGTGCCACCCTGATAATGAAATAATTAAAACATAAGAAGTATGATCTGTGTATTATGAAAGAACAGATTTCTCATTGATGGTGCAAAGTATCATTTCCAGAGCAACACTTTATAGCCAGAGAACTCTGTGCCTTAGCGGTTAGCACTGACCCGGGGCCACTCGGGACAATCACACACTGTGACACATACAGAGATGTTAGCATTAAAAACAAGTGGCCACCGAGCCTGAGCCACACCTGTGAAAGTCAGACACATTCTCATGAGTTTCTGGTCTCAATGTCTAAGTAGAATGGCTTGCTGCTGATTCATGACAACAGCCATGATTTGGAGTCATAACATCAGACTTCAGTCTACTATGGTGCTGGGAGGGCCTTGAGATGAATAACCTAAGGCAATATGAACAGGAGGGTACTGTGACTATAAGTGTACAGAGCACTTGGCTTCACCAAAAAAAATAAAAAATTAAAAAAAATACAAATTTGATATGTCCCAAAATATTTATACGATAACCTGAGGAACTGAAGAGAAATTCACTGGTAAGAACAGAGGAGTATGGGAGACTCTTGATTATTAAAAAATAAAAATTTAAAGGCACTTATGTTTTGATTCTCTTCCTACTAGAAAGGCAATCCTTAAAGGGAAAATGGCATACTTGCACTATTTTCTTATAATTTTAAGATCTTGATGTCAGAAACACTTAAGACACAGCCCCTTAATGCTCGCTGTCAGTGATCCCAGACTTCTTGTAGAAGCATGTGCGGCGCTGGCAGGCCAGGCTCCGGCTCTTACCTCCAGAGCCCGGCCTAGAGTCACTGCTCTGAGTGAGGCCCTGGGGCCTCCTGCACACGCCAGTCCCCAGAGCCACCTGCGGACTGCTGCGCCCCTGGCCGGAGGAGCAGCGTTCACTACAGGCCCTGAGGCAGAGCATCCTCTCCTCTCAGTCATGGCATCGGACTCCGTAAGGCCAACGTTCAGTGAGTCTGAAATGCTGCTCCAAGTCCAGTTCTCGGGTTCTTACTCCCTCCCCCAGAGCAGCATTCTGCTGCAAACACAAGCCCAGAATGACAGCAGCTGTGCTTGGAGCGGGCACTGGGCTGCAAAACTACTCAGCTCCGTGTGGGCGGGCTCTGAAGGGCTTGCGGAGATGACCAAACACCCTCTTCCAGTGCCCCCACCCCTCAGAGCCTGGCGATGAGTTTCTAACAATTTCTATGTGTAGCAGTGCTAAATGTAACTTCTTAGCTTCCAAACCTTAAGGGACAGTGCTCAGAGTAGAAGAATCTCAGAGAACATTCAGTACAAATCACACACTTCACTGTAGATGTTGCCCAAGATTATTCAGTTAAGATTTGGCTGAGGACTGGGATCCATGATCTCCTGACACCCATACACTTTTGGCATTAAGCTTGGTAAAAAACATAAAAATAGGCTACACTTCAGTGTCTTCACGTCTGTCGAATCTCATTACCTTGGAGACAGGCCGCCATGGGAACAGTTGGTGGGTGAGGTCAGGGGGCTGGTCCTGCTGCTGTTGTGTCGGGAGGGAGTCCGGCCAATTGTGTTGCTCGGGGAGCCCTGGGGTGGAGCAGAATAAGCATCATTACTCCAGGGCTACATCCAGGACACGGCCCACTTTTCCCTTGGCCTTTTCACCCACATGGGCAAAATTTGTGCAATCAGGAAGATTCTTTTTCTGAATCCTTGGGGCCAAATTTAAGTGCATATTAAACAAAAAATGGATGACTTTCATATAGGCATTCCTGAAACTGAATAACTGATGCCAGCTGTGCTAGAGTAACAGACACAATAGAGCATTTACATCTCTACAGCATAAAAAAGCAGGTAACTGATGAATAACCTAACTTAAGGAAATGGCCATGTTGTCCCAGCCAGTGTGGCTTAGCTGGTCGAACATCATCCTGTGCACTGAAAGGGGGCGGTGTGATTCCCGGCCAGGGCACATGTCTGGGTTCAGGCTCAGTCCCCAGTAGGAGATGTGCAGGAGGCAGCCGATCAATGTTTCGCTCTCACATCAATGTCTCTCTTTCTCTATCAATCCCTCACTCCCTACATTCCCCTCTCTAAAAATCAAAAAAAAATCTTTCAAAAAAAGAGAGAAAAAGGAAATGGCTACATTTACTTTTTTTTAAAATATCCTCACCCAAGGATATTTTTTACATTGACTTTATTTTTTAGAGAGAAAGGAGGGGAGGGAGCAGGAGGCGGAGAGAGGAGAGGGGGGAGGGGAGGAGAGGAGATGTAAGCGAGACAAGCAATTGGTTGCCTCCTGCCTGCGCCCCAATTGGGCCAGGGATTGAGCCTGTGACCCAGAATTGAAGCCCCAACCCCTTGGTCCGCAGGCTGACACTCTAACCATTTAGCAAACAGAGCAGAGTGAAAATGGCCATAGTTAGATGCCAGATTCCTTAATTCATTCATTGGGAATATGGCAGGATTAAAACTGGTCTCCCACTCTTGAGACACCCAGTCTATTAAAAGAGAGGAAGCAAGCTGGCTGTTAGAGCAAGCTGTAGACGAGGGACACACAGAGCCATGGCCAGTCCACAAAGGCACCAACACCAACGTGGCCGAAGCACTCACCACACTGGTGTTACTGGAATTCTTGAGGTGGTTATGCAGGAGTTTGGTGGCACCATCCTGGAATGTTTTGGGCAAGGCACCAAGTAGCATAGTAAATTCAGGAGTGTTCAATTCAAACAGCGATATTAGCACAATCTGTGCGGCCTAGGAACAGAAGGCAGGATTAACTGATGGAGTGTCCAACAGCATATCTTGGTCAAAATATTCATGAAAATTGTTTTTAAAAGAAAACATTTATGTATGAATAAAATAAATAATAAAAGAACATCTTTGCTATAAAAAACAAAAATAAAATGTACCTGGAAAAAATTATATCACCAACTATAAATAGTCTCACTTCAACCTGGATAGTAAGTCCTGGGTGCATCTAACGCCCTGGCCTCGGACCTGTGTAGCTCATTCATAGTACATCCCGAAAGCTTCCCTGCGCCGGGAGCACCAGGGCTGAAGGTGCTGAATACATACAACACGCTTCTAAACAAGCTCCCGGGTTACCTTGAGAGTCCGCCTTCCTCAACCCCACTCCTGGTGACTGAGAAATACTAGAAAAGCCAGCTTAAATGCATCTGAAAAACTCCTACTCTCACACCTCTGAATTCAGGGAAGAGACAGTCTTTGAGAAGCAAAGCCGAATCGCATGATACAAATTAAAAATGTATTACTTAGCCTTTCAGAAAATGTTCTGCCTTTGCTTACTAATGGGACAACGTGCTGCAGACCTGCTTGTAGTCACTAGAGGGCAAGGCGGGGGAAGCAATCAGCCGAGGCAGAGGCAGCCAAGCGCCTGCTGGTGCGGAGCCGGCGCTCAGAGCTTAACACAACGCCTAAGGACTGGTTACAGAGGTTTGACTTAGAAAAACTACGCCAAGAACATTTTACTAAGTACTAACTGGCATTTCTTACAAATTGCTAAGAGTCAAAAGAAAGGAAAGCACATTATGAAAATCTTTTGACCAAAAACGTAATTTTATTTTTCCAAAGACTGTAATTTTTAGGATCTCAGTAATATCCCCATAACATATAATATTACCCCAAAAAATCTGCTGAGAAATTCTTTGGAAACAAGCATCACTAAGTATTTCAATGCTTTTACAATGTGAAATTAATTTTTGGTAAAGACAAAATTGATATTTATGTCTGGGGAAAGAAAAGAAAATCCAAAGACCCAAATGTGTTTAACCAAACATAAAAATTAATTATGAATGTTAAAACATCAGTAGGATGTTCTTTACAGAATAATCAAAAATTACTTTTCAATATGTCAAACATATCTATAATGATTCACTACACATAGCATTTGGCAAAAGTATCTTAAT
Organism: Pipistrellus hanaki; assembly: GCF_964339955.1. Lineage (NCBI taxonomy): Eukaryota > Metazoa > Chordata > Mammalia > Chiroptera > Vespertilionidae > Pipistrellus > Pipistrellus hanaki. The sequence goes on along the minus strand of NC_140510.1, from coordinate 8,887,750 downwards.
TCTCTCTTGACCTCCAAACACAGGCGTTAGTAACCTTTCCATTCCAATTAAATCACAACAGGCCAGGTGCTTTCATGACAGAGGTATTATAATTGTACTAAAACACACAATTCTCTATTTCATTACTGTGTATCATTCTTAATAAATCATTACCTGGAGGAATCCATTCCACCACCCATTTAATATACTAGTAACATGATTTCAATGTTTGTGTAAAGCAAATTCCAAAAAAACATGCAAAGGAACCTGTGCATTTAAAACACGTTGTATTAGATGTTAGAAAAAGTGCATGCAGAAAAACTGCACTTCAAAGAGAAAGGAAGAAGCGGACTTAATTTAGCAGGGGAGGAAATCAATGCCGACCAAATTCAATTAAGAAAGTTTAGGCAATTACTTTTTGGCTGACTGAAAATGACATTTGAAAATTATAAAATGGAAATAGTATATGCTTCCCAGAGTGACATGATATCCAATGCCACACACTTACTTGAGGTTTTGCATGAAGTAAATTACAAAAGGAGTGGGATCTTCCAGGGCTCTGCAGGCTGCAAGATGATGGCCTAGAAACTGTGTTGATTCACGGCTACTTAACATTAGTAACTTTTCCGTCATGTGGGGGGAAGTACAGCAGATTTAACTGTGACCCACTAATGAGCTATCTCTCAATAATACAAAAGTTGAATTTCTTTAAGAAATAAAATAGAAAGACAGGGAATTTTGAAAACATAACTCAATGGACAGATGGTATATGTGTGTGATTTACACATATAAATAAATACAATTCATTTTTACATTTTCCAAAATATAAAGTGAATTTGATTTTATACAGTTCTCAAAAGTTATGCCTTGGGTTAAAGCTATTTTCAAAATGCAATATTTTTCTAATGAGATTTAAGCTCCAGAAATGGATAAAAAGTGAAATTTAAATACATTATTTAAAAAATATTTTAAATCAAAGTTTCAAAAGGAATCAAAGTATATGGTCCTAAGATATTTTATCTACAACCCTCTGTGTCAGTGAGAAGCTAGAATACTAGAATCCAAGAGAAAACAGCTGTATTTGTCATTACCATCAATATCCTCCCACTAAAGAAATAATTCCCAATATGGGATGAGTTGGAGAGACCACCGGAAAAAGCTCACGTTCAGTAAGGAATCAAGAGGAGCAGGTTTTGTCCCACCTTTGAACTAAGTAGCCACACAAAACCTCCAGAGGGCCGCTGACTTTTCCTAATGAACGACGCTAGGACAATTTATTTATTTTAAAGATTAAATAACAACTGTAAAAAGAAATGATTCCCATTCATGCCCCTACACAGAATTTGGTCGGGGGGTGAGGTTGAAGGATTCTTCCAATGTCACTGCTACTGTGTCAGAGTCCCAAGGTTACCGGCTGTGCATCTCACAGCAGAAAATAACCCTCTGGACAGGGAGTCACGGAGCTCTGGCAAACGCTTCAGGGGAAACGGAAAACTGGGGAGGAAGGGGAGTTTGCTGATTAAGCAACTATTACTATTCCCTTCAGACTGTCATTAAAATTACTTTAGAAAATCACGAAGAGAAGGTATTTGAAAACCTTCAGGCATTTCATACTTAGAAGTCGTCCTTTACTGGTCCATGAAAATAGGGTAGAGGTCTGCACTGGATGTGGCTATTTCTTTGGACAGGGAGTTAATCATAAAAACATAGCAAAACACAAACGTTTACGCAGCTTCACACACACTCACATAGAATTATATTAATTTTAGGTTTCTTCAAAATCCTCTCAGTGTCTCCACAAGGGTAATCAGTATTAATATTCTAAAGTGCAAACAGCAAACTATCTTTTCAAATAAGTGCAGTTTTAAATCTACCTGTTTACAAGTTTCTTCCAAGTTTCCTTCTCCTCGCCCAGAGCAGGTGGACGCTGACCTAGTGGGGAAATCCTCACCTACGCGACTACGCTGCAGCGGGGACTACAACATGAAAGGCGGGAGTTCGTCAGAGAAGCAGCAGTGCTGAAACAAAGCACGGTTAGCGGAGCTGGAAAAGCATGCGGCTCCTTTTAGAACACGACCCACACAGGATCCTACGCTGAGATTAAGAAGAAGAGTAACAGTAGTATCTCCCAGTTTTAACCCTGGATCGATGGTTTGCTAGGCCCTTGACAACCAAGATCCTTCCTGGAAGGAGCAGTCTTCTTGTGGAAGCAGAAGCCAGAGGTCAAAGTGAGGCCGGAAAGGGGCAGTCACAGTTCGGCCGAGATAGGAGTCAATGGTAAGATCCTTAGCTTTCAGTAGGCCACACTGCCTATCTATAATTAGAAATTTAACGCTTTTTCAATTTCTGAAATTTCAACTTTGAAGGCTATTTATATGCTTTTCCTGTTCCAGGAACAGCCTCTTTTCTTTGCCATCTTCATTTCCCACATTTCTCACATCATCTGGGGCTAATCTGTTATTTCTTCTGACAAAGTAGATGCTAGATGTTCGAGAATCACATATGATAAGCAAAGGGATTCTGAATCCTAAGATATAAACATATTGTTCAAAACTCTACTGTCATTACCACACTCCTTTAACTGAAGAGAAATCTTCCTAGTGCCAGAAAAAAAATTGGTTCTCAATTTGTTCCACTATCAGCAACAACAAAACCAAAACAAGCCTCAAGCAGTAGCAAGAGCTACAACAGCAAAGGAAGCACCTTCAGCTGTATCTTTCCTCCCAATAATGTTATTGTTCTCATTTTACAATTAAGTAAAAGGGATTCAGAGGTTAAATTACTTGCTCAATCTCTAAAGAGTGACAGAGGCAGCCCTGGCCTGGTGGCTCCGTGGTGCAGTGTCGGCCTGCGCACTGAAGGGTCACAGGTTGGATTCCCGGTCAAGGGCACATACCTGGGTTGCAGGTTGGATCCCTGCCCCAGGAAGGGCGCATGCAGGAGGCAACCAATCGACCCGTCTCTTACAGCGATGTTTCTCTCCCCCACTTCCACACTCTCTAAAACCAATAGAAAAAAATCCTCAGATGAGGATTACAGAAAGAAGAGTGGCCCAGGCAGGAGTCAAAGGGAGGTGCTCTGTGGCCCCAGCAATTTTTTGTTGGGATTTCTTTATCTTCTATAATTGAAATTTTATAGCCTTGATTGAGGCCAAGACAGACCAGGGCTGTGAAACTTGGTTTCCTCCATCACCAGGGGCAACTCAAACCTCCTGCTCGCTCCAGCTCTGTGGCTGCCACCATTTTTGTTGGGATTTATTTATCTTCTGTAATTGAAACTTTGTAGCCTTGAGTAGAGGCCTGGGGCCGCCAGGGTGTGTGGAAATTTGGCTTCCTCTATTGCAGGGAAACCCAAGCCTCCTGCTGTCGCCATGGCCAAAGCCATTTTGGCTGGGTTGATTTGCATAATCACTCCCGAATGGCTGGTGGGCGTGGCTTATGGGTGTAGCCAAGGTATAGTCAATTTGCATATTACACTTTTATCAGATAGGATTTTAAAAATCTTCACCCAAGGATATTTTTTCATTGATTTTAGAGAGAGTGGAAGAGAGAGGGAAAGAGAGAAACATCAATGTGAGAGAAACACATTGATTGGTTTGACCAGAGCCTGGGCTGGGGAGAAGCCTGCAACCAAAGTACACACCCTTAACCTGAATCGAACCTAGGACCCTTTGGTTCACAAGCCAATGCTCTATCTACTGAGCCAAACCGGTTAGGGCATAAAGTGCTTTTAAGACACTAAGATTTCCCTAGCACTTGATATACCCTTTAATAACTCTGCAACTGAAAGAGGCAAAACATACATCTATTTAAAAGAAACAGGCAAGAGTGTCTTTAGTGTATTAAATCACCCAGATAAAAATAACTTGTTTTAACCCAGGCCAGTTTTCTCAGTGGTTAGAGTGTCAGGTGCACCGAAGGGTCTCAGGTTGAATTCTGGGTCAAGGGCAATATGTACCTTGGTTGCAGGTCTGATCCCCAGCCCCAGTTAGGGTATGGGCAGGAGGCAGCCAATCAATATTTCTCTATCACATCATTGTTTTTCTTTCTTCCTCTCTTATTCCCCTTCCCTCCCTTGCTCTCTCTCTAAAAAAAAAAATCAATGAAAAAAATAAAAATATCCTTGAGTGAGGATTAACAACAATAAAATAACGTGTTTTATATTTTGTAGCTTTAAAATAATAATGACAATTTTAGATCTTAGAGCAGAGTAATAAATAATCACAATTTCTAAGTATTTTTTATTTAGCTACTACATTCATGTAGACAGTCTTTCAAATACATCTCCAATGCTTTGGGTAAGGTAGCTGCATCACCTACAACAGTATCTATCTATAATAATCTATAATAATAAAAGCATAATTTGCTAATTAGACCGGATGTCCTTCTGGACAAAGCCAGGGCTGCGAGGGAAGCCCGGGTCCTGGGTGCCTGCCGGCAGCTGGATGGAAGCCCGGGTCCTGGGTGCCTGCCGGCAGCTGGAGGGAAGCCCGGGTCCTGGGGCCGGAGGGAGGCCGTGCTGGCAGCCGGGGGAAGGAAGGCCCGCTCTTGCACAGATTTTGTGCCTCGGGCCTCTAGCATTAATATAATGTAGAATGATGGTACGTGAAAACAGAGCATTCATATAAAGGGGCTTTGGGAAGTCTTTCTCTGCAGTGCCCTGATGTGTGGGCACGTAGTGATGGGGCGGAGAACACCTAGCTGAGTTGGGTCGCAGCGCTTCCTCACTGGTGCTTCGCATGCACAACGGAAGCCTTTGCAGATGGCTCCCAGAAAGTGAAGGGGCATCTGCTAAGTTGAACCTTATCACGATTGGCAGTTAGTTTAAAAAGCTCCCCATTTAACCAGATAACTATGGAAGATTCCTGCCAATCTACTTGGTAGGCAAAACACTGAAAGGCTCACGGTTCTGGCTCCTGCTGCACAAGCCTGCACAGTCCCCTCCTGCAGAGAAGGGCACTCATGACTAAGACGGAACATCGCCCGAGCTGTTTAGAGCAGAAGGGACTCTGCGGGTGCAGCTGAACCTGCTGTGGGTCACACTGAGGATCATGGGGGATGCTGAGCTGCTTCCCTCTGCTGCTTTAAGGTTCTCTGTCTTCACCTTCCAATGGTTTTACTGTGATGTATCTAGGTGTAGTGCTCTTTTTAAATCCCACTTGGAGTTTCCTGGGCTGCTTAGCTATGTAGATTGTTTTCATCAAATTTGGGACATTATTTCTTCAAATAACTCTCCTGCTGGCTTTAAAGAATCCTATTGCCACGTTGTGGAGACAATCAGGTGACAGGAGATGGCAAATAGCCTCTACAAGCTGAGAACACCCCCTGTTGACAGTCAGCAAAAAAAGCAGGCCCGTCAGCCCTACACTGGATCTGGAAGGAACTGGACTGGCCAAGAGCCAGGGAGCTGGAAGAGGACTGTGGCCTAGAAGAGATGGCAGACCCAGACCACACCTTGACTTCAACCTGATAAGGACTCAAGCAGAGGACCCAGGGGACACACACTCTGAGCCGCAAAGCTAGGAGATAATAAATGTGTGAAGTTCGAGCTGTGTGTTCTAAAAGTGACAGAGGATAGGAAAGTTTGTGCACTTTTTAAATTCAAGAATTCATTATATCTTAGCAAACTTTCGACCGCACTTTCCTATTAGGCCCATATGGCCAGGTAGCCTTAGACCTAAGTCTATCTTCAAAGTACATGACATAAAACTAACTTAAGGGAAACCAATTCCTTGTAAGAGACACTAAACTGCTTACACAATAAAAAGATAAATAGAAGCCTAAGAAAACCATGAACCCCTCATATAAGATTTCAGATTTTCAACATTCACAAACTGGAACAAGGGAGAGCTGGAGAGAGAAGGGGCAGAGACAAGCCTAGGCTTTCCCAGAGGAGTGCAGAGTCTGCCCGAGTCTGGGGGTGTCTGCCCGTCTCAGGATAAGGCTCTTTCTCCGACAGCAGGGCAGCCAGTCAGAAAGGCTGCGCTGCAGCGCCTCAGACGTACCTTTCTCACGTCGGAACTCTTTGGTTCTGTTGTCCAGGTTATAATTCTAGAAACAGCAAGCCTGGTCTCACTGGAGTTTATAAAGTCAGTTGGATCCATCTGCCTGGCGAGAGACTCAATGTACTTCAGGATTGCCACTTTGACCTGAAAGACCATCATTACAAACATTAAGTACACTTTATAAGTTTGAGTAGATCATCAGAGAAAAGTAAACCCTCCTGAGGCAACAGCACCTTCTGGGGTTTGTGGTTCCACATGGAGCCGGCACCCATCAGGTGAGGAAGCGTGGGTGACTGAGGGGAGTGTGGCACAGAAGTGCATGTAGCCTAATGCTCCTCAGTTCCAGAGCGTGTGCCGCGGGGAAGGCCTGCCCCACTCCCGGCCTCGCTGCCGGCTCCCCGCCTCCCTGCAGGACATGCAGAGGGCGGAGCCCTTGTCGGGAGGGATTTCCAGCTCTGCCAGGAGCCGGGATGTTAAGTACAAGGCGGAAGCTAGTTTTGCTTTTTAGACAGCCTAGGCTGGGTGTTGCAAGGCAGCATGTTCAGTAACCAGGCTGACACTCCGCCCTAACTACTCCAGTCATGTCGCAGCTGGCTCTGGCCCCAGGAGAAAAGGGTTGCTACTGATTGGGCCTATCCTAAACCCCAATGATAAAGAACAGGTGATGTACATAACTTAACTCAAGTGAACACATACATATCTTGCCTCCAATTTAGTCTTGTTATTACAGGTATGATTTTACAACAACATGTAACAAGTTAATCATGTTAGAATGCTAATATTTTTTAAAAGTTCCAATATGAAACATATATCTCAACAAATTAGAATTTTCTAGTTTAAATATTGTGACAGAGTAATAATATAATAACACCCAAATGTTGGCAAGGATGTGGAACTACAATTCTCATAAAATTGCTGGTAGGAATATAATAAAACCATCTTAACAATTTAAAATAAAGTTAGACATATGCCTACCCAATAAATCAGCAATTTCTCTACGGGGTACTTAACCAAAAGAAATGAAAGCAAGTACACAAAGAGGTGGACAGGAACATTCTCAGCAGGTGTATGCGCAACCAGCAAATACAAGGACACTGATTCGACGTCTAGCGGCTGAATTGTAAGGACAAATAATTACCAACCTTGAGGTTAGGAGTTTGAGTTTGATCCACAATGAATCTCATCAAAATGTTAAATTGTTGATCAAATGGAAAGGAGTCCCTGGGTTAAAAAAAAAAAAAAAAAAAAGTGCTTGTCCTTTAAGAAAAATTTGTAACAAAAAATAATGTAAAATCATATAAAAACAAAAAAATAAACTATTGTAGATTAACATATGTAAATGCAAGTTTGTTCACATTTTTAAACAGCATTTTTCATTTTATATTAAATACTAAAGTAATATGCATTACAGAAAATATTTTTTTAAAAGGCAATCTTGTTAAACATCTCAAAACAGTTACTAAACTTATTTTGAGTATGCTAGTTTAAAAATTCATACTAAGCAATCCTAATACATAAAAAGCCAGGGGCCTTCATGACCAAAACAATCTGATGGATGACCGAACAGCAGGCTGCGTGGGGCAACCAGGCCAGCAGAGGGGGTTAGTGAGGGATGACCAAATGACTGAACAGAGGCTGCATGGGGCAACTAGGCTGGCGGGAAGTTGGGGGTGACCAGGCCAGTGGGGGAAGGGAAGGAGTTGGGAGCAACCAAGCTGGCAGGGGGGCAGTTGGGGGTGACCCAGCTGGCAGAAGGGACAGTTAGGGGCAGCCAGGCTGGCGGGGAGGGTGGCAGTTGGGGGTGACCAGGCCAGCAGGGATGGGGGGGGGAGTAGTGAGTGGTGAATAGGTCAGCAGGAGGAGAGGGGAGTAAGGGGCAACCAGGCTGGCAGACAGAGGCGGGTAGGGGTGATCAGGCTGCCAGGGGAGTCAGTTAGGGGCTAGTGGTCCCAGATTGTGAGAGGGATGTCTGACTGGGATCAGGCCTAAACCAGCAGTCGGACATCCCCCAAGGGGTCCTGGATTGGAGAGGGTGCAGGCTGGGCTGAGGGGACACCCCCCACCCACCCATACACGAATTTTGTGCACCGGGTCTCTAGTAAACTTATAAGGAAGAGATTCGTATTTGCCTTCTAGGGGTCTGCTCATCTTTTCTCCAGCTATCTTTTTAAATACTGCTTATCGGAAAATACTGCCAATTTCCAAATCTTAGTTTTACTCCCTGATCAGGCAGCTTAAAGCTGACCTCACTTAAGCTAACTGCACTGTCCTCCTCTGGTGATTGCTTATAATCTCTATTTGGCAAAATCATGAGAACAGTGCCTGAGGAGCACTCAGCAAAATACCCCCACATGCAACTGCAGAGCCCATATAGAAACCAGGGCCCCCGCAGGCCCCTCCTGTTCTTTCTCACCTGGTACCACTCCCTTTCCTTTAGCCATCTCACACCTCTGGTCTAACTGAGTGACACAGAAGGCTCTTGCCTAGGAAAGTCAATGCTCTCCCCCTCTTAAAGTGCTGCCATTACTAATCTCAGTGTAAAGATGCATAATGGAAAGATTCTGCAATGCAAACATCTATTACAATTGAGGCTGAGCAATTGCATTGCTGTCTTGGCTCTCTTAGAGATTTTTCTCAATCTACAGAAGTATAGTAAAAAAAAATAGGGGGGGGGCAATTCAGGTTCAAAATCATGAAAATCACAGGATAGATGTGACATTTACATGAATATAAAAAAATGTACAGTGCATGGCACATACTAGGTACTAGTATTGGTAGCATTATAATTATTAATAAGAAGTAAGTTTGACCCAACAGCACACCCTTTTCTAGCATAGCACATGGCTATAAATTAAAGAAACAAGGTCAACAAACGACACACAAAATGTCTCTCCTTTCTTCTGCAGCATAAACTGATGTTTAACCAGGAAATGTGCCCGGTTGTTGGCACAGCCGAAGGACAGGAAGCTGAGGCAGATTTGCTTGCAATCAGGTCTATTACCTGAGGAAGAGCTCTCAGCAAACAGTGAGCCCCTGGACACACTGATCCCAGATAACCTTAAGCAGCTACACATCTCAGCTGCTGAGACAAGGAATGATAAACATGCTTTAGAGACAGACCAAATATGAGAACAGAATTCTTAAAGGAAAGAGACATCCAGAAAAGTTAACAGAAGGGAATAATTGTTTTTCTTAATCATCAAAGGATGGAAATGCAATCATAATATTCCAGCCATCCCCCAAAATCTGAAATGAATCTTGACATCCATAAATTCCCTTAAATTTAGCAAGTGACCTATAGGTCAAGTCTGGTTCACAAAGTTTTATTTGGCTTTCACAAGATCTAGTATATGCCATGCACTTTAGATTTTTCTTGTAGCATTTCATTTAAATTTCACGTCTGTCCTGTAATTTTTGTAGTTTTGAACCTGCATCCCTTTTCTTTTTCTAAAAAGAAAATTCTTAAATGTGTTGCATTAATCCACATGGGCCCAGGTTCCAACCCGGCCACCCACTGACCACACTTCTCCACATTATCCATAATCCTCCCCTCTTACCTACTTCACTCACGTAATATCACCTGGCTCAGCCTCGCCCTTGTAGTCAATGCTTTATAACTCCATTGCTAAGCTGATGTATAGGGATGTTCCCTAATTCTGGCTTATATGTGGAATCTAAAAGGGAACAAGCTGAACCATAGACACAGAGCGTAGAATGGTGGTTGTCAGTGGTTAGGAGGAGGAGGAAATGAGATGTTGGTCAAAGGGTACAAATTTACAGTTATAACATGAGCAAGTTCTGGGATCTAACGTACAGTGTGGTAATTATAGTTAACAATACTGTATTATACACCTGAAAGGTCCTAAAGACAACAGAGCTGAGATGTTCTCACCAACACCACAACAAAAAGATAAAAATTATGTGGTAATATATACATGAAACAAAATCATCACACTGTACACTTTAAACTTACACAATGTTCTATGCAACTACATCTCAAAAGCAGGGGAAATGGTCTACTTCCTAAACACTTACCTTGTGACATCTAGAGCTTTCTGAACTTTCGCTTGTACAGATCCAAGTAGATCTGCCCCCATTTTCTTAAGTAATTGTGTGAGAAGAACAAAAAGCCAGTCTTGCAAATCATCCTTATGAATTATTATAAAATCAACAAGAGTCTCCAAAAACATACTGAAAACCTAGACACAAATAAAAACAGAACATTTCACATATTTAATTCAGAATTCCCTCCAAAGTCCCCAAACCATTAAAAATGCCCACACTGGCTTGACCCAGTCTCTTACAAGCTCGCTTAACACTGTTAACAACTGATCAGACCACAGAAGACAAATGTATTAAAGAAAATTAGGGAAAAAGAACTGGAACTTACTCTCTGATGTGAATTCCACCGCAAACCAGGCCATGCAACAAAAAAATGCCATGTTAGTCCAGAGTGAATTAATACAATTTCCATGCAGTTTACTCAAAGACCTGAAATGGCTAAGAGTTGATAACACACTCTCCTCCCTCAATATGCCTTTAAAATTCAGTACAGAGAGAAATAACTTTGCTGAAAAGCATTTGTTTGTTGATTTATTTATCTTTAAGCATTAGGTTAATCTAGAGTCATCTTTCTTTCTTTCTTTTTGGTTAATCCTCACCCAAGGCTATGTTTTCCATTGATTCCTAGAGGGAGTGTAAGGGAGGGGCATGTGAGACACACGCATCAATTGGTTGCTTTTCACAACTGGGGCCAGCGATCAAGCCTACAAAAACATGCTGTTTAACAGAATCGAACTCGTGACCCTTCAGTCTGCTGGCTGATGCTTTAACCACAGAGCCATTCTGGCCAGGGTGGTGTTTTTCTTTCTTCAAAAAATATTTAAACCACCATAATTCTATGCTATTATTTTTCATTATCTATCATTAAAAAAATGCTATGATGGGAAGACTTTCCATCAAGAAGAAGGAGTAGGTAGATACTGTGCTTGCCTCCTCCATGGCAACATCAAAACTACAACTAAATTATAAAGCAACCATCATTGAAAACCATCTGAAGACTAGCTGATCAGAAGTCCTATAATGAAGAATATAAGGAAGAAGCCAGTGAGACTGATAGAGGGGTAGAGACTCAGAACAGCCTTGTCCAACATCCCTGAGTGAAGGTTAAGAATTGGGAGGAATAAGGAGGCCGTGTAGGACCCCCGAAGAAGCGAGAGGTCTCAGCTCTACACTGAGTTCCCCAGCCCAGGGAACCAGAGCCTGAAGGTAAGTCCCTTACATCTGGCTGTGAAAACCAGCACTCACTTGTCTGAGAAAGTCCAGAGACTGCTAGAATGAAGGTGCCACAGGACTCACTAACTCGGAGCTGCAGTGTGAGAGCAGCAGGTGGGACAGCTCTCCCCTGACACGTGGGGCCACTGTCCCTTTGTTGGTCCTCACTCCACCCAAGTGGCAGATGCAGTCAAGTGCCAAGTCTGAACTTCTTCACTGCACTCTGATGCTCCCCTGAAACACTGCCCCACCCAAGTTATGACCCTGGCCCAAACCCCTTTCAGCAGCTATTCCACACAAGCAGCTAAAATGGGCATGCACTGTGGAATTTTCTAAGGTCTCTCAAACATCCACAAACACCAAACAAGCAGCAGTTGGTCTCAGCATTCTCCATATTTCTTCTAGGGAGCCCCAACCCCACCACAGGAGGCTACCAACTACAGGTCAATTTTTAGCTCCTAATAGGTAGACGTTGACATGGGCCTGCACCAGAGCATTTCTAAGAGTCCCAAGAACCAACACACCTGGTGGCCAGTTTCAGACCATATCAGAGCACCACTGAAACACCTCCATAAACAACACACACAAAGAGAAGACTCCGAGGGCAACAGAATCCTGCTAAAGCAAATACTGCTCTGTGGGGTCAACCACTGCACAACAGCTGGTCCACTGTAGTCACGGCCAGTCCTCAGAGCCAGTGATCCTGAGGGTCAATCTCACACACTAATGTGCCAACAATTATCAAAGCTAAACTGCAAGAGGAAATGATACACAAAACCCACACAAGGGAGCATCCTGCTCAGGTGACCAGGAAGTCTGCACCACAAGACCTGAAAGGACACCTACTACTTAAGACCACTCTGTCAAGACTGGGAGATGGAACAACTCTACCTAATACATACAAACACACAGAGGGAGGCAGCCAAAATCAGGAGACAAAGAAACATGTTCCAAATGAAAGAACTGAACAAAACTCTAGAAAAATAATTAAATGAAATGAAGGCCAGCAATGTACCAGATTGAGTTCAAAACACTGCTAATAAGGATGCTCCATGAACTTACAAAAAGAATAGATAATATCAGTGTGAACTTCAACAAAGAGATAGGAAACATAAAAAAAAATAGATTAAAAAAATTAAAAAAAAAACAGTCAGAAATAAAGAATACCATAACTGAAATGAAAAGTACATTACATGAATCAACAGCAGATTAGAAAAACCAGAGAACTGAATCAGCAACATGGAAGAAAAGGTTGTGGAAAACAACCCATTAGAACAGCAAAAAAATAAATAAATAAGCATAGTTGGGCCGAAACCGGTTTGGCTCAGTGGATAGAGTGTTGTCTTGTGGACTGAAGGGTCCCAGGTTCAATTCTGGTCAGGGGCATGTACCTTGTTTGCGGGCACATCCCCAGTGGGGGGTGTGCAAGAGACAGCTGATCGATGACTCTCTCTCATCGATATTTCTAACTCTCTATCCCTCTCTCTTCCTCTCTGTAAAATATCAATAAAATAAAATAAAATAAAATAAAATAAAATAAAATAAAATAAAATAGCATAGTTGAAGGCACTGGTCGCCAACCGGTATTCCACAGACCACTGGTGGTCCATGAGGTATGAAAGGTTGGTGACTGCTGGTTGAAGGGACCTCTTGGACAATATCAAGCATATCAACATTCACATTATGAGGGTGCCAAAAGGAGAAGAGAGAGAGAGCAAGAGATGGGAAATCTATTTGAAGAAATAATGACTGAAAACTCCACTAACCTGGCAAAAATAAGGTAGTTATAAAAGGCCAGAAAGTGCAGAAAGTCCAAAACAAGATCAGCCAAAAGAGGCCCATATGAAGATATCATAATTAAAATGGCAAAGTTTAAAGACAAAGTTTAAAAGTTGGAACAAGAGACAAAAAAAAAAGAGCACATTTCATAATGATAAAGAAACCAATTCAATAGGAGGATATAACTTTTTAACATTTACGTACCCAACATAGGTGCTGAGCACCTACGTATGTAAAGCAAATATTGATAGAACTAACGGGAGTGATCAACAGGGGACTTTTAACACCCATTGACATCAATGGACTGACTTAAATACACAATCCATCAGATTATCTAATAATACATATTTTTAGGACATTTCACCCAAAAGCAAGAGACTACACATTTTATTCAAGTGCACAAAAGGATGATTTCCCAGTACAGATGAAATATTGTATTAGGCCACAAAACAAGTATCAATAAAATTTAAAAGACTGAAATCATAACAAGCATATTTTTTTTATCATAATGATATCTAATGAAGAGTTCATTTTAGGTCAAGCTGTTGTTACAATAAAAGCCTTAGGAGGCAGGCCAATGAGGCTGCTTGGTTTCTCAAGCCAAGCAGTCCCTTAGCCCTCTCTTTCACAGAAATGTGTGTCAGAGTAATCATCCATCACTCAGGGTCTGCTGGTCAGCCCTAGCACCCAACAAACAAAGCCCTGCACCAGATGGCTTTGCAGGTGAATTAATAGCTATCCTTCCCAAATTATTTAAAAAACTTTTAAAAGGATGGAAGGATCCCAAGCTCACTTTATGAGGCTAGCATATCCATGTTAACAAAACCAGATAAAAACACTACAAAAAGAAAATTTTATAAGCCAATTTTCCTGATGAACATTCTCAACAAGATATAAGCAAACCAAATTCATCAATACAATCAAAAGATCAAGTGGGATTTATTCCTAGAATGCAAGGTTGGTTCAATACTCACAACCAATTAACATGATACACTAAATAAAATGAATAATAAAAATCATATCAATAGATGCAGAAAAGGCATTTGACAAAATGCAACATCCATTTATAATAACTCTTAGTAAAGTGGGAAGGGAGGGAACAAACTTCAATATAATAAAGGCCATAAATGACAAACCCACAGCTAACATCAAACTCAATGATGAAAAGCTAAAAGCATTTTTTTTTAAAAATCAGGAACAAGGCAAGGATGTTTACTTTTAATCACAGAAAGACAAATACCATATGATTTCTTCAACATAGTAATGGAAGCCCTAGCCACAACAATCAGACAAGGAAAAGAAATAAGGCAACCAAATTGGAAAATAATTATTTTCAGATAACATGATACTATACATAGAGATTTCACCATAAAACTATGAATTCAATCAAGTAGCAGGATACAAAATTAATATTTATAAATTGATTACATTTTTATAAACAAAAAATGAACTATGAGAGAAATGCAAATTAAAACCACAATAAGATATCACCTCACACGTCAGAATGGCTATCATCAATAAATCAACAACAAGCTTTGATGAGGACGGGGAGAAAAGGAAACCCTTGTGTACGGTTCTCGGGATGGCAAACTGGCACAGCCGCCATGGAAAACACATGGAGATTCCTCAAAAAATTAAAAACAGAACTACCATATGACTCAGCAAACCCGCTTCTGGGTATTCATCCAAAACACGAACTGGGAAAGACATATGCATCCCCAGGTTCATTGCAGCATTATTTATAAGAGCCAAGATATGGAGACAAAGTAAGTCTCTATCAACAGACAATAGAAGAGGTAGTATAACATGGATGGCTCTAGAGGGTATTACACTGAATAAACTAAGTCAAAGACAAATACCATATGATTTCACTTATATGTGGAATCTAAAAAACAAACAACAAACAAAAAACAGAAACAAACTCATAGATTCAGAGAACAAATCAATGGGTTGCCAGATGGGAGGGCATTAGGGAGATGGGTGAAAAAGGTGAAGGGATTAAAATGTACAAATTGACAACTATAAAAACAGTCATGGAGATTAAAGTACATCATAGGAATCTATACTAATAAATGGGTAATATGCTAATTAGACCAGACATTTTCTGGACGTCTTTCCAGACAAAGCCACGGTGGCGGGGGCCAAGGCATAAGTGGGTAGGGGCAATCAGGCTAGCAGGGGAGGGCAGTTAGGGGGTGATCAGGCTGGCAGGGGAGGGCAGTTAGGGGCAATCAGGCTGGCAAGGGAGCAGTTGGGGCATCAGGCCTGCAGGAAGAGGCAGTTAGGGGCAATCAGGCAGGCAGGTAAGGGGTTAGGAGCCAGCAGTCTCAGATTGAGAGAGGGATGTCCGACTGCCGGTTTAGGCCCAATCCCAAGGGGTCCCAGATTGGAGAGGGTGCAGACCGGGCTGAGGGGATCCCCTCCCCTGGCACAAATTTTGTGCACGGGCCTCTAGTATAGTCAATAATACTGTAATAACTATGGTATTGGGTGGGTACTAGACTTACTCAGGTGATCACTTGGTAAGTTACATAAATGCCCAATCACTATGTTATATAAGTTAAACTAATGTAATGTTGTATGCTAAGTATAACTGAAAAAATTTTTTAATAAAGATTACCATGTGACACCTATACAAAAAGAAAAAAAAGTAGTTACAGGATGAGGGGGAAAAAACTTGTGTATTTTTTTCATTCCAGTCATCTATTTTAATGCATACCAAAATTCAGGTATTGTCAAGTAATATCTTTATAAAAAGATATTGCAAAAGCCTTAAAAAGCTTCATAAAAGGTTATGGCTTAAAACCTCACATGATTATCGTGCTGCTATGTACTCATTATTGCTGTCTAAGGTGAGACAGTCAGGGTGGACTATCCCTGGATATTTCAAAGAGGTCAGTGGCACCTGTCTCCCTCTCCTTGGTTATGAGCATCGCTCTACGGGGACAACCCAAACGTCATATACCGAACAGCGCAGCAACTATTAACCATCAGGGTGTGAGGGGGCTCAGACGAAAGTCAATGAGCCCAGCTGTGGGGCTCCTAGCTTAGCTCAAAGGCAGCTAGCAAACAGTAACTAGACTGAGACCTCCAAACTCACTGTCCAAGAGCCTTCTGATGGAAACAAATTTCCTTCTTTATCCTCACATTCTGCTTCTGAATCAGCAATCTAGAGGTGACAGGTAACAGAAATTTCGTCAATGTCCCAAACCATCTAATCTTTTATGCTATGAGTCCCATAAATCTTATGCTTATGATTTGAATCTTAGTGTTTTTAACGTTATCTTAGAGAAGAAATCTTGATAATTATACTACGTGGCCCTCAAACTCAACCATTCTGGGATCTTATTAATAGTTAATGTTAACCTTGCTGTGAGGGTCAGGGTCATAGCAGGGACTTTAAACCATGTGAGCGTCTCAAAGACAGAGGTCACATGCTGCTTCCTGACCCCTTGCCCCGAGTGGGCGCCATCATTCAGGAATGCTGAATGATGGAACAAAGAGGTGACAGCTTAAGGGCAATTCCTACGATGAGGAAAGGCTCGGGAAAGGAGACAACACGAAAACAGGCTTCTTTCTGACCATCACGGCTTCATTCTTCCAGAAAAACTTAGGACAGACCAGTTTTACTAGGAAAACTGAAGTATAACATAGTTAAGTCCTGCATTTACGATTTCCTTATGGTGATTAAGGTTTTCTCAATATCTATACTTTAGTTTCTGTCCTTTATCCACTCTTTAACTTTCCCAATAGCATCATCTGTTTTTGTTTTTCTCTAAAAGCATCTAATCACCTCTACAGGCCTCCTCTGAAATAATGCCCATTATGTGAAACCCGGCCTCCACATAAGCGTTTATAAAGGGCCCCTCTCAGCCCCACTCCTGAGGGGCTGGTCCCTCCTTGTGGAGTGCTCCCTGGGCAGATGCCTCAGGCTCAGTGCTCCCCTGGGCTCCCGGAAGGAAAGGGAGGGGGCACACACCAGCTAAGTGGCCACCATTCAGCCAGTTCCTAGGGCTGGCAAATCCTAATAACTCAGCCTGGTTCTCTAATAAGTCTAGTATATAAATGCTTCCACTTTGCTCTCTTTGTCTTATATCGAAATATTCTACCTAGGATGCAAAAAATTATTATATACTTGATTATTTTCTTCACTAGTGAAACTTTTTTTTTTTTTAAAGTCACTATATTATATAATACAATGTAACATTTTAGCACCTAGCCCACTGTTGGCCAATAGGAGCCACTCAAAAATATCTGCTGAAAGACAATTGATTGTCTCCATAACTCATATTGAAATGCACTTTATATATAACTAAGTTTCATAGACATTTGAAGCTCCCAAGAATTCCATTTTTAAAAGGTTAACACTATTGCTGAAATTAGTGTTAACCTGTGAGGTCTTTTTTGTGTGTTTTTTAATCCTCACCCAAGGATATGTTTAGTGGAAGGAAGAGAGAGGGAGAGGAAAAAAGGGAGGGAGAGGGGGAAAGAAAGGGAGAAAGAGAAGCACGGATGGACTGGCGATAGAACCCGCAACCTGGGTATGTGCCCTGACCTGGAGTCAAACCTGTGACCTTTGGTGCGCAGGACGATGCTCCCGCCGGCTGAGCCACAAACCAAGGCTAATCTGTAAGGTCTTAACTTCACTACGGGGAATTCTCTCTCAATCTTCACAAGTACATGACACAGCGCACACAGACATGCGGGAAGGTAAGCGAGGCCCGATTCCCAGACTTACCTTGCTATGTGGGTCAGCAAACATTCGTGTGAAGATCTCACACAATCTTTTCAATTCTACTCGACTAAAAAAAATAACAAAGCGGAAATAAATTCCCTTTAATAAGTCAACACTAAAATTAATTACAGCTTTGGTTTAAAAATCCTTTCATTTCAGTCAACTATGTAAGCTTTATATAATTTTCATAAAACATTTTTTCACACAAAAACTTTATATTATTTAACTCATGATGAAATCAAACAGGAATATAAAACTGTAATAGTTTTGTTTTTATTTTAAAATGAAAGAACTAAATATCAGAGTGCCTAAATTCACAGGAATGGAAGTGACAGAGCCGTGAGATCAATCCCGTTCATTTCATTCCCGGTCTGTTTGCCACCTGCCAGGTGGAGGAGATGGGATAGCCTGGAAGAGCATGTACTGGGGGCACACAGACCTGAGTGTTCATCTCGGTTCTGCCAGAGAAAGCACGCGCTGTCAGTCACACGGGTAAGAGCACCTGGCTGTGTGAGGATGAGGAGATGACACCTCCTTCCTACACTGTGCCTAAGACATAGCAACCGCATTTCATTTTAGAGCCTCTGCCTTTTCTTAGCCTTCTCTATACTACTAAGTCCTATTTTACTTCAAGGCTTGATTAGAAGAGACATGTTTTCCCCAAATCATGCCCAAGTGATCCCCTTCATACACGACACAATCTAGATGAGACCAAAGCTTATCAAGAGGTTTCTAGAGACTTACTCAATGCCTCCTTGGTGAACACTAAGATGCAAGAAACTGAGACCTGCAGAATTAACCAGATTCTTGAAGCAACAATCACAACCAACAATCCTCATTTTGTTTTTTTGACAGATCACTAGAGGTCAGAAGCTACCTGACTTTCAGAAGGCATATGACAGGAGAAGCTCTCAGGACATCTTCATGAACAAAATAGAATTTGGGGGGAGCAGGGGAAGGAGGCCAGCAGGGTAGAGTCAGGCTGGCGTGGGAGCCACACTGCGTAGGAATTCTCGGGTCAGTGCTCACTTAACTTTGCAGAACCCATCCAGGACCACGAAAGTATCCGGTGCCATAACTTATCTTTAAAAAATTATCTTAAGGGTAAAATACACTGTATGTCATGGATTCTAAGTTGCTCACTTTTTCACACTGTAACATCTCTGTAATTATGAGATTCATCTTATAATCAATGACATATTAACATCAGGTTTAATAAGCAGCATTTCTTCTTAAAGGGCTATAAAATAATGGTTTGCCTATGGTGCCTTAGATTTGATAAAATATGATATAAAGACGCATATTTTTATATGTGTGTAATACCCGCTCTTGTTAGAAAATTTATGAAATACAGGAATATAAAAAAAAAGCAAAAATATTACAAATATTGTTATTAATATTCCAATTTAGTAAATTGATTCTGTATCACTTTAGTATTTATAAGCTACATATATGCATGTGTATTAAAAATTTGTTAGACTGAGACTGCTGTCATCTTACCCACAACCCTAAAGTGTAATTAATGAACCACACCAACCTGCAGTTTTATTTTCTTTTCTTTTTCCAAAGCAGCTGTGCATTTTCTTTCCCCATCAGCTATGAGTGACAGTTTCCAGTTTTGTTTTTCACCTAAATTGCCAACCGCACAAAGATTTCTCAAATAATAGCTACCAGCCAAATGTGGGCCATAAGAGAATAAATCTAATAAACTACAGAGAATGTGCCAGATGTTTCAGTCTCTGGAAGGCAAAGACTGGGTCTTGGCCACCTCGGAGCTTTGGTGCTGGGACTCTGCAGGGGCTCCACAGACGCAGGCACCCACACACCTGATGCGGACAGCAGGCCGCACCGGCCCCGGCCTCACCTCAGTGTCCTCTGGCTCTTCAGTAAGTTCTGCAGGCCCAGGAGCCCTTCTTTCCGCTCGGACCAGTTGGAGCTGGCGCAGTGGTTGAGGACTTCCGCCACGTCCTCGGTCTGCCGCAGGTAATGGGGAATGCCGCCGTTCCTGGAGCCATACGAGCGCTCAGAGCAAACACTCGAGGCGTCGCTGTTGGCATCGTCGTCAGAATACATCCCATAGGGCTCATATCGCCGCCTCACGGGCTTCTTCTGCCAGGGCCGACACAGGAGGGCGATGGAGAAAGAAGGGGAAAGATGAGATGACCGTGAGTCATCCCAAACAAACCCGCCACCAACAAAGAGCTGCCTGTCAGAAGACGCGCACACAGATGCGGTGACCGCCTGCCTGTGTCTACGGCTCAGGGAGTAAAGCAGGAGGCAGTTTCTGGGAGACAGAAAGTAGGAAGCAGAGCACCTGGAGCAGAGAGAAAGAGTGCGGTCCCTAGTGTGCTGTGTGGACTCTCAGTAAGACAGTCTTGGGTTATAATCCTGTTGCCATCACTGGCGGGCTGTGTGACTTCAGAGAGCCTCTGGCCCTCTCTGCTCTGGTTTCCCCACCTTTGAGATAATAATTACCCTCACAGGCTTCTAAGGATTACATGGAATTACACGCTGCCCGGCTGGATTGGCTTAAGGATGAGCATCGACCTATGAACCAGGAGGACCGATCCCGGTCAGGGCACATGCCCAGTTTACAGGCTAGATCCCCAGTGCAGGAGGCAGCTGATCAATGATTCTCACTCATCACTGATGTTTCTATCTCTCTCCATCTCCCTTCCTCTCTCTGAAATAAAAACATAAAATAATAACAAATAAATAAATGGAATTTTATGTTAAATAACCTGGCTTAGCCACCTGACACAATGCAAGCTGTGCACCCACAGCCTCTTCCCAATCAAGAGTAATAGACCTTGAGCATGGTCTCTGGGTGAATTTGTGTGAAGACTCTCACTTCCTTAAAGTCTCAAACAGAAGTGACGGCGGCAGAGTGAGCCATGGACAGGGATTCCTGAGCCACTTTTATTAAGGACAAAGTTTTACACCACAAACAGGCTTCCTGTAGATTAGCATTTCTCTTACCCTGAATACAAATTAAACCCATAAATAATATAGCAACAGGTAAGTGAAATTGATAAATTTATGAAATACAATTTAAGAGAAAAACGGTTATCTGCTTAAACTGTACAGATGTAGTTTCCTAATAAGGTGGCTTTTAGAGCCTCCCGAACTGCTCAGGGCAGTGCTGCCCTAGGCCTACTCTCCCGGCATAATTACAACCCCTTTCACTCTCAAAAGTGTGGCGCCTCACCTATACAGATACTAGATCCCTCAAGTAAGAAAAATACTGAATATATCTACTCACAAAATATCGACATAAGAGTAGTTAAAATGGGGTTTAAGATAAAATGAAGCACTACTGGGAGAAGGCTCAGTTTTACATTTAAAATAAATACTAAAACAAACAGAGTTGCCCAATAAAAGTGGCACTCAACTCAACAATATCACAATTCTGACCAGAATTTCTATATTGCACTATCGTTTTTGTCGCTCTCACTAACTCCTAAAGGAAATATACTTGCAACAGAAAAAAATGGAGTTGTAAAACAAAAGTTAAAGCACTGGTACCTTGCTCCTGGAGTCTCCTAACAGCTGTAGGCAGGAAAATATTGAAGGATGGGGAAAAAGCATAGAGAATTATGTCAGAAGCATATGTGGGGATCATTCTTGCAACAAAAGTGCACAGCAAAACATATCTTAGCAAACCAAAAATACAGAGTAGCGAGCGATTTATATCAAGTGAGATCAGTGAGTAATAAAGAATGCTTTCACATGGCATTTCCTGACCCTCCTGGACTTCTCACAAGACGTGCCAGTGCGTGCTGTGATTCTCCGCTAACGCTCTCCCACATCAAGCAAAGCTGCCAGGATTCTGCGTCTGTCGCTGTGGCCCGTCCTGTCTGCCCGGGCTTCTATCCTGTGAGGCAAGAGCTGGGGGCCATTCTGCGCTTCCTCTTCTGAAGCAGGACCACGGGAGAAACCAAGCAGCTCAAACAGAAGGTAACGAGGGCAGTGTGGGTGTCAATGGAGCCAGAGCTCCGAGAAAAGCCCAGGCCAAACAGAGCCCAGGTGCAGACTCGCAGTCCTGCTCCGCCTCCGGGAACTTGGTGCAGTCCCTCCGCGGCCCCGCCCCTTCACTGGAAGTCCCACTTAACTAAGGATTTGGCACGTCTATCATTTCCCAACCTCTGACCTCCACTGCCTAGGCCCTAGGGTCTCTGAATAAAAGAGACAGAATCTAAACGTTGCAACTTGAAAGGGAAAACAGAGTCACAGAATGCTGTTCCAGCTCCTGACTCTTAAGTGAAAGGCCCGGTCAGAGCAATCGCCCTCCACTCCTGCAGGTGCCAGACCGGCCGCTGCAGAGAAGGCTCCAGGCGGAGCGGCCAGGCAGCCCTGCTGAAAGGGAAGCTTTGAGAGCAGCAAACCGCCTGCTCACTGCGCTGGTCAAAAAGTCTGACTGAGCAAGAATTAACGAGAGGGGGGGGGGAGAGGGGGGGGGGAGAGAGGGGGGGGGGAGAGGGAGGGGGAGGGGGGAGGGAGGAGGGGGGAGAGGGAGAGGAAGGGGAGAAGAATGGGGAGAGGGAGAGGAGGGGGAGGGGGGGAGGGAGAGAAGGGGCAGGAGGGGGAGGAAAGAGGAAGGAGAAGAGGAGGGAGGGGGAGGAAAGAGAAAGTCAGAATCACTTGTAGCCACAGATCATAAGTTTTCACCACCCAAAACATGGCTGATTTAGATGCTTCCTTAGAGGAGAAGAATCTTCCAGCAGCACAGGCACAGCCAGGGGTCAGACAGCTCTAAGAGTGCCCAGTGTAGCGCTGAGCGCACAGACCAAAATACCCGAGGCTGGCCTCCTGCTCGCTGAAACTACCTTAGAATGCAATCTGACCTCTAGCAAATTCTATAAAGGACCCCTTTGCTATAATCATAAGTGTAAGGCCTCTCGGCACTTTATATACTTTTTAAGATAGTACATTATAAGGATGCAAAAAATACTCCACCCGTGTTTCATAGCCTCAAAGGTTCATCTTAAATTTGGGGAAAGTTTCCATAGATAATGACTTACAAACTCATTTTTTAAAACAAACAAACAAAAAAGCAAAATGATATGGAACAACTAGTGAGGTAATGGAATAAACACAGATTTTTCAAACCACAAACTCTGACCTAGTATAATGATTTTTTTAGGTTATGCCATCAAAGCTTGTAAAGCAATAGAAGCAACAGAATGGGAAAAAGAAGATGCTGAAAAAAGGAGAAAAAAGACACCCAATGACATTAGAGAATCCCAATGTCATCACAACTTCCTCGATACTTGATGCTCGTAATTTCTGTAAGGCCAACTCTCACTTATGTACAGAGATAAAGGTTTGAGAAAAAACCAGGAACATAAATTTACCCAAACTTAAAGAGTGTCAAGGATGGTTCGGTAACCTGATTTGGAGGCACTTTTCTGTCAAGACAGAGAATAATTTGGGTGAGTAAGTCAAAGAGACGGACACGCACTGTGACTTACCAAAGCGTCAGCCACAGCAGCTTCAAGATCTGTACTTGTGCTTAGCACACGCATGGCATTCACAGAACCAGGTATTCTTCCTGCCTGGCCAAGCCCGAACCGGTCTGTTTAAAAGACAAAAGCAAAAGGTATGTCACTTTAATTCACATTTTCTCAATTTTTTTGCAAGGATTCCTGCCTCTTTCCATCTACAGAATAGAGGCACTGAGAAATGCCCGGCCGATTTTAACTACATTGGACTTGCAGTTTCAACTACACTTGCTTGCCAGTGGCAGAGGGTAGACTGTTCACACCTAGTACCATCATGCCACAGAGCAGCCTGACAACTGAAATGGTTCTTTAATGATACTTTATTCTTGAAAGGTGCGGAGATATAGGAGAGAGCAACTTATTTTAGAAGGGAGCAGAGCTATGGGTTGAATCTCTTAATGTTTAGCATTCCCTCTAGAGCAAGCATGTCAAACTCGCGACCTATGGGCCGCATGTGGCCCACAAAGAATATTTTTGCGGCCTAGCCAATATAATGGTAAGCAACATTTTAATAAAAATTTTGTAATTTAACTTTTACAATATCCTGCTATACATAATTATTAATAATGAACTACAACATTTGCTAATGGCTGATTACTATAATCGTGTTGCATTCATTTCCCTTACGCACCCTACATGCCTTACGCACAGACACACCATTTCTCTCCACTAATACCAGCAGCGAATATTTTAGAAGCTGATTGCCACGTCGTTAGACTTATACTGACTTGTTTGGTGTGGACAATAGGAAATATTTCACTTTCAGAGAACAAAATAAATAGATTTGTGTTACCGTTATTAATTTGTGTAGTTATTCAGTGTCTGGTAAGTTAATATTCAAGAAAAAGTATTAATTTTTACTAAAATGGTCTATTATTTTATGTTAATAATTACTCATTTATTTCAGCCCTTTGTATTCAGCATGTCTCTACTGAAATAAATCTTTGTTTCTATGAAAACTGAAGCTTTGTGGTGTAGTTTTTTTCTTTGCGGCTCACATAAACTTAAACCTTGTTTATTTGGCCCATGTTAGCCTTTGAGTTTGACATGCTTGCTCTAGAGTCAAAAGGCCCTGAGGTTTGGTCAAACCAATTAGGACGCTTCAAGGTTACGAGGCAGCAGGTAAATGAGTTCAATGCAATGTGCAATAGTCAAAATTTAAAACAAATGTATTCAGTTGCTCACTGCAAATTTTCATCAATGTCACTGCTGTTTAATTATTATTAATTAAACTCAAATTAATTTTAGGCATATGTTCATCATAATTCCTGTATCATCAAAGGATATTTAAATATATTTATTAAAATTCTTTAATAACCACCATAAAAGCTAGCATTTTAACTGCAAGATATTAATAATTAAGATGATATTGTGGCCGAAACCGGTTTGGCTCAGTGGTAGAGCGTCGGTCTGCAGACTGAAAGGTCCCAGGTTCGATTCCGTCAAGAGCATGTACATTGGTTACGGGCACATCCCCGGTAGGGGGTGTTCAAGAGGCAGCTGGTCGATGTTTCTCTCTCATCGACGTTTCTAACTCTCTCTCCCTCTCCCTTCCTCTCTGTAAAAAATCAAAAAAAAAAAAAAAAAAAAAAAAAAAAATATATATATATATATATATATATATATATATATATATATATATATAAAAGATGATATTGTGTAGGTTTTTCCTGAGTCCCTCAAAGGATTTTTAAATAATAGTCTTTATTTTTGTGGACAAAATGGATAGAATCCAAAAGATTTAAAACAAATTTTACAGTTCAAACAACTATTCTAAGCTTGCTAATGATCATGGACAATGAAAACTAGCTTTTCAAAGTCCTTTACATCACAGTTGACCAGCCTTCCTTAAGAAATATTGAGATTTAAACTATAATAGAAGGTCCATGTAAATTATTCTTCACAGGTATATCATACTAGTTTCTTATTTAAAATGCTAAGATTAAAAAAAAAAACTTTGGAAGAAATGTTAAGATAAAAAATGCTTTCTTTTTATTAACATATACTGGACAAGGAAAATCTGTTACTAGCCATATGAAGTATCTACAATAAAAGGAAAACTAGTATTTGTTTTAAATAAATTGATCTTTCCTATGAAGTGATATATAAAATCTTACAAATAATATTTTAGATATATAACAAACATCACCTACAAAGCTGGTGAACTTTAAAAGTGAAGTGTTATTTAACGCTTTTAAAATGTCAGTTTCAAAACATCTTCCATCGCCACAGAAAGAAAAAAAATGTAAACAATGCTTATCAAAAAAGTTATACAGTCATGAATTTTTATAAAGAAACAAAAATTGTATGTTATACTATCCCCTTTTTTAATGTACTTGCTGATCATACTCAATGTCGTCATTTAAGGCAACTTAATGTGCCATGTAAACTAAAGAGAAACCACAACACAATTATATCTACATACGTATATAGATATAAATTACCAGTTGAAATATGAAATGAGTATAAATCTGAGATTTAATTTGCAGTTTCATGAATGATCTTTGTTCATTTTTCCCCCATTAAAAAAGGGTAGATAGTAAGGGATTTATGAATAACAGAATGAAAGTAATTCAGTTAAAAGCCATTTAAAAATTACCAGCATGAACTTAAAACAAAGTCTACATAAAATAAAGTAAGAAATTGGATCTCATGCCAGCAAGTCTTGCTCCAGGGATAATACTGATTTTTCAGACACAAAATTAAAACCATAAGAATAATGCAGTTAATTATTCTTGCTTCCCAAATGTACACAGCTTTGTCACACAGTGACCACAGCTCATTCTAAATGTATCAGAGATTATGAATTCCAAATCTTAGGAGGAAACGTTTGGATCTAAGCAGAACTGTAAGCCTTTTCTTTCAGCCAGAGCAAACTCTGCTCTGCATCCTCGCTGCTCTGGTACCAGTAAGCCGCTTCTTTTCTCAGTGATGGGCAGACGGCTGTTCCCTCAGTCTGGCCCATCACCTTCAGGGGAATGTGCTACTCTGAGCACATAGTTTAAAAATGCATACTTGGCTTCATTTAGAGGAGGAACAGAAAATACCTAACTCAGTGAATTGGTCACGGTTATCACCTGTGACTTAATAAGACTGAGTCTTACTCAATACTGTAGTCAGGGTTGCTAGCATATGAAAATTATACCAGTTAAATCTGGCAAACTGATATATTATTATATGCTTACGTTTGCCCCAATGGCTAACCAGTGAATTTTTGGAAAGAGGGGCTGAGATGGAAAAAGATTGGGGATCAAAGGCTGCAGAAGCTACCACTGGCCTGATTGTTATCTGAATCATGATCTTGTTTTTCCATAAAAGTGTTAGGACAACTCATTTATTTTTATACCTGTAATTTTATGTGTGACTTACTTTGGTATGACATACTTTGGTAACTAAAGTTCTAATTTTCTAACCAAATTAGAACTTGACACTAACAACAATCATCACTTTATTGGGAGTAAAGATTGGGAGATGGCTCTCCTGGGTAATATTTATACTCCATTCCCCACAGGGACCCTTCTGAGACCTAAGGCTTGGGTTGCTTTCCTGGGGGAGAGAGCAAAAAGAGGGTGAAAAGTGCCCCCGACTTTTTGCATTGTTTCATTTTAACATAAATATGAACACTGGAGAAATAATGTGGTCAAACAAGCTATAAAGCATCTACAGCCTATTAACAGAACCATAAACATTCAACAACTTAAAAAAAGTAAAGCACATTGGGGGAGGGGGAATGAAGTGCATACATGCCAAGTGCTAACCAACACGGATGGAAACGGATGTAAATGAGATGGGGAAGCCGAGGCATGCAGTTAGCACTTGTTCACCTGACTGCCCGACAGAGTCAGCAGTGGAGAGAGCGCTAGTGGACCTGGAATGCCGGCGAGAGGCTGCGGGTAAAAGGAACGGTGACACCCACAGGGTTAACACAGAGGTACCAGACAGAATGCCACAGTCCAAAGGAAATGCAGCGACTGCCCCACGGGCCACGCTTTCTCATGAAAAGAAATGGTGCTACATGTGAATGGATAGCAAGGGCCAATCCCTGGATTCCACGCTGCTGGCTCCCAGGCAGCTCTTAAACACACAGGCACTCGGAGGCCCTCTTAAGGCATTCCTTATGCATCAATGAATTCAGACCCCGGTGGGTCTTTACTCCATGAAGCCTCTATCAGCCATTATGAAATGTGCACATGAAGAACATCAGGAGTCACCAGCACCGTCTGAGTCTGAGTCGAACAGCGGGATGGACTCACTCAGCTCACAAGATGTCTCTCAGTATGTGATGCACATGTAACCATGCACCGAAAACAAAAGAGAATTCAAAATGTCATCTGAGCACAAACAATGAAATTACAATGCACTTCCATTCTCCCCAGTCAAAGTTTGTTCTGTTGCATGGGTATCCTGATTAATGCATTTGGTTTTTAATTATTGAAATTTAGTTTTAAGTTTAAATGGCCTTCCGGGAGAGGCATTTGCAGTGTCACGGTATGAGCACTGGCTCTGTAATGCAACTGGGGGCAAGTCCTGGTTTGATGTGTAAGATGTTAAGCACTTAACATCTGTGTCTGTTTCTTCACCTGTAAAATGGTGCTGTTAGCGGTACCTACCTCTTGGGAGTTGAGAGAATTAAGAGCTCATATATACAGCACTAAACACAAGCCAGGCACAGAACAAACAGTGGTTAACAGTGAGGAGTGAATTCCAATTTAGACATTAATATTGTTTCATTAGCAAGTACTCATAATAAGCATATTAAGTCACCAATCGGAGGAAATGCATGCTAAACTACATCCTTGGAGACAACGACTTTTACAATTAATTATGAAATATAGATTTGATTCAGACATGAATTTTTTTTACCAGGGTGCCATCCAATACGTGCGACTGCACCCCAGAAGCCCCGTTTAACAGTAACACTGAGCAGCGCTCCTTTTCACACACACTGGAGGGCAGTGTTCTGTGCACGCTGACATTCGCTGTCATCAAATATCTAAACATCTCCAGTACCGTTCATCATTCAAGACCACATTACTTGAAGAGATGCACATATTTGTGGTATATGTGGTATTAAACAGCAAAGGCTACGTACCTTGTCAATAAGGACACATTTTTATCGTCTTATAAAAAGAAAATTTAAAAATCCCCAATTCTTTAAGAAGCACACAAATAAATCAGCAATCTCTAAAACAGATATTATAAAATAGTCCCTTTACTCAAATAAGGAAGATGACAAAATGTTTTTTCAGACTGAAGCAAAATAATCATTTCATTATACAGGTTGATCAGAATCACTTGATAGTTTAAACTGAAAGGAGCATTTAAGGAAAACATGATATAAAGGTTTCTTATAAAGTGTCCTTTGGTTCTATTTCAATAAATTTTTTATAATAGATCTGTCATGTAACGAATCCTTTGTCACAGTCTCAGTAAATACCGGACAGTGGAATCCGAGGTGAAACCATTTATGTCAAAGCCTTACTTACAAGTGCTAGAGCCCTTCATTTCACTTAAATCTTGTCATTATAACCATATAAATACATACTCATGCCATTAAAATGGCCCAAACAATCTTGTTATAAAAATGCAAACTTAAAGCCAATATATAGTCACATAATTACCTTCTGGGAAGTGAAAACTGGCCATGTGGGTTGACACAAAGGGGCACTCACACAAACGCTTCTCTATAAAGGGGGTGGGGACAATGTTTACGTGGCGAGAGAAAGAACCCTTCCCATCCTCTGCAGGCGCAGGCGGTGCCCCGGGGACAGCAGCCTTCTGGGACTTCGTGCATCCCCAGGTCCTAGCCCCAAGCCTGGAAGCCACCATTCAGAGCCCTCGCTGGGCTCTTTCCTTTGCCTAAGCCTGCGGAGGCCTCACCCACAGCATTGAATACAATCCAGAGAACGAGTGAAAGACATCTGCTGCTTTCAAATCGGCATGGTAACAGCCAAGCTCTGAAATCAGGCCTGGATTCAAACCCAGACCACGGCATAGCTGTGTGACTGAGACCGTGCTCCTTGGAGCCTGTTTTGCCATCCGTGACAGAGGGTGACAGCCATCCCAGGGACCACAGGGATTACGCTCAGAATGGTGCCAGGCACACGTGAGCGCTGCTGCTCCTGTGTAACTAAAGTTTTGTAAAATGTAACCATGGAGGGAAGCAGAGGGCATGGTATAGAGATTTATCTGAAAAGATGGTACTGGCCTGACCACCGCTGAGACACGCCGAGCGGAGCCCATGGGGAGGGGCAGCGGCCCCATCGCCGGCCTCGGGGGAGCGGCATGCCCTCAGCCCTGCGCTGTCACCGGACAGAGCAGGTCCCTCTGCCAAAGGAAGTGAGGACGGACCAGCTCCCTCAGCTCCTCGGGGTGGATGGGACCTCAAAAGCACAGCACAACTTGCCTGGTCCACAGACCACGAGGCGCTTACACAGACTGATTCCATGGACAAGGACAAAATGCCAGGATGTGGATGGGATACAGACTGAATTGCCTCTAAGAGACAAAGTGGCCAATGAACAGACGGACTTGTTCGCTTATGTAACAGGTTTTCTAGAGCAGCAGTCGCCAACCTTTCAGAACTCGTGGACCACCATGGTCCGCTGTTCTAGAAGGTCAAATAGCAAGCAGGATGCATAGAAATAGATACTTAACTTAAAAGGAAAAATCACCAGTTCACTCAGAAAAAACCACCACTGCCGCCCTTGACTGGTTGGGAAACCTGATCTGTCGCTGTGGCTGCTGGCCGCACCAGGCAACCGCCCCCCCCCCTCACCGCCCCCCCCCCGCTTGCCGCCCCCCCCCTCACCGCCCCCCCCCCCGCTTACCGCATTCACCCCCCCCCCCCCGCTTACCGCACCCCCCCCAGCTCACCGCCCTCCTCTGCTCACCGCTCCCCCTCATCTCTCCCCCCCCCCCGCTCGCCGCCCTCCCCCGCTCACCGCCCCCCCTCTATTCACCGCCCCCCCCTCACCTCTCCCCCCCCCCGCTCGCCGCCCTCCCCCGCTCACCGCCCCCCACCTCCCCCCCTCACAGCCCCCCCTCACAGCCCCCCCGCTCGCCGCCCTCCCCCGCTCACCGCCCCCCCTCTATTCACCGCCCCCCCCCCCGCTCGCCGCCCTCCCCCGCTCACCGCCCCCCACCTCCCCCCCTCACAGCCCCCCCGCTCACCGCCCCCCACCTCCCCCCCTCACAGCCCCCCCCCGCTCACCGCCCCCCCCTGCTCACCGCCCCCCCTCACCCCCCCCTCGCCTCCCTCCCCCGCTCACCGTTCCCCCCCTGCTCACCGCCCCCCGCTCACCGCCCCCCCTGCTCACCGTCCCCCTCCCCCCCTCACCGTTCCCCCCGTTCACCGCCCCCCTCCTCCCCCCCCCATTCACCCCCCCCCCCCTGCTCACCGCAGGCAGCATTCCTCCCCAGGCCCCTCACCAGGTCACCAGGGCCATCAGCAGGGCTCCTGCATCTGCTACCCTCTTCCTCAGACTTCAACAAGGACAATGGTCACAGGGGAATATATCTACACTTTTATTGATACTGAGTGGGGGGAGGGGGGTATTGGAAAGCAGTGTATAACATTAGGCACTAAAACTACTACTAAGACCTTATGCTTTTGACATTTTTTATATTTAAAAGATCAGTTACTTCGAAAGTAAGTAACAGACCCCTGCCGTCCCTGTTCCATGTGACACTGGGCCTCAGGCCCTTTGTTATAAGGGATTTCCTTTATCAAAAGGAAAACGCGCTCTTCACTGACAAAGGACTGAGACACAGTTACTGAGAACACACACATTTCCTTTATGTGTTGTTGACAGTCAACTTTGGGGATTAATAATTTACACTACATGAGAGAGGAATTTCTATGTCCATATTAGAGAAAGGCAGAACTATTAAAACTAAAAGGAAAAGGTAAATCAGATATCCTTTAACAGATACACTTCCCCCCTTGTTTTTCCTGAAGCCTACAAACGGTTAAAACACCAATTCTGGCTCTAAGAAGCTGAGGCGGGCTGGGAGGGAAGAGCCCGCTGGGCGGCGGCCTGCGCACGGGGCTCCACCCCCTCAGGACCAAATGCTGTAAAGTTTTTTGTCCTGGGAAGGCATCAGGTCACAGAAATTAAACCGCCGCTTGAGCCCAGGAAGAATGAAATATCTAATGAACAAGAAACAGAAAGTTTAGCATTGTGCTATATACCCGAGCAATTTATCTAAAGGCTATTTTCAGATTGCTTGGATGAAAGCTTTGAAATGACTCGGTTAACAAAAGCATGGCTAACATCTTCATTCATGCTGCTTTTTAAATTAATGTCATCGCCCTGAAACTGAGCACATTCACTGGCAAAATTAAACACAAATTGTAGAAATTCAGTGAGTAAGAATAAACTCTGCATTAGCTCTACTTTTAAGCAGCAATGAACTTGGGCTAAGCTTCATCTTATGTTAGACACGAGCACACGGATGAGCTTGCCCGGCTCAAGTGGCCATAATAACAGCACAGACCGAAGTGATGATGTTTTTCCTCTAATTCCGGAAAACTGGAAAGGCCCCAAGTTTAAGCATGCAGAGGGGGACAACGAAGGGTGGCGAAGGAGGAGGGAAGGAAGAAGGGTGCCGGGCCAGCAGGAGGGAAAGCGGCCATTCCCCCGCGGTGACGGGACAGCGTTCGGAGCAGGGACGGGCCGCTCCAGAGCCAGCGCCTCCGTGTACTCACCCAGTGGAGGGAAGCCCCGAGCAGGGCTTGTATCCCGGCTGCTCTCACGGCTGGTATCGCGGCTGCACCCCTGACTCATGCTGGGTCGAGGGATACGGCTGCTCCGTGCTAGTGTGCAGCATGAGGGGTTTCAGAGAAGGTGAACAAGTTTAATGAAGACAGAAAAACTCACAAATGTCAGTCACATTCTAGTAACGTAATCACGACATTGTCCTGACGACTGAGCACCTGCCCCTGCTACGTCTCCTGCCGGCAGTGCCAACAGCAGGAGGTCAGGACAAAAGCTAACTATGCTCGATGCGCAGAGAGCTATGCATTTGGTGTGAAGGTAAAGGAACACCTCGGTGTGAAAATGGAAAGAAAGCTTCCAAAGAGCAAACCGGCCTCAGAAAATAAAAGCTCAGTCTATTAAAAGTGATCTGTTTTCATGGCTCTGGCAAACTTTTCTTCCCTGGAGGGTAAAGCCGTTTCCGTATGCCCTGGGTTCTTAATTTAGATGGAAAAGCACAATAAGGGTCCTGGTCACTGCTATGCATGAAATTAACTAATTAGGAGCCACTTCTCCCAGCCGGCCTCCCTGACAAAGAGAAGTCACCTGACTGACAGCTGGAGAGCCTGTGCACTGGGGCCAGTGTGCAGACAGTCCCAACACATCTCACCATCGAGACCCACAGAGAGGAGGTGCTGGGACGCGGTCCCTTTTTCCTGGTTCCAACTTTAATTCCCACTTCTTCTGTGGGCATCAAACTCTGCTGTGGCCCTTACTCAGCACCTTCACTTACCCAGCCTTACACCGTGTCACAGTGCCTAGGCTGATCACCCCAATCTTCGTACTGCAAGATCCCTCCACTGACCTGAAAATGGCCAATTACTTTATGATTGTCTATAGATAATTTTATTATACTCACATTATAAAACATTGAAAACACAATCACATAAATAGCCTAAGGTTTCTAATATAACTTGGCTGTAAAATTATGCCCTTATTTTTTCATTTTATTTTGAGAAAACAGAAATATAGTACTGGAAGAATATATGTAAACACTCTGGCATACTGCAGGCGTGTGCCCCCAATGTAACAGCGGATGGGGACGACAAATGTCTCCATCTTGAGAGGGTCCATTCTTCCGGACTGGGTAGAAATAGCTTCTTTAGAAATTTTGGAAAAAATAAACTTGATCCGCTGATGTAAAAACATGGCTGTTTTCAAATCAGTGCATAAATGAGCATAACCTACTTATTTTAGAGCAAAGGTATGTTTATTGTACGGCAAACCACAACAAGAATATCTCATAAACCAGAATTGTGAAGCCCCGATAAAGAAGACTACAAAGGCGGAAAAGCAACCAACTTCCAGCCGTGGTCTTTCTCAGCTGTGGTCTCAACTAGACCTGAATGCTGCTGAGAGGTGGTGTCCAATGGCTCAGGTCTGCACTGGCAAGCAAAGCAAGATCAAGCACAGGAATGCAACCTAAGCAACAGTCAAAACAGAGCCGCATCTGGAATTCTCTAGTAATTCCTAAAAGCAGCAGGTGCTAAACTCTTAAAAAAAACACTAGGAGTATCTGCTGACCCGCCAACATATGACAAGTTGCACAGAACCTACAAAGCAGCACTTCCTGTGCTCCAAGAATCAACACCACATCCAACTCCTGCAGGGACCTCGCAGTGCCTCGCTCACCACGGGCCCAGCCAGTCCCCTCCGGAGGGCCAGGGAGAAAGTCTGCATTTAAAGACACGGTGCTGTGAGGCGAGGCACACGTGGTAACACTTCTGGCTCCCCGCTGAAAGGCAAGCATGAACATCTGTCTGCTGCACTGCCTGCTCCAAAACTCAGTCAAAGTAGTAAAAACAGTCCGATAGTTTTTAACATGTCATGCTTAGCTCGGCGTTTTCTTCTAGTTCTCGCCCAATTACTCCAGAAGTTTTACCCAGCTCTCACTCCCTCCCTTAAATTAGCATACATGCTACAGCAAAGGGAAGTCTGCTCTCCCTGCTGTGTGAAGACAATCAAGAATGTGAAAAGGGATAGATATGACCTGAAACAATACGCATAATTCTTAATAAGGTTTAGCCTCCTAGTGCTTCACCAAGAGAACGTTCATTCACCATTCATGTTGCCTGGCTCCTTTAACATATGGCTAGAAGTAACACAGGGAAGAACTCATTTACAATTTTGTAAAGATCTTCTCATTTGGTTGCTCCAAACCTCATTAAAATACCTCTAGTGATGATATCAACAGTTTAAATGTTGGATAATTTAAAACATTTATAATACCTCTTCCATAGACCAATCTATTAGGAGGATTTAAAATAAGTATGTAAATAAACCATTTTACAAGGACTAATTAATTAGGTGGTAAAAACCAAAAACAACATACCAAGTCAACCTGCCTCTGTACCGAGTGCCCGGAGGGGACATTCCCTGTGAGAACAGGGAGGAGAAGGCAGAGGGGGAAGAAATGATAAACATACTTGCTATGTGAACTTTCTAAAGCGCTGTTCGTACGTAGTTCGTACGGAGTCCTGTGCTTCCATGAATTGCTGGAAAGCCTTAAGAAACCATTTGATTGGTTTTCATTTCTGAGAGACCCTTTATTCCACCTTTATAGTGTTTTAAGGGTAATCCTGACCTTTGCCTTTTAAGGAAGAATTCTACCAGAACTTAAGAAGTGCAAGAGGATAATGAAAAGTACCAGAAATTAAGACATAAACTATCTCCCTAGCCTAGATATTGTCATGTTTTATTCTTGCACACAGTGGTCTAATTTAACTGCTGGAAGTTAATTACTAATTTTTAATTCTTTCAAACTATTTTAAAGCAGAAAATGTAAAAGTATTCTAAACATATACCCACAGAATGTAAACTGCAAAAACTCACATCTTTCTTTTAGCCTTTTTAATAGATGAGCAGAAGAAGAAGAAAAAAAAAGCAAACTTCCAAAATAGAATTGCTATGAATGTCAGCTATTTATGTGACTTCATTATTAATAAAAAATAGAATAAAAGACGAAAATGAAATAATTCACAAAAATTCACAAACAGTATATTCTTCTTTTTTGGTTGAATAACTTATAAAGGAATAAATTGCCAAGAAAAAACAGGGTAGCACGGTTTTATTTGTTTTCTGTGCTATTTTATTGGAATTGCATCCTATTTTGCTTAAGTAAATGCTAATGAAAAAGAGCTTGGTATCATTTTTATCACAGATGAGAAAAGAATATTTTCTTAAGAAATATTATCTCAAGCAAAAAAATAGTATAGTTGAACCAAACATAAGTTGTAGATAACTAAAAGCAATTCTCAATGCAAATTCTAAACCTAGCTTGACTATACTTAAAATTACTAATTAGTCTGGGAATTGTATAAAATATTCTTAAAAGATGATTCCTCTTATTTTGAATATTTATATTCAAAGTTGCTATGCAATGAACAAAATACTTAGATACACAGGCATATATACAGTATATACTAAATGATCACAGAAATATACAATCTATTACTGAAAAAATGCTAATTTACCTGACGTCCTATGAACTGGAATCTCAGAGATCACAGGGAGAAATGGAAAGGTACATTTTATTCATCTATGGATCTTTATTTCCGTGTGTATGTTCTTATTCTCCCAATGTGCAGACATTTAAAGGAAATATCTATTTTATTCAGAATTATATGTATGACCTCAAAGCTTGACATATATAACTAACTAATCCCATAATGAGTATCAAGGAAATAATTTGCTTCAAAATAATGTTTTAAATAAAAACTATTCGGAAGTGGGCTCCTATTTAGTTCTTACTGATGGATGATGTTTCATAGTACTTCTTTTAAAAGCTTATTAAATGTGGTCTTTTCAACTATCCATAACACAGATTTCATAGTTAATGAATATCAGGTCCTAAAGTTATGTTAGGTGACTAAAGTTGATTTATTTTCCAATTTCAAGAAGGCAAAAATGGCATCCTTAATAAATAAAGTAAATTCTTCCCCACCCCCACTTTACAAGTAAGACCAATCTGGATTTCCAAAACATCCTTTGAACTTAATTAACTATGGAAAAAAAGACAGCTTAATCCTCACACCCCGATTTGAAAAATTAAATGCATTTTACAATCAAAACCAGATCCAAACACACTTATGTTGAGTATCAACTCTGAAATGTAGATATTCCAGCCATGGTGATTTTCTCTAGTTGTATCCACATAACTTGTTATTACTGGATGCAAGTAACTTGTCAGCTCAGACAGCATGCTATGTAATGCCACTTTATGCTGACATTATGTGGAATTAACTAACCACTGCTTGCTTAACACTTCTCACCTGCTTTGGGAATGTCAAACCAAATCCTATGCATTCTACTTCTTACCGAATCTGTCCCTGCCTACTCTTAGCTCGGTAATTTTCAAGGATTTTCATGAGCTGGATGCTAAGCGTCCCTCTGCTCTCATTGTCCACCCCATCCTAACCAACTTCCTTTATTGCAACCAAAAGAATTACTTGTGTTACTAAGGATGCACTCTGCTCCCTCTTGTCTGACTGCTGCTGCACATGCTCCCCTCTGCCCTCCAGCACCTTCTCCTCATCTCCCCACCTTACACTTCACCACAGCAGATCCTATTCTGAGAGCCTCTCCTAGCAGGAATTAAGGAAGAAATGGGGCAGACACTCCTTTTCTAGGACAATTCTTGCTTTCAAGGAAAACTGTGACTGAGGAGAACTCAGCCAGACCTCGTGGTACTGGGATTCTGAGGCCTTCCACACGGGGAGCCAGCGAAGGACCCCAGAGCGCCAAGTATCGTATTTATTCTACTCTGTACACTTTCACCCCTAAGACTGCAAGCTGTTTGAAATCAGAAGTTCAATCTATTTCATTTACTTCCATTCCTGAAGTCTAACAAAGCACATTGCACATCACAATAAACATTCAAGTAAAGGTTGTTAAGAAGACAAATGAATGAGAAACATAAGCCCGTAAGACTAAAAAATATAGCACTGATTTCACATTAATAGATTTTTACCCTTAGAAAGCAGGAAAAGGCAGAGTTTGAACACACATTTTGCATAATATATTACAAAAGACTACTACTTTTTATATTAAAAAGTAGTGTACAATTGGATTTTAATAGAGGTAAAAGGTCTTCAAGCTGCTGAGAGTAATTCTGTACAATGAAACTTAATACTACAACACAAAAACAAGTACTACATACTTCGTTTCCATCTAGTCCTGGATTTTTTGTTTGAAAAATACTAGTATGTCAAAAGTAAGTATATATATTTTTTTACTGTAAGTTTCACCAATTAGGTAAGAGAAGATCAGAATCAAAATAAATGTGGACCCTACAAATTGCTTTTGAAAATTTAGGTTAATAGCTACTTGGTGCTAATCAGTGAAAGCAAAGTGAAAAGCAGCATTGCTTCTACGTGTACAGTAGAAAACCCTGCCCACTCCCCCAATTCTAATATTTTGCAAAATGACTCTGAAACATGAAAACCCACGACACAATTCTTCCTCATCAATCTAAATGGTAAGCCCCACACACTTTCCCGTTAGAACTGAAAACTGAACATGCCATACTCTATAAAAACACAAATCAAAATGTCATTTTAGCACGGGCAAAATGGCATCCTTAATTCAAAAACAAAGCTCTATCTGCCATGTCAGAAACATTTATTGGATTATAATAAAAATTCTGACAAGTTGGAGATGGTGCTCCAGGGTCTGGGAGAATCCTTACCTAATCCTATTCGGTTCGGACTTGTTTCCCGGCTGCATCCCTGGCTTCTGGGGATCTTGCTCCGCTTTTCGGAAGAGGGTGTCACCGGCGGGCCTCTGGAGGCCCCCCCGGCAAGGCCACCATAACCGCTTCCCAACAACTTCCCCGGAGAACTTGACCGGCTGCCAGCTAAAAATGAAGCAAAGAAAATTGAGTAATGGTTGTAATCAGGGAATAAATTATAATATTTCAGAAGCCAGTTTATACATTAATTTGGATCAACTATAAAAATAGCTCTGTAGTTGGTGTTAGTACCAATTTTTCTTAAACATTAGGAGCATGAAAGAATATCAAAGTATCACAAAAGAATATACATAGGAGGCTACTGGTGCAGTGCTACAAAAATAACTGCAAAACTTCTGATTCAAAAAGCAGGATGAGTCCAAATAGCCTCCCTGTTCCACAGAAAATTTATAGAAATAATCTCGATGGCATTTATTTAGTGTTTTGTTCTTTTTTTCTGTGAGAGTTGACATGTCGCTATTTTAAGTATAACTGCTGGAAAAGTATAAATATTAACAAAAATTTCTTAAACATCAGTGATAGAAAATGGATTCAAGAGAACTCTATTAATTTAACAATTTGAAGGGGAAGAAGTAAATAGAAACATGATAAATAAAAATCACAAAATAAGATGGTAGGACTAAGCTCAAATATATAAGTAATCATAATAAATGTGGCTATGCCTCAGCCGGTTTGGCTTAGTGGATAGAGTGGAGCAAAGGGTCCCAGGTTCAATTCCATGCCTGGGTTGCAGGCTCGATCCCCAGTGGGAGTGTGCAGAAGGCAGCCGATCGATAATTCTCTCTCATCACTGATGTTTTTGTCTCTCTTTCCCTCTCTCTTACTTTCTAAAATCAATAAAAATATATTTTTAAAAAATTTAAAAATAAATGTGACTAGATTACATTCACCTATTAAAAGCCAAAGATGTTTGAATTGGATTAAAAAAAATAAAATAGAAGTCAAATGTATGTTGTTTACAACAAACAACAACATACCTACAACAACAAAATAGAATAAAATGAACAAAGGATATATTATTGATAAACAAATTGTCCATGAAGATATAATAATCACGAACCTTTATGCTCCAAATAATATAGTTTTGAAATATAAAATATGAAAGTAAAAATACAGGAAGAAATTGAAAAAGTCCTAGTTATTAATATACCACTCAGAAAGACTAATAACCTTTAAAAAAAATCATACCTTGCAGAAACTGACAGAGTAGTCAAAATTATACAGACTGTATAAACACACTTCCCATAGACACACGTGTAACTCAACAAACGTAATGCACATTATTTTCACCTTTTATGTACTACAAAAACCATCTGTATACTAAGCCTCAAAAACCTACAAAAGTAGCAACCATATAGATCACATTCTCTGATATGTATGCAATAAATTATAAAATAAAAACAAATGATATGCTAAGTAACTTTTATTATGGCTAAGTGTCTAGATACCTAAATAACCATTTCTTATGGGTCAAAATTATCAATACACCCAAATGGCAGTCATTTACTTAGATCATCTGCTTAAGTACAAAAAGCAATAAAATTCTAAAACAAAGTGCACGTTATTATTTACCAGAATAAGGATGAGCCAAAGGTAGAAACCTTTGAAATAACACTTAACTGAAAATTATACATACACACACACACACACACACACACACACACACACCATTCAATGAATCATTAAGGTGCATACCCACAAAAAATAGTACTATATAATGTTTTAACTATAATTTAAAGTGAAATTCATTGCAAAAATCACAAGTACAGATTATCATGAAGAACCCACCTCATGATCTGTTAAATTTGCTCATAAAATTTGAGCACACACATAAACCATTAAGCTATGTAAAGGAAAAAGAAAATATATTTCAAATTTTGGATTTTAACATACAGAAAAAATGCAGAAAGATTAATTAAGCTCATAATATAAAAATTAATATTGTGCAAGAAACATGGGGTGAGAGAGAATGAACAAAACAACAAAGAAACAAGAAGAGAAATGGCTTACCACCAGCAGGATTAGCAGATCTGGATCCTTGATTATGAGAGCAGACCAAAGAACAGGCAAGAAGTGGATTAAAAGACAATAACACAATACAGAGGTCAGCATGCAAACACAGGTCTTATTCACAAACTATCTTTTCCTAGTTCTTATTCCTCCTGGTCTATTTTGTACTCATGTTGGTTTTATATGTCACACTACTTAGCATTTATTTCTGGTCTGTTCATGGAACGCTTACAAACCCACAATACGCCAGCACAGTGCCCGACGTACGGAAGCGGAGTAAGGCAGTGACCACCTTCTGGGAGTGCACCTGCTCTCTGGCTCCTAGCAACCGAGGGCAGTGGCTGATCTGTGTGCATCACTGCCACCTAAAACAGGCCCACCTCCGGAAGTGCTCAATAAGCACTGAAAAGCTAAAAAGAGCACCTGAGTGCCTGATGCCAAATTCTCAAACATGTAAATATTAATCCTCTAAGATTTTAAGCCTCAAATATTTAAATCTTCAAATAGTTAAAATATACCAATTGTTAAGAGCCCTAAATCTAATATTAATAAAATCTACGTACTATTAAACCAGGACTCTGAATGCTAGTATATCTATATTTGTATGTATCTCACATTTTCTTCCTATCAAAATTATTTTTAAAAAATATTTCATTTCTATTCCTAAGTTTAAGACCCAGGCTTGATCACTCGTTGCTGTTGTCTCCTGCGGTGGGTGGAGTAAAACGGAAGTTTTTAAAGTGGAGCCCGAAGGTAGGGAGCGTGCAGTGTGTTTGTAAGGCTGAACTAGGGCTCTGCCATCCCCCTCCACCCCGCTCAGAGGGACTTCCATCCTCTCCACTCTGAGCAGAGGACCAGCTAGGGCAGGGATCCCGGCAAAGGCCGAGGTCAATGCCAATACACGCCAGACATAAAGGAAGAAATGTACAATTCCGTTCAGCCCTCGCTCTCTAAAGGAACTAGTGCTACACAGCTAAAGGGTTAGACATTTTTATTCAACTCAATTTCAACATATTGAACTGAAAGAAAAGAGACCATGACTGGAGTACTAGATCTGCTTGTGGCTCAGGCAACACTAGGGCCCAACAGAGTAACAGAGCTGGGGTACTATCCTTGAGGCTCGAGAAGCTTCTGGGCCACACCTTACAATCTGTGGTATGGGGTGGTGTAGTGTGGTGTGGGGTGGTATGGTGTGGTGTTGAGTAGGAAAAGAGGCAGCAATACAACTAACCTTGCATTTTTCTTTCTTTCCAGAAAAGACATAAGATGGTTTAACATAGGGACTATAGGTGTCACAGGGACATGAAGAAGGGCCTAAATTCGAAGCAGCTGAGAAGGCATTCTAACTAGTAGGAGAAAACCCTAGGTCTGCCGCAGAGCCAGTGCTCTCTGCACAGGAGGAGGACTGCAGTGCTGTGTGCAGGGAGCAGGGAGCTCCCGGGCCCAGAGACGGACAGCCAGCTCCACTCCACACACAGCACAGAGGGAGCAGGCGGCTCACAGTGAGACACCGGGGATGGATCCTAGAGATACGTTCATTCCTCTACGGCTGCTCTCATGTGTCAGGCTAACAGACTAAGTGACTAAACAGACAGAGAAGCAAGCATGGAGGCAGGCAGCTGTGCAAGCAAGAGCCCACGCTGGCAGGAGACAGGAGCAGGTTACGATGTTAGAACAGAAGGCTAAGGGGGACCGTTTAGCGGATTTACTTATGAGCGCTGGAAAGAGGATCGCATTGCCCGGCCTCTCTCCAGCTCCTGCGCCTAGATGTGTCAGGACTGCCTACCAATGGAACAGTGGGTCACAGTCCAGGGTTGTTTCAACTGGAGAGACTTGCGGAGAGGAAGAGAAAGTCATTTAATGTTTAATGAGGAATGATAAAAAAATTTTAAATCACCTGGCCAGGAGACAAAAGTACCCCGTGATTACTACCATTTTGTAAGCCTACCAAAGAATCATCAAATTACTCACAGTATCTTAGAGCCACGGAGATGTTTTCCCCCTGAAGTCAGTGAGAATGGCTGTTGAATAAAACCTCGTTAACAGAGAACATAAAATAGATTTCTTACGCTGAGACTGTGAAACCACTTTGGCGCGACTGCGGCCTCGACTATCGGCAGGTATGGAGGCGACGTTGGTGGTACTCCCGGAGTTCTGCCTCCTCGTACGAATCCGACCTGGAGGATGCAGCAAAAACAGTGTTTCCATGGGTTTTCAGTCAGTGCGGCCTACAACTCACAGCACCAGGGGCACTGACCGGGCCACCGACGGGGGAGCAGGTCTTCCCCACCCAGGTCCGGACATGCTTTCCTGCGAGCACACACAAGCCTATGATCTGCACACACAAATTCTGAAAATACATAAGGGACCCTGGCCGGGTTGCTCAATTGGTTAGAGTGTTGTCTTGATATGCCAAGGTTGTGGGTTTGATCCCTGGCTGGGGCACATACGAGGCACAACCAATGAATGCAAAAAAAATAATTGGAACAACAATCAATGTCTGAATGTCTCTCCAATCAATTTTTTAAAATAAGTGAGGAACTCCTGAGAATGAGTCGTGAACCTATCAGGTACTTATGTTTCAGTTACTTTAGCATATTATATTTTCAAGTGAGAAGGTGATATCTATTGAAGAATTTTTTAAATCAAATTTTCAGTTAAGTTTTTTTTTTATTGGCTAGAAATCTGTCAAATGTCCAGAGTCAGAAAATATTAGCTGTTGTCTTAAGAAAAATACAATAGAAAAAAGGAACAAATGTAAAATATTCAGCAATCTACAAAAACTACAACACCCTGGGGAATAAATGTGTTTTGATATGTAGCATTAAACTTCTATTTTAAAGCATGTGTGCCCATAAATTTCTAGGTTACAAAAGATGATTAAAATAAAATTAGCACCTGAAAGTAATACAAAATAATATTGCATGTAAACTGTAATTTAAAAATGTTTAAGAAAGAATAAATATTGGGAGTACCTAGAAAAAGAATGACCTAAAAGTAATATAATGTTGTAATTCAGCTGGCATGACTCAATGGCTGAGTGCTGACCATGGAATTAGGAGGTCATGGCATATGCCAGGTTTGGGAGGTAGCCAATCAATGATCCTCTCTCATCATTGATGTTCCTCTCTCGCCCTCTCTCTTCCTCTCTGAAATCAAATTTAAAAATTTTTTTTTTTAAGGTACATTTATGAAAAGAATTTGTCACTCCAAGGAAAGCAATCTGTTAACTCTAATTTTTAAACCATGAAACCTTAAAATAAAACCGAATTCAGATATGCAAAATCATTGATGATCAGACTAGTATGATTAGGGGTTAAACTTTTTAAAATTCAGGAATTTTATGGTTTTCAAGGGATACAAAATGCCTCTCCTTCCATAATTCAATCAGAATAGCAATCTGATAGGGAAAACACAAACCATTTTGATCCCTATTGGCTTCTTGTATTATTAAAAATAATTTCTGCCCTACCCAATTTGGCTCAGTGGATAGAGCATTGGCCCACAGACTAAAGTGTCCTGGGTTGGACTGTCGTCTGGGGTGTGTGCCTGGGTGGTGGAATCAATCCCGCACCCTTGTGGGGCGTGTTCAGGAAACAACTAATTGATGTGTATATCTCACATCGATGTTTCTCTCTGTCTCTCCCCCTCCAACTCTCTCTAAAAATCAATGGGAAAATATCCTTGGGTGAAGATTAACAAAAATAAATAAATAAGTAACCTGTGCAGCCAGTGTGGTTGGGTGTAAACCTACGAACCAGGAGGTCACAATTCGATTTTAAGTCAGGGCACATGGCCAAGTTATGGGCTCGATCTTCAGTAGGGGGCATGTGGGAGGCAGCTGATCAATGATTCTCTCTCATCATTGATGTTTCTCTCTCCCTTTCTCTCTGAAATCAATAAAAATATATGTTCTACTTCATCATCTGAGAAAACCTGCAGAAAAGTACACAGAAAAACAAATCATAAGGCTTGAAAAAGTTTTTAAAAAGAGAGGTATGGAGCAATAAAAGAAAGCATTGCATTAAAAAAATTAAAACTAGAATTAATGACTTCATAGGAGTTTAAGGAAAGACACAAATTCTAGAATTTATAGTAAAATTAAGAGCTATACCATATATCATTCTAAGAGTGAATCCAGTTTACAGATGAGGGGACAGAGAAATGGGGGACAATTAATTTGTCCAAGATCACACTATTAGTTTGGATACCACTGCCTGCCTGCCTTGCTGGACTATGAGTGAGGAGTTTTTACTTTCCCATGGAAATCACCGAGCTAAATCAAGGCAGTCACCAAGGCAATATCAACATGAAAATGACGGAATTTAATTTTTTACTTTAAATTTATTGTAAAATACCTGCCACAAAAATATTTTTTAAATAAACAGCCATACCCATTCAACTTATAAAACAAAAATCTTCTTTGCTTATGTCCCTATATCCTCTACCTTCCTCTACATTTGGTAATAGGATCCTAAATCCAGTGTTCACCATTCTCTTGTATTTCTTTATCCTTTCAATAATATTTTCAATAATATTTTCTCAGTTGCCTAACTGAAAAATTAGATGGCATTATTTTTTATGTTTTAAATAGTTTTAATTATACCATAGGGTATACATTTTCCCAAAACTTAATGTTTTGCTCAACATTTTTTTGGTGAGGTCACTTATGGAACCGATTTTTCTGTAGAAGGTAAAGGAGAGATCCATATGACTCACCTACATACTCAATTTACTCAACCCCTTTCTTCCTGACCTACAAAGCCACTTCCAACATCTACAATACTTACAGTATGCGCGGCTGCGTCTGTCCCTCAGCTGTCCATTCTGTCCCAACAGCCCATGTGTCCATAACATGCAACATCACCACGCTGTGATGAGCTTTTAACAAAAATCTCGCTCATGGGAAGGGCAAATAAACCCACTTTCCCCAAGGCCCTTTGCTCTCCTCATTATGCATGTGAAGACACAATGAGAAGACCTTGTCCTGGCCGGGTGGCTCAGCTGGCTGGAGCATCATCCCATACACCGCAAGGTTGTGGGTTTGACCCCCGGGTCAGAGTGCATACGGGAGGCAGCCAATTGATATTTCTGCTTCTCTCCCTGTCTCTTTCTCTAAAATCAATAAAAACATACCCTTGCGTGAGAAAAAAAAACCAAAACACCTATAAAAATATTGACTGGCATTATGTGGCATTTTGGC
This sequence comes from Pipistrellus hanaki, assembly GCF_964339955.1. Taxonomy (NCBI): domain Eukaryota; kingdom Metazoa; phylum Chordata; class Mammalia; order Chiroptera; family Vespertilionidae; genus Pipistrellus; species Pipistrellus hanaki. Next base: position 8,842,757 of record NC_140510.1, on the reverse strand, counting down.
GGGGAGAAGGGGGGGCAGCTTTATGACAAAAATCTTCCCACTCACAAATATTTTCTGAATTTCACTCTCTTCAATGTCTTTCAATAAAGTTTTATATTTTCCAAAAAAAATCTTACTAAATTTTTATACTTATTAAAAGGTACCTTATATTATGCACCATAAATTTATTATACTTAAACTTATTGACAAATAAGTTCATAATTAATATTTAATTTGGTCTTAAACAGGAACCTTGTTAAAACGTTATTGACTCTATTGATTTACATGTAGATTATCTATGGTTACATAAATAGGATGTCATCTACAAATAAGACTTCAGGTTTTTCGCTTCAAACACTGCCCTTTTGTTTCTCTGCTTTCACCATGCTGTCCAGGACATGTGCTACAACACTAAAAAAAAGCATGGAAACAGGCTCTATTGCCTTTAGCCATATTTTAAAAAAATAATAATTCTGAAACTTCACAAAAAGTTTGGTATTTCAACAGGTTGAAAAAACCCTCTTCTATTCCTAATTGCTAAGAATTGCTGTCAAAAACGTTTATTGAGCCGAAACCGGTTTGGCTCAGTGGATAGAGCGTCGGTCTGTGGACTGAAGGGTCCCAGGTTCGATTCCGGTCAAGGGCATGTACATTGGTTGCGGGCACATCCCCGGTAGGGTGTGTGCAAGAGGCAGCTGATCGATGATTCTCTCTCATTGATGTTTCTAACTCTCTATCCCTCTCCCTTCCTCTCTATAAAAAATCAATAAAATATATTTAAAAAAAAGAAAAAAAGAAATGTTTGTTGAATTTTTTAATGCTTTGCCTGCATCTTCTGAGAATAAGAGGATCCTTCTCCTAAGTGTGATAAGGGCATCAGTGTTTATAAAACCTAGGCTACACAGCCACTGTCAGATCCAGACTGCAGCTAAATTCTTCCAATGAGGATCTATGTTTGCTTTTGCTAGTCCTATAGACACCAGCAATCCACAGCTACTTTAAAATGATCTATCTATTTGGGTTTCTCACACTGCAGAGGCAGATGTAAATTCTGAAGGGACTCCTCTGCCCTAGTATGAAGGTTAAGAATGGAAAAACCCCCTCTTATCTGCTCTAGTTTGAGTGAACTTCTTGTCTATCAATGATGGTGTAGTCTTGGGTGAGTTTGGGTTGCTTCTTGCCCTCCACATCCTGATCACTCAGCACAGCAAATGCCCAGGCCTCCATGTCCCTCAGGTGCAGCCAGATGTGGCCCTTCCCTACTGAGATTCCTGCTTTTGCTTTCAAGATGCGTGACTTACTGACTTACTGCCTTTATTAGTGATGTGTTCTCAATTGGCCAGACCAATCACACTAAAAAATTCTGCAGACTGCTAAAAATGCAAGTTACTTATTTCTTTGAAACATTTAAATACAGCTACTTTGTATTATATAAAAGAGCCTTTCCGGTATTTAAAGGATATGCTTCTTTCTGCTACCTCTAACTCATTATAGATATAAATGTTAGAGGCAGAAATAGCACATATCAGGGACCAGCTACAATTAATTATATTATAAAAGGCCAGTGGCGAGAACACCGGAATGCCCCAACAACCAGTCACCAGGAGGTGCACTGATGGGTCTCATGGCAACGGCGTGAGGGACTCTGGGTCTTGCACGATTTTGCACGCTGGGGCTCTAGTAAGAAATATTAATCCCGCTGTTAACCATGGCGGTTCTGTTCTGTTTAGAGAAAGCACACTCCTAACTCACTGAGAGTTGCACGCTCCGGGATATGGGAGCTCGCATGGGAATGCAGACCGTCATCCTCCCAAGAATTGCCCTATCACTAAGAAACAATTTACAACCTTGTGGCACCTAGTCCTGGAGGCACCTGCTCTTCACAAGCCCTGCCCCTATCACCTGTAATCCAGTCCTGCCCTCTCCCCACAGCCCGCAGGGCTTTAACCTGTAATGATTACTCCATTCCCACTTCCCCATGCCTGTAATCCTACTTCCCCAGGTAATCTGGTCCTTTTACCCAATACAAGCAGCCAGCTTATGGTGGGGCAGAGCAAATTTCTGTGGGTGACCTGCTGCTCTCGTATCGCCGGCATTATTGGAATAAATGCTCATATATGATTCAACCCTGTCTCTGCTGAACTGGCTCAAGTGGTGACAGACAGCCGGACCTCTTGGTTGTCCAGTTACAGTTTTGAACTATGAACTCCTATTTGCACAGAGTGGGGCAAAAGTAGTCTAAAGCTGTTCAAGTGGAAAAATAACATGACCATTAATACAAGAATAAACTGTTTTGCATACTCACAACTGTAAACCTACGTGTGCCCCACCCTTTTAAATCTGTGGGGATCCCAAGGAACCGGATTTGAGAGTGGCTTCCTCTGTAAAAGTTCAATGTTTGTTCTTGTCAGGCACCCTTGGGGGCTACCAACCCAGACCACTTTATTAATCAGCATGGGGTTTCCCAGACGCCACAGGGAAGGCAGACTGAGACGATATGCCTGACAAGAGAGCGTGGTTAGTCAGGGGAAGGTACGCTCTCCTCTGCCTAGGACCAAGTCAAGAGAGCGATGAAGCTTTTCCCAGTCCACTTCTACACACCCTGACAAAGCTGGTTCATGCCAACTCTGATTCTCATTCTAATTTCCTGCCTCCCCTAGGGCCTCCAGTTAGTAACTAAGCCCTCGGGGCACCCTTAGAATCCTTTTGGGGGGCAGAGTTTAAAGGGCCTCTACTATGCTGCACTCAGATATTTATTTCTTTTCTAGAAATTGTTTTTTCATTTTATTAAGTTGGTAGTATTACTGTAAGTGCCTGTGTATATTTTACAGTCTGTATAAAACACTCTTTAGGAAAAACAAAGCCTACTCAATAAATGCAGCAAACAGTAAAAATAGTCTTCAGTTCTGTATTCTGACTAGTTAATGACACATTCACACTCATTCATTCATTCATATTATGACAGACAGAAGTAGATATGAAAGAAAAAAAGTCACAATAAGTAGGAGAAATAGAAATAAGAGATATTAGACAACTGTACAACAAAAAGCATTCTGCAGGGAGGGACAAGCACATGGACAAACACATCTACCCAGAGAAGAGCAGACCCAGAGGAAAACAAAGGATTGTAAGAGGAGTGCAGGCTTTGACTTCCCTGGCATAGAGAGAGGACACCCATGCCTGGGGCTTTTTAATAGTGCTGCTGAGGAAGTTTTCCACTCACACTGCCATTCTTCTACAAAGGCCCTCAAATCAGGAAACTAAACCCGTGCACCTGGTTTAATTTGCAGGCACGGTTTTCCCACATTCCATTTAGCTTCAGATAATTTTAAAAATCCCCAGTTGGCGTCATACAGTAGGGGTGTTTTGTTTGTTTTGTTTTGTATGTTTCAAGTTGGAGCCAATTCTCAATTTAGAGGGCATAAAAATTAAAAGGTTCCTAGGTAAATCTCAACTGTCATCATATGGGGACATTTTGGCACACATTGCTCAGGGGCACAATAAGCCTATCGCTACTCACAGGTAGCATTTTTGACAGAATAAAAATTTGGATAATTGATCAGTTGTAAATTTTGCTACCTACAAATGCTCTCCCAAAAAGAGTAACTTTCCTTACATATTTTCAAGATAAACACTCGTAACACTCTTTTACTTCTACATACAGACATACATATTTTTGTATTGTGTAAAAAAAAAAAAGCCAACCACTTACACTTCAGATTTCTCGGGCACATGTGCAATAATACCAAATGTCTTTGTTCTCAGTAAAAATAAGTCCTAGCTTCCTCCCGGGAGAGCAGACAAGGTGCCATAGTTTTTATTGTGTAACCTTGAGGTCGCCAATAGTACGCCGGCCTCTGACTATACTTAACATGTGATCGTCTGTTCTCTGAAGTTACCTGTAATTATTAGTTACCACACAGGTCATTCAAACATGGTAACTCTTCACTTGAAGTTACTTACTTCAGGGAAAAATATAAACAAACAAATTTTCTAAGCATACTAGCTACAAAAAATTAGATGAGAGTGTATTTATTTGCCGTATAAGTTCAACCTCTATCATAAACTTTCTCCTAAGCAGTATAATAGGTTACATAATGCTTCCTTTTCCAAATTCTCCAAATTACTGAACACAACACACTGAAGGCTATCCTAGAAATAAACTTTTGTCCAAAATTAAAAAAAACACGTTTTTCTAATTAGTCATAAATGTTAGAAAGACTACTCAATGTGTATGATAAATAACCTCCCAAGAATATATATCTCAATTACTATAATTAATGAAGTTGCCAAAATTTAAATGTATTGTCTGAATTTTAAATTCAGATCATCCAAGTACTGATTCAAAATCATCTTTGTCTCCTAATAATGATAGTACCTTTCTCTTCTTACCTCAGGAACTAGTTGGTAAAAAAAAAAAACAGATTTTTTTTTAGAATAAAATTTTTAAAAGGCCCATAATGATTCCACAATTTCAGATATGGAAACGTATAACAAGACACTTTGTAATATTTACTGCTGCCTTTTCTCATAACTGTCTGCAGCTTTTCTAAGCATCACTGCCCAGCTATGCTGCTGCAACAAACAGAGAAATGACAGCCTTGACCTGCCTGAGCGTACAGGCCTCCCAGGGCCCCGTCCATTCCTCCTTCCTCACTCAGGCTCAGGCTCAGGCTCTGCTGTGGGCTCTGCAGCAGCCGCACAGCCTGGGGCACGGACACCAAGCTCAGGGGCTCCCTTGAGGAGCACTCTCCGTCTAATTCTGAACTCTGTACAATTCAGGGCCCTCATGTTCTCCCACTTCCCGCTGGAAAGAGGACCAGAGAGACTTCTTGTCAGTCAGCACAGTCATCATCAACGGGCAAATTTCTGAACTTGCTCTGACTAGTAAAAAGAAAGCTGATTAAAAAGGGGGGAAATCCAAGTGCTGGCTAAAACAACAGACTGATTTCAACCGTGTGATACAGGCATATCGATCAGGCTATTCTGGAAAAGAAATGTAATTCCCCACACAGTGTCTTTCACTTTCCATTTCATTGGCATTACTGTATTCCACTCTCCACACTTTCCTTCCACCTCGGCTGAAAAACTCTTAAAGATGGTTTCTATGGGAAAGGAAAATAAATAATTACCCCTATCAGCTAAAAACAGAAAATCGCACCCGTGCCAGTCTCCTATCACAAATGAGGTTCTCATTATAATATAGGTGTTTTTCCATTTTTTATTTTTGGCAACTTTTCATTTCAAACTTCTCCAACCCCACAAATCACCAGTGGGGGGGGGGGGGGCTTGTTGAAAATTCATATTCACCTGCTGCTTCGAACTTAATCAGAATTTTCAGGGGAAGGACGGGACCTTTATTCTTTTAGGTAATGTCTATGAGAAATTTGAAGAACATTGATCTTCGGACTATGATTATCTTAGGAAGTAGTATATGGATTAAAAGTACTGTGAACTGCCTGGGCCACGTAGCTCAGTGGTTAAGCATCAACCTATGAAGCAGGAGGTAACAAGGGTTCGATTCCCAGCCAGGATACATGGCTGATTTGTGGGCTCAATCCCATATGGGCATGCAGGAGGCAGGAAATCAATGATTCTCTCTCATCATTGATGTTTCTATCTCTCTTCCCTTCCTCTCTGAAATTAATATGTATAAAGTACTGTGAATTACACATATTAACATAAATCCAGTGTGCTTTGCAGGTTAGCATTTAGAGTTCTAAATAATATATGAAAGTAAACTAGCACCCCTAATTGTTAAAGCATTATCCTGAGAGTTGGTGTGTCTAAGCCACCATCTAAATTTCAACTGTGTGAATCATTATCATGATTCTCTAGAGACTTTGTAAAAGTTGATCTTGTCTAGCATGTGCTAGTCAAAGACCTACACACACTCGACTAGGTAGGTCTAACATCCAAAGGCTGATGCAGTCAGGGAGGCCTTCTGGAGACAGCACAGAACCAAACCAAGTGGATCTGGACACATGCACTCTGTCGCCGTGCTGTGTCCCTGTGTAGCGAGGACACAGCACGCAGGAGGCACTTGCTCATGCCCGGGGAGTGGACGAATGAAAACACATGAATGACGGGGTACTCTCAGTGATACAAATAAAAATGGCATGGTGTAACATCACTGGAGCTAGAAATGCATTTTTAACAATTTCTATAAATTACCTGGTAAAAACCTTTAACTGTCTTTAACCTGAATGATTGACACAAATTTATTTTCAAAACAGGAGAGCAAATCCCAAAGGCCCACAAAAGCACCAAAGTACGAGAAGGACACAAAAGGAAACAGGTGAGGAAGTGCTTCAGGAATCACAAGCTCCGAGACGGAAGCTGGGGACACAGCACACCACGTCCGCCGCTCCTCCCCGGTGCCCAGGGCGGACCGCACTGCACACAGGGCTCACTCACGAGAACCACCACACAGGGAGCGGGCGCAGGGGAGGGAGGCGGAAACCCGGTGGGGACATGACGAGGGGGGGAGCAGCGTGCAGTCTCATGCAGGGACCTCAGTGCCGGGGCAGGAGACAGTCGTGAGCACAGAGGGCCGTGGAAGGGAGACACACCTCCGTCACAGAAACAAACGGCTTACCCTCCGCTTTAGTGGCAGTACCATCTTTAAGCAAATTAAAAACAAGGGGAGGGGTAACAGGGAACAGTTAGTAACATTTAAAACTTAAAAAGCAGAATGTTATTAGCTACTAAAAAAGCAAAAGTACAGCTTAAAACAAAATTAAAGGGAAACGAGTTCGGCAGCGAAGCGGAGGCGTATTGGAAGTCAGTTAGAATCATGTGCTTTTTGCCTTTGAAAAACACAAAAAAGGGTACCCCGGGCGGTCTCAGCTGATGGTGATTGTTGTTTTTCTTTTAGCCAAACCTCACATTCCGAGGAGTTCCTTTTCCAAGGAACAGGTACCAGAAGGGGTTGGGAGGACACGGGGCTAAAAACTAAACTACTACAGAGTCAACTACGGGCAGAGGCGAGAGAAGCTCGGAGAAGCTAGCTCTAGCAATGCCTACCCAACTACTCGCCAGCAGCCAAGCTGTACAGCGTGGTACCTGAATCAAGGCCTACGGACTCCACCTCGTCCCTCACGTGTCTGGACTCTAGAAGTTTGGAAAAGGACCGTCAGCTTTAAAGCTACACTCTGCAAAGAGGTAACGTGTCAGCCTAACGGTAACCGCAGCAACTCCGTAGGAGGGCTGGGCTGCATTTCAGGGTGGCTTTGTTTCCTGTCGTTTTGAACATAGGCATGTTAGAGATGGTCGGGAAAAGGGGAGGAACGAGGATACGCCAGACTTATTACTTGAAGAGGGAACCCTGGACTGAAAATTTATCAGTGCTTCTGAAAGGTCATCCTGCATCATCAGACCAAAAGGCCAGGGTGCTTTCCGAGTAGCGAGGGAAGTCACTGGTCCATGTCACAATATCCAATGTGAGCGGAAACAGGCTTCTGAGGACTCTCAGGGGTCTGTGCTCGCATTTTCTAGCAATGAACCAATGCTCAGGTGTGGATTGCATGTACTTGAAACACCGATAAGCACTTTGAACACTGAACTAACGGGACAAAGTGACTTCACTGCCCGCAGGAAAGGAGAGGGAGCTGACTCCCCTCCTGCCATGACTGCACGTCAGCGCTGCGTCAGAGGCTTCCGCGTCCGGTCACACGGCAGGGAAGGAGCGCTCTGGAGGGTTTCTTCCCAATCTAACATATTGTCCATCCACTACCTACCCGTCCACACCGCAGAGAAGACAAGACCGGATTAACAAACGTTCCAGAACGTATGTGCCTTTCAAACTAATGATGTTCCTATCACACTGCAGCTTCTTTCTCTTTTCTATGACTTCCTGTCACATATCGGACTTCCTGTCACATATCTGAGCTGGGTGCTGGGACTGCAGCTAACTTAGGGCCCAGGAAGACTCGGACTCCGTGGCTGCTCCGGGTTACCAAGCGGGTGAGTGGCAGGCCCAGGATCTCTGCTCGGTGTCTTCTCACTATGCTTCCACATACACAGCGTTTTTAGAACATTATCTTTAGGGCTCATTTGGGAGTTAATATGTAAACCACATAATTCAGTCTCCATGTTTCACAAAGTTTAAACTGTATTCATTTCCAAAAAAATCCAAAATCAAACTCATCAGCTCAGCCCCCAGATTTTGGCTCCAAATGACTTCACTTGCACAAAAATACAATTAAACAAGCCATCAGCCTATGGAGAGCAGGTGTTGGGTCCCACTCCATCAGACACTCACTCCGTGGAGCACTGTGGTTCTTGTACTCCTTTGGGCTGTCACAGGAGTAAGTGCTGCTCTTCCCACAGTGACGGGAGGACAGCACCCTCCGTACAGGATGGCGATGCTGGCTAACAAGGCCACCCACTCCTCAAAGGACCCCTCCTGCTGTCACCTCCCCCCCAGCCTTCCCCACTCGGCCCAATTACATTTTTAAACTAGAACATATCTAAGTACAGGGACTATCTTTGGTGAATTCCTCACGAGACCCTGCCCGCTCTGCTCCCACCAAAGTCAGGCGGGGAGAGAAGCCAGCTGTGGCCCATGGAGGGAGCCACGTGGGCGCCATCCTGCGGAGTGGAGCTGAAGGCAGCCGGGCTCAGTGCCACACACCATGTGGCACCAGTACCTGCTCGTCGCTAACACAGGATGCGCCAGGAAAGGGGACTCTTGCAGAGGGAGCTGTTAACCCGCTAGGGGCCAGTCAGTCACTCATTTCACACATGGGCCCTGTGACGGCCAGCTCCTCAGACTGCTCCTGGAGAGAGCTAAGTGAGCCTGCGCAGAGGAAACTCCTCTCCGAGCAGACGGAGGCGGTGGGGACTGTTACCTAAGGATGCGTACGAGCCCGGAGGCAAGGCCGCGGCGGAGCTGAAGGGCGTGGCGCCGGACGCCGAGGAGGCCTTGGACTTGGCGCTGGCCGCCGCGTTCACGTCGATGTCGCTCCGGGACCGCTGCAGGGACCCAGTCGTCGACACAGATTTAGTGCTGACGGTCGAAGCTGTGGTGGTAACGCAAGAAACATTAGCAAGAACCACACTAGAGCTGTACACATCTACTGTTAAACTAATTTTGCTTGTATTTACAGCAAGTATCAAGTTTTAGCAAAGGTTGGAACACAGCACTGACCAACACTTTCTCCTGGTCTCTGAGGACCGAGCCCAGTCCACGCTGAGGAAAGAAAGTAACCACAACTCCACACACTATCATATCTGTCTTCTTGTAACCACAGACTACAATACCACCTCAAATGGACCACATTTCTGGTATGAGAAGTGAAACAACACTGTTCACATCTGGCCAGTTTCTTCACAACGTGGCAAAGTGTGCTCTTACCGAGCGGCCTGCCCCTTGGAGTGCCCCTGCCCGCTCCTGCCCGCCCCAGGCTCGGAACTGCAGCCGCTCTGAGCACCGCGGCCTTTGCTCCTGACCCAGTGACACAGGGGGAGCCGCTGGGGGTGTGGCAGGCACACATGCTGGGGACCACGTGTGAGGCAAGGGCAGAGCTCATTTCTGCCTGAAGGAGCCGTCCTCAGCTCAGGGCCCTGGAGAAGGGGAGCTCTGCTGGGGACGGCGGAGCACAGAGCAGCGCGCACACTGCAAACCAGCTGGGGCCGGAACTGGGGCCAGGGCTGTGGCCGAGACAGGGGCTGGGCTGGGTCCGGGGCTGGGGCTGGGACCTGGGCCAAGGCAGGGGCTGGGGCTGGGGCCAGGGCTGAGGCAGGGGCTGGGGCCAGGGCTGTGGCCGAGACAGGGGCTGGGGCTGGAGCTGGGGCTGGGGCTGGGACCTGGGCCAAGGCAGGGGCTAGGGCAGGGGCTGAGGCAGCTTCCCTGTGGCCCTGACCAAGGTGAGTCACAGCCTCCCGCGCTGCCTGGTCCCTCAGCTTACCTCTAGAGGCGCTACTTCCAGTGGAACTTCTTTTGGCAGAGAGCGGCCGACTGGAAATAAAGTACACACCTGCTTATTTTCAAATATGCACTTGACCTGCATTAATACAAGTACAATCAGTAACTGGAAATTATGTAATGAAGAATGATTTCGGAGTTTTCAGAATTTCTCAGACAAGCTGGCCCACAACCTTATAAACTCCGTCTGAGAGAGCTTTGCCATTCAAAGCTGGACTATGTGGCAAACACAGAGAGCAGGTCCCCCCTAGGGACAGACGCGGGAACAGAGGAAAGGTGGCAGGACGCTTAGCTCAGGGGCAGCCTGGCCTTGGGTCAGACACACCGTGCTCTCAGAAGGCGGTGAATAATCCACTTACATCACTCCACTCTACACTGAACCGTCACATAAATGTAACGAAGATCGACTAATAGCAACGACCATGGCCACCTACTTCTTACCACTCCCGCGGCATCTCGCCTCGTGCCAGGATGCCCCTGAAGTGAGGGGGATTTGTAGCAGGCTCGTACATGTGAAAACACAGCTAGAATTGGTGTTTTCAAGCAGCAGACTGTAAACACAAATCTCACACGAATGCACCCTTACTTCAGACTCTCCTGAGAGCTGGAAGACGAGCGGTCCGACTGCGGCAAGGACACGATGCTGTCCGAGTTCTTTAGGTGGGACTGCAGGGCCTTCTGGTAGGAGGACTCCAGCGTGTGGTACAGGTGCTCTGCCTCCCTGCTGAAGTGGCTGTGGAACCCCCAGTAACACCTGGGGAAGCACACCTTCCTGTTACTGGGAGGGCGGCACCCGGGCCTACAGGACACCTTCCAGGGCCAGAGCCTGCCTCCCTGCCCCCGGAGCCCGTGCACGGAAGACGCCGTGAACAAAGGGGACTGACACTGGGCAGGAACTCCTCTGAGCCTCAGCCTCGTTACAATGTGGAAATTAAAGAGGCTCACGTGTAAGGACACTGGGGAGCCTTAAGGGAGAGGGAGCTAAAATATCGAGAACTATACCTAAACCTGAGGGAGTCACAAATGGCTGTGTGTTTTTATTGTTTTGTTAATCCTCACTGGAGAATTTCTTTTGTCATTGATTTTTGGAGCGTGAGAAGATGAAGAGAGAGAGAGAGAGAAACATGCATGTGAGAGACCCAGTGCCTCCCACAAGCACCCAGACTGGGGGTAGGGATCGAATCTGCAACCCAGGTACGTGCCCTGGACCAGGAATTGAACCTGAAACCCTTTGATACACGGGCTGATGCTCTAACCATTTGATGACACTGCCAGGGCTAATGGTGGTTTTTATCAATGTAATTTGACACTCACTGATTTAAAATATAATATTTAAAAATTGCCCTAGATAATATGTACAAAAAAATGGAAATGTGTTCAGAACTATTTAAAAATCATTCCTGCATGATAACTAAAGAACTGGAACGAACTGGGGAAGGGGAAGAATACAGGATAAAAATAGCATAAGTAGGTCATTAGCAAATACCCTCCTAATAGTTTTCTCCAGCTACTAATTACTGCGCTTTGGCAGGAACCACCCAGATGGTGGCGAGCCCTGCACTGTCAGTGCGAGGCCCTCCACACCCTCAGCAACCAGAGGACCAGAATGTAGCTGAGAGAACAAGAGCGGGCGGTAACTGATCAGGACGTATCGGGGCAGCTGAGCCATGCTTGTAAGAAAGATAGGGTTGTTGCTGTTTTTTAACATATTTTTATTGATTTCAGAGAGGAAGGGAGAGAGAAACATCAATGATGAGAGAGAATCATTGATTGGCTGCCTCCTGCATGCTCCACACCTGGGGATCGAGCCCAAAACCTGGATATGTGCCCTTGACCAGAATCGAACCTAGGACCTTTCAGTCCGCAGGCCAACTCTCTATCTACTGAGCTAAATCAGTGAGGGCAAGAATAAGTTTCTTTTTAATAACATTTTAAAAATATATATTTTATTGATTTTTTTACAGAGAGGAAGTGAGAAGGATAGAGAGTTAGAGAATCATCGATCAGCTGCCTCTTGCACACCCACCACTGGGGATGTGCCCACAACCAAGGTACATGCCCCTGACCGGAATCAAACCCGGGACCTTTCAGTCCACAGGCTGACGCTCTATCCATTGAGCCAAACCGGTTTCGGCAGGGCAAGAATAAGTTTTAACCTGTGTCAAGGAGAAGAGCCAATCAACTACAAAAGCACAGAAAAACCGCCACCGGCACAAAGCTGGCAGTGCTCACGCACGCACTCCTGTGCCCCCAAGAGAGTTAGCACGAAACTTCTGATGGTCACGGCCACAGTCACAGTGGGGAGATGACTCCCAGGGAGTGCTGACTGTCTGGGGCCACAACCGTGTGAATGGAGTGGAACTGCATCAAACCTGAGGGCAGCAGCAAGCAGCCACTGGGCCAATACTGAGCCACTGTGCACCCCCTCACCCCACCCTCACCCCCACCCCCACTCCCGCCAACAGTGAGGCACACCCCAACGCACCACCTGACACTCACTGTGACGTGATCACAGGGAAAGAGGTCACTGTGGACTCTGGCCTGGCGTTAACAGGCTCACCGAAGGAGCAGAGAACACCCGAATGCACGAACAGATGGTATACAAACACACACTTACTTTCTGGCTTCTATCCTGGCTTCCGAGTCAGCGTCATGTATTCCCTTCTTTATCGTTTCGGCTAATACTGATATGTGCCTAGACATTTAGAACAGAAAGCAACAATTACTGACATACGTGCTGCGCAGATGGAAACAGATGTGAGACGTAACTTCAAAATGGGAACATGGCCAAAGCCGGTTTGGCACAGTGGTAGAGCGTCGGTCTGCGGACTGAAAGGTCCCAGGTTTGATTCCGGTCAAGGGCATGTACATTGGTTGCGGGCACATCCCCGGTGGGGGGTGTGCAAGAAGCAGCTGGTCAATGTTTCTCTCTCATCGACATTTCTAGCTCTCTCTCTCTCTCCCTTCCTCTCTGTAAAAAAAAAATCAATAAAATATATATATATTTTTTAAATGGGAACATGGAACCTGGAGCCTCTGTGCCGAGTCCAGTCACAATGCAGCTTCCGCATCAGAGCATCCTGGGCCCGGGTCTGTCCCAGTGCCCTGCCCCCACCCAGGAACCCTGGCAAGGCCATATACACTGGCATGATTTTTTTTTTTTTTTTAAAGTTACAGCTGATTTTTTTCAGGCCATACTTATTTAGCTCAATCTTTTTTGGACCAAAGCAACAAAATCCATTTTTCCATAGTCAGAACTATTTTCTATGGAAATTGTAATGAGACAATTATAATCATAATACTAAAGAGGCTATCCATATCACATTTCTGTATTTAAAGAGAATGTTTTTTCAACTTCCACTATGTATCATAACAATTTTATAAAATTATGTAACCATTTTATAAATAGGTATTCTCTTCAGTTATGTTCTACTCTAGGTAAGAGAAATCATTAAACTGTCTCATTGACATTTAACAAAATTTTAAGAAAAGGGAAATGCTGGAATGAATAGTTTCATAGAACAAAGACCAGTTAGCAATTTTACCAGCCCGTTCACAGTCTTTCCCTCACGCCTTCATTCATTCAATACTTAGTGAACCCTGCTAAGTTGCACACACGTTGAAACCGCTAGCAGGGTCGCCTAAGACCATCGGAAAACACAGATATTTACATTATAATTCATTAACAGTAGAAAATTACAGTTATGAAGTAGCAAGGAAAATAATGTTATGGTTGGGGGCCACCACAACATGAGGAGCTGTATTAAAGGGCCGCGGCATTAGGAAGGCTGAGAACCACCGCTCTAGACGCACAGTAGTATATCCAGGTGAAAATGTGCCTCTGGGAGCCTCAGCTCCGACACTGCAGCATGCACGGGCCTCCCAGGAGTACTCAATTTATTAAAATCCCACTCTAATGAAAAGTTTAATATGCTATGAAGGTCTTCACAAATTATACGACATATCATTAAAATGAGTGGCACAAAAATCAGCATTTATTTCTCCAAATTTAACTCAGAAATAACAAAAAAATGACTAAAAATTCAGAGGCAGGCTTCTATTCTTCAAAAATTGTCATAATCCCAGTTTTCGTTACGACGATGTGAAACTTACCAGATACCAATCTGAATAAAGAGAAATCGCTGCCTTTCTGATCCACCCTGGCTGCTCAGCACCCCTGAGCCCCGGGAGGCCAGCTGCAGGACCGGCAGCGAAGGGCGGGCGGCTGTGTGGCTGTCACCGCACCCCCGCCCACACCTCCGACACTCCAACCCTTCACTCAGTGAATCCGCTCCAGGCTATGATGTGCCCAGAGCAGTAGAAATAACAGATGTTGTCATGAGAACAAATGCTTAGATTCCTCCATTTCTGACAGTGGACCACTCACTGAGTCATTAAATCTCAGGATTCAATTCAGAGCAAAAAACAGCAAATCAGATGCTCACCGTTCCAGTGAATGTGTCTGCCATTCTTGTAAAAGTAAATCTAAAAATTCAAAACAGCGTCTGAAAATTGTAAAGAAAAAATATTAACTTAGTGATTTGTATGTTAATGAAAGTAAAAGCTTTTTTCTTAAATGCCCCAACACTACTTTTTATAATTGATGTGACTTCTGATTTGTATGATTTAAAACATGGGACATAAAGATGGAATCAGAATTAACAAAGTCAAAGAAAAATTTTAAATTAAGCATCTATGGTGGTCAGAAGGAAAACCAGAGCTAACTGTAGGGACAGAATACAAATGTTCCACCAGCAACCTCACCCCCAGAGCGCATTGTTCTCACTTCTACCTCAAATAATGCGTGGACACCGGATGCAAACATGCTCAAAAGAACAATGTACAGTACAGAATCAGGCAACTGGTCTTTGCATTAATTTCACAGAATGCCTTGCACACACAGAAAGTAAAAAATACCCTGAAAAACAAGAAGTGTTTGACAAACTTTCCTGTTAAGGTTCTAGGTAGTGCTTAAAATCCTTTTTTTCCTAGCTACTCAGCCACTTTCCTCTCCTCAATCTTCCAGCAGTCTTTCTCTGTCAGCCTTTTCACTTCTGTGACAAGTCTTATCTGATCTGTGCCCGGAAACACGCCTGGCTCCTCCCCTTTGGGGGGCATGGCAAGGCCAGGGCAGCCATCTTTGCAGGAAGAAATCTTAAAGGTTTCAGGAACCCATTCGAGGAAACAAGTCAAAAGGTGATCTTTCTCGAATGACCCAACCTTCCTTCCCAGGCTCTTCCCAATCCATACGATGAACCGCTCCGTAAGTCTATATCACACCCTTGCCCTCTGCTCGGTGCTAGAGACACAACGGTAACCAAGACACAACCCAGGCAGCTGGACAGACAAGAGAGGGCTGCCATGTGTCTGGAGCATGAGGGGCTCTAAAGCACACGAGAGAGTCAACTCACTCCTAGGGTGGCAACATGGGAGTTTGAGGGTTTGCCAAGCAAACTTTCTCCAAGGAAACACACTGGATTTCTCCCTTAGTGCAAGCAGCCATCTTTAGCACTAATTCTTGTCTTAAGTATTAATTAAAAATACACCTGTAATTAGATATTGTTTTCAACTTTTTAGACCTACAGCAAACATAGACATCTACCAATGCTGGCATTATTTAATCACATTTAATTAATGTATTAATTAAACACATCAGGTTAGAACTTGTCTCTCTTCAACTACTCATCATTCAGAAAGACAGCTCTATTTTCCACTTCCTATGAAGCTTCTTGAGCATGCTTCCTGCTGGTTTTGATCACTGCTCTCTCTGAATGCTGTAACTCACTCTTACACTGCTTTGTGTTACTGCTTTCAATCTCTCCAACTAACGATAAACTTCTGAAAAGCAGGGAAGTTGTGCAATGCATGTCTTAGCAGCTCTACAGAGCGAATGTACGGACAGGTTACATGCCCTCTCTGCCCTCCAGCCCTTTCTAAAGGCAGAGCGGCGCCAGGTGGGCCCCATTCCTCCCAGCACTAAGACACATGATTCTGATGGAACTTGCTCTGACTGAATACAGACCAGCAATCTGGGAGTGGCTCAGAAATTGATGAGGCCAGAACTGTTATTTGCATCAGAAGATGCAAACATACACTCCTCCTACCTGTTACTATTAAATAACTGACACTAACTTTTTTCATACACAGTTACTGTCTTCCTTCAAAGAATAGGGAACACCAATGATACAGGTAGAGAGATTATCTCAGGAAAAGATGTACAGAGGAATTCCCCCCTCCCCCCGCCAACCGATCCCCAATTAACTCACATACCTACACACACACACTCATTCTCTCTCTCTCTTGCATGATGCATGCACAAATAAGGTTATCCAAATTTACTTTCCTGACTATTTAGACCACAATTCTTCACTATAATATTATTCATTTCAGCAATCTTAAATACTATTAAACATTTCAACCAAATTTTTCCCTATTGGAATTTGTTTTGGTTTTTAAATAATGCAAAAATAAACTTTAAAATTTTACCTTCTAACTGCAACAGACTTGGAGGTACAGTTGCTTGTTATCACCGGTATTAGCCTAGGGATATGTGTGTGCTGTGGAGAAGAACAAAAAACAGATGAACACTTGAAAATATAAAAACAAAACTAGGACAACCAGTTCCTTACTAACCTACCTAAAGTACATATACATATATTCAGATTATAATTTCACTAAGTTTAAAAAGAATAAAAGAGTATCATTGGAAATTGCCAAAGGCCATAACATTCACAGAACTAAAACCAACATGATATGCAAGTAAGTCTAAAATTAAAACAACCAGCCGAAACCAGTTTGGCTCAGTGGTAGAGCGTTGGTCTGCGGACTGAAAGGTCCCGGGTTCGATTCCGGTCAAGGGCATGTACAGTGGTTGCGGGCACATCCCCAGTAGTGGGTGTGCAGGAGGCAGCTGGTCGATGTTTCTCTCTCATCGACGTTTCTAGCTCTCTCTCTCTCTCCCTTCCTCTCTGTAAAAAATCAATAAAAATATATTTTAAAAATAATAATAATAGAAAAAATAAAATTAAAACAACCAGTTGGAATAAAATCAAAATTGTTTGAGCAACAAAGGTCTGCGTGAGTTCAAAAGGGGTCAGCAGACCAATTCATTTTTATATTGTTTTAATAGAAATATCCAATAATGGCTTTCAGTTTAATATTAAGCAGGCAGTGCAAATAGTAAGAACTAAAAGTAATACAAAGTAAGTAACCCACTATAATCACAATATTCTGGGTAGATTTTGGCTAACAGCAAGCCTCTGGGAAAAGGAACTGAGAGTCGGCAGCGGTGATATGGAGAACCTTAGTTTTAAGCCGTTGTGAACAACTGAATTTTATTGAAAACTTGTATATAAATTACTTGAATAATTATTTAAATGTACATAAATTTTTAGAAAACTGAACTAAAGAGAATATTTTGTTTGTCTGCTACCTACGATTAAGTAAATAACAATTACAGTTGAATACAGAATCACAAACAGAAATACCTAGAGTGGAATGACTAGGGATCAGGAAGGAAAGAATGGGAGCATAATCTGGAGATGGAAATAACAGAGTAGAAACTCCGAAGCAGATGGAGAGGCTCCAATATTTACAAGCATTGATGAGTCCATGGACAACACCTCAGTAACTACACCACATCCATAATTCACGTGATGGAATGTGAAAGGCTCATGTGCTATAATTAAGTGGAGGAAAGGTCAATACTGTCCATATGATATGATTTCAACTATATGTAATCACTCTCATGAAAAATGCCTCTAACTACTGCTTATCAACCGCCAATATTTACCAGTTGCTTACTCATATATGGCCCCAAAACAGACTTACCCGAATGATTAACCTAACAGCTACAACACCAGAAGTAGCCATAATTTTGGCACTATTTGGAATTAAATTAAAGATAGTTGGCATAATGGCTTCAGCTCCATGGTCAAACTTATTCCCCAGAACTGATGACAGATGCCTAAAATAAGAAATGAATACTGGGCTGTAGTTATATTTCTTACAAACAGTGAAGCGTATAAAACTCTTAACATTTTTAAAGCCTTCATTTAAAGTTATCTAGAAATAAAGGACAAGGGTCTCAAATCCTTCCAATGTACATGTAGAAGACTTGGCAAACGGCCAGTAGCCCCACTGTTCCTTTAAAAATAAATAAGTAAATTATTTCCAACAAATCAGAATTCAAATAGCAAAAGACAAATTTATCACACACTAATAAATTATAAACAGGAAAGGGCTGCCTCACTCTTTCTCTTTCACCCTTTTTATTTTTAACATAGTCATGCTTCAACATCTGAATGCAGCCAAAGCTTTTAAACAGCCGCAATGCCATCGTATGGCGCTGCTCCTCTGATGTTCTGGCATCCTTCCTAACACAGAAGTTCCCGCTCCAACCATTGGTCCAGATTCAGTGTAGGTAGAATCAACATTTACTAAATGACATTTTATGTCTTTAATTTTTATTTTGTAGCTATAATACTCTTCTAGAACCAATAAAATTTTTTTTATAAGCATGCTATATCCTGTCAGCAAAATCAATGAAAAAGCTGAGAAACAAGTTTATAAATTTCATTTTTCTGTATTATTAGTAACAACTGCTTCAGCGCTAAATCACAGAATAAAGTTTAAAATCTGTCATACTTTACATCAGTGTTTTTCAACCGCTGTTCCGCGGCACACTATGTTGCCTGGTGTGCCGTAGGTGCAGACAAGACAAGAATTTTATAATTTTTCACTATTTTGTTTACTTAATATTTCATAATAAAGTAATTATAAAATACTTTCTTTGTGTTTATTTGATTCCTATTCAAGAGAATTACTTTATATATAGTCAATGTAGGCACAGAGTTAAATTTTTTAACATTTTCTAATGGTGGTGTGCCTCGTGATTTTTTTCATGAAACAAGTGTGCCTTTGCCCAAAAAAGGTTGAAAAACACTGCTTTACATAACCGGGCAAGAAGTATCTTAAAAGTATCAGCAGCCGGAACTGGAATGGGTCTTGGAGACCAGTCGGGAGTAACATTAGAAAGACCCACGGGCCAGAACCCGTGACCACCCCGAAGCTTGCGCCCAGAAGTTATGATGTGAGAATCTGGAGCTTTGCAGTCCTTACCCCAACGTGATACAAGCCTCCCGCACTACCTGAGACCGCAGATCCTTAGCAGATAGTTTAAAGGCTCCATCCAAAAGTCTCAAATGTTGAAAGAAGTTATCATATTCAGCAGCACCAGCCAAAAGTAAAGATCTAATCTTTTTTAGCTAATGGGATAGAGAAAATTAGGAGATATACAAAACTGTTCCTAAAACAGAACATACGCAAAAACAGAAGCCATCTAATATGAGAGATCAATGTCAAAATTAAATGATATAGAAATAGTTTTACAAAAAGAATTCAGCCAATTAAGTGTTAGCTAATATACTAAACAAATCTACAATTCAAAAATAAGAAAAATAATTTTTAAAATGTAGTATCTATGATAAATACAATTCTACAAATTGCATTTTAAATTGAAAACATCTTACTGTATACTTTCTAACCTAATGATAAAATAACCAAAACCTGCACTTTAGCTTGTGAAAAGCTCTACCCCCTAACTTTACCTTCCCCACACCCACTCCAACTGCCATTTATTTAATAAATCAAAGGTAGTAGCAATCCTACAGTCTCTTTTAGTATCCTGTATCATTACTAAAAGCTGGTCTGAATTTGAAAGAGAATACAATACTTTTTTACCACCTCTCTTTGCCAGCCAACCACTGTAAAAACAGCTTTCCTCAGATCAGACACACCGTCCCTTTAGTGTTCAGCTACTTGCTTTCAATAATCTACTTTTAAAAACAGACAGAGCAGGACTTTCTAGCATGCAATGTGAAGAAAGGCGGGGAGGATCACACTAAATGCCACTAAAACGCAGCTTCGCTGGCCAACAATCAGACAATGAGAGTGGAGGGCATCACCAGACCTCCCACATTTAGGTCTTTGTTAAAAACATATGATCTACATAAAGGTGTAAGTTTGCATGCTTCAAAAATAGAGGTGAGGTACTTACTAAAAGGTAAAATGTTAATGCAGTAATTTTTACTTAAAATATTTACTCCTTAAAATCATTAGAGCTATGTCCCAATTTCATAATTAAGAGTTTAGAATCTAGTGAAAATGTAATCACATAAAATCACTGGCTTACTGCATTTACTCTTTGCTCCCAATCATGCTTGTCATCAGATAATATTTCCCTAATCTTGTTTATGGATTCCTCGAGGTCTCGGCTGGAATAAATCTGTAAGCAAAATTAATTTACAATAAGCACAAGATAATGTAAAAAATAGAAAAGATTTATTTATTAATTACATGAAGTCAAGAGTATTTAGTAAAATAAATCATTTCATTTTCCAGAAGAGCCTATGAGATAACATGTGGACAGATTTGTCCTAAAGTGAGCTTCACCCCCTTGTGAGTATGTACCCACGAGATCTGGTGCCCAGATAAGGGTAACCCAGCCTCAAATACAGTTTTATGGTAAATTTAACAGATGGCTTTCCATTTAAAAAGAACAAGACCTGCTGAGAATGGTCAGTGGTGCACAAGTCCTTCATATATAACACCGCATTACACCTATTTCACGTGCATCACTTTCAAATCTACTTTTTCATTTACTCCCACATCTGATAAGACAGGTAGGAGGATCATCAACCAGGAATGAGACATGCTAAAAAGGTCAAAAACTTAAGGATAAAACTTAGCCTAAGATGCCTGTTATCTAATTTACACACATATGGAAACCAAACAGCAGTTAAGCAATTCATCTACATATATGAAAGCCTAAGCAACCAATGACCAAACAACTGGTCAACCAGTCGCTATGACGTGTACTGACCACCAGAGGGGCAGACACTCAACACAGGAGCTGCCCCCTTGTGGTCAGTGCACTCCCACTGTGGGAGTACCACTCAGCTGACCGATGGGCACCAGATACCAGGCTCATGGCTGGCGAGCGCAGCTGTGGTGGCACCAGCCCCTCCTGCCTCCGGAGCAGCATTATCCAAGTGGCAGTGGCACAGCAGCATTATCGGAGCAGCAGTGCTGAAGCAAGGATGAGTGGGAGTGGCACAGCATGGCACCTGCCCAGGCTAAGGCTGGGGCTCCCCCGCAGCCGCCTGCAGCTGTGCGCACTACTACATCCTTCAGGGGACGTCAGACTGCCTGTTTGGGCCCGATCCAGCCTGGCCTGTGGGGATCGGGCCAAAACCGGCAGTCAAACATCCTCTGAGATGTCCTGAATTATAAGAGGGCACAGGCCAGACTGAGAGGCCCCACCAGTGCACGAATCCATGAACCAGGCCTCTAGTATAGACATAAAATGCTATAGTAATCCAGAGCATTGGCTAGTCAATGTAGGCTAAGAAAAGTATTACTAGCTCCAGTCATTAATAAAAAACACTAAGACATTCAAAGCAGTTAAAATGCATGACTTTATCCCAACTTTTATCAATACCTTTGCTTCATCTGTTAGATACTTAAGTGAAGCATCAAGATGGCATAAATAAGCTTTTATTAAACTACTAGAGGCCCAGTGCACGAAATTCATGCACAGAGGAGGGGGTGTCCCTCAGCCCAGCCTGCACCCCCTAACCACTCCCCTGCCAACCTGATCGACACCTAACTGATCCACTGTTGGCCCAATTACCCCTAACTGCCTGCCCCTGCTGGCTTGGTCACCCCTAACTGTCCTCCCCTAAAGGCCTGGTTGCCCCCAACTTCCCTCCCCAGCTGGCCCATTACCCCTAACTGCCCTCCCTTGCCAACCTGGTTGCCCCTAACTACCCTCCCCTGCTGGCCTGGTTCCCTCCAACTGCCCTCCCCTGCAGGCCTGATCGCCAACAACTGCCCTCCCCTGATGGCCAGCTTGAGGCAGCATCTTGTGTCTATATGGGGATGGCCATCTTGTGTGTTGGAATGATGGTCAATTTGCATATTACCTCTTTATTATATAGAATTCTTCATAGCTTCTCAGACACCAAAATCCTTCAAATTTACAAATTTTTTCTAAGAAAAATCCCTAAATAAGCATGCTTCTTTGTTCCTTTGTGTCATCTAGTCACTACCCTCCCCCCACTTTTATGTGCCCTGACCCACAAGCTTGTTACTAAAAACAGCAACTTCTTTCTAGTTCTTACTGAAAGATCATCCTGGGCCTTGACTTCTGCTCATTTTAGCTATTAAGGCTCCAACATTTTCTAGTCTGCAATCTGAGGTTTACAGATCTCAGATCTCCTGTAGTCTTGATATGTAAAATTATTTACTGAGTTAAGCAACTTCCCTTATCACATATTTGAAAAGTGAAATCTGAAGAGTAAGCCTCTTCTCGTTTTTAATCAAACTCAAATATCCTCACTCACCTGCACTGCAGGTACGTCGTCAAAAGCTTTAATGAAATCCTCTTCATCAACAGCGCCAGCTCCTTCTTTTGGCGCTATAAAAAATTTATTTTAAAATGTAAAAAATGTTCATTGGAAGAATCTGAATAAATACAATAACAGTTATATTTTGGTAGATTTGTAATCATTTCTTTAAAGTGATTACACAATGCTTATTTTTTTTTAAATAGGTTTTTATTGATTTTAGAGAAGGAAGAGGGAGAGATAGAATCATCAATGATGAGAGAATCATCAATCAGCTGCCTCCTGCACACACTCTATTGAGGATTGAGTCTGCACCTGGCATATGCCCTGACTGGGAATCAAACTATGACCACCTGGTTCATGGGTCAATGTGCAACCAATTAAAATAGGTTCTAATGCATTTAACAGTTTCGTTTCAACTTTATATTAGCCTTAAAACATTTTCATTCCCTTTGAACTCATGATAATTGCCAATTTTTCATTTATGCATCAGTAATAAATTTCCCCTATAAAATTGTTGTAAGATGCTTTGTTAATTGCTATCATTTAGGAGCAAGTTTTTCTTTTTGCTACTATGAACTCCACACATAAAATCTTATGACCTCTTACAACTGTTGTTTTCATAATAAAGATTTCAAAACTGGTGCCTGCAGGTTCCTTGCGGCCCTAATTAATGATGTACACTGATTACTGTGAGTGCTTCTCTAGAGCTTCTTTCCAGAAACCTTTCTGGTGCTTAGTGCTCTGCTGGAACCCGCACAGCAAAGGGCTTTATGGACACCTCCTGGCAGCAGTACATGCGTGCCAACCCCCAGTGAACAACCTCTCCACGGCATTTACAGGCCAACTACGGACAGGTGCCAGTCATGCACGGAGCTGGTGTTCTGTGCCGGTTCTAGTGCTAAGACTGGACCCCAAGTCCTGAGGCCGCCCTGTGATGGGCACTGCGCCACGTGCCCACAGAGGGACGAGGACGAGGGACCTGACAAGGAGGAGCCAACAAGGAAATTCATGGCCATGCCTACACAAACGGGGAAAAGCTGAGGTCAGGGCCGAGGGGGAAGACAGGGCTGGTATCTCTGCTGGTTTACACAGCTGAGACTTTTGGAAGGAATGTCTGGGTGAAGGGTGGGAAGGAAATGAAGTGGTCTGATCATGCAGAAATTTCTGAAACCTTATTTGTAGAATTGACACCACTCAAGAATAGACCAGGAAAAAGGAGTAGGAAGGCTGTTTGGCCACAAGAGGAATGAAGTACTGATACACGCTACGATGTAGATGAATCTCAGAATCATGCTCAGTGAAAGAAGCCAGAGCAAAGATCACATTTCTTCAGAATAGCCAGCATAGGTGAATTCTCAGGGACAAAATGCAGATTGGTGATGGCAGGGGCTGGAGGAAGGAATGGGGAGCAATGTATAAAGTGTGAGGTTTCCTTTTGGGGTGAGGACACTGTTTTGGAACTAGAGTGGTGGGTGCACAATACTGTGAATATACTAAATGCCAATGAATTATGATCTTTAAAATGGCTAATTTTATGCTATGTGAATTTAAGCTCAATAACAAAAATAAAAATTTTTAAATGTACTCCCCTAAAAAACGTTATCGAATCACACTCTCCATGCAGTCAGAGCTGCTGGCAGAGGCCCGGACTCCAGCACTCCAGGGCCAGTTCCGAGAGCGGGCAAGACCAGCAGGACGCGGCGTGCGGATGCTAACCCGGCCTCAGCTTTAACTCAGCACATCAGCAAGCTCAAAAGTCCAAAGCTAACAGGAGCACGCTCTAAAAGCAGTGGCCACATATTTTGTAAGTAAAAAAGTAGGAAATTTGCATATAAATTCACAATGTGACACCAAAATGAAAGTAAATAATAAGGACTCAAACTGTACGAACTTGGGGGTGAAAGGCAGTATTTAGGGAGGAAATCTTTGTAAATCAATTTTCAAGCCTCAAGGAACTAATCCCTACTATTTACTTAATTTAATATCCGTACTGGTCTCACAAGGAACAATGCTACCTGGAGAAACAAATACATTTTAAAGACAGAAGATAGTCTATCTTGATAAATAAAAACTGGCCAAAAAGGCCCCAATGACACTTTCAGACACTGCGAGAGCCCATTCAGTAACCAACCAATGCCACGGGAGCGCCCTCTTGCTCTTCCTCTCTCAGCTACGCTCACCTTGGTTTGGGCTTCATTCGGCTATACTCTCCGCCTACAGCATCTCAAATTCCGTCCCTCCAACTCTTCACACTGACAGCACGGATGTTAAAGAATGGCCAGCAGAGATACCGCGAGTGAGACTGCTTCACTTCTGAAGGACCCAGAAGGCAAGTACCAGCACCTCTGGCTTAAAAGCTTGCCCGGCTGACCGCACACCGCCCCAGGGCCTGGAATTACCTGAAGACTTAGACCCAAGAGTGGATGAGCCAAGCCGCCGGGTGGTCCCCATTCCAGCGTTTCTCCGTGAGGTTGGTGGAGCTTTGGAAGATGTAGAACTGGCAGAGGAGGGTCTGTTACCATCCACAGAATCTTCATCATCAAAATTTTTATCTGAAGAGTAAGCACAGAAATCACTGGTTTTAGTTGTTTTTTTTAAATACTTTTTAACCTGAACTTCAAACAGCTAGTCTTAGAGGTGCACAGCTTGCCTCCTCTTTTGGAATCTGAGGGGCCTGTCCAGGGTCTTTGCAGGCCTCAGGAAGTCCAGAATGCAGCCACAACCATCCAGTTCACTCGCACATACTGGAACCCTCTCGGCCCCATTTGGAAAATAGAAAGCACATAAAGAAGAAAGCAATCTCTCATAAGGCCACCACCTAGGAACATTCGGGCATGTTTCTGACCGTCCTGTCACGCAGTTTTAAATAACAGCTGGCATACCCAGCCGGCAGGACTCAGGGGTTGAGCGTCGACCTATGCACCAGGAGGTCATGGCTGGATTCCCAGGACACATGCCCAGGTTGTGGGCTCAATCCCCAGTGTGGGGCATGCAGGAGGCAGTTAATTGATGATTCTCTCTCATCACTTGTCTCTATTATATCTCTCTCTCCCTCTCCGAAATCAATAAAAATATACTTTTAAAAACAAAGCATTGAACAGACCATCAAACCTCAGAGGGAAGGGGGGTGAGGGATAAGAGATAAACCAAAGGACTTGTATTTATGAATATGAGCAACATAAGCAATGGACACAGACAGAAGTGGGGTAAGGGCAGGTGCTGGGAGGGCAGGAGTGGCTGGAGAGAAGTCAATGGGGGGAAAAGGAGACATATGCAATACTTTCAACATAAAGAATTTCAATTAAAAAACACATAAAAAATAAAAGCATATAATCCCACTACAGAACCTTTCTCAAAGAACAAAATTAATACATGTATAAACATAATTAAATAACTCAAATATCACCAGAAGAAAATAAATGAGAATAAAAGGCTTCTCTCCCACTCCACTAGTTTCCAGATTTTTTTTTTTTTTAATTTTCTATTTTGGAATAGTGTTGGAGTGACAGGACGGTTGTGAAGACGGTACAGAGTTCCCATCTACCCCACGCACAATCTCCATGCCATTAACATCTAACATCAGCAGAGTGCTTTTGGTACGTTATTAACTAAAATCCATAGTTCATTCAGAGCTCCTTCCTTTCCTCCTACTGTCCTTTATCTTCCAGGCCCACTGAGGATACCAAGCGACACGTGGTCATCACACCTCCTGGGCTCCTCCAGATTGTGAGTTCTCAGACTTCCCTGACAGATTCCAGGAGTACCGGTTGGATAGTTCACAGGTTCCTTCAATCTGCAAATACTTCCTGATTTTTCCACCATGGTGAGATAGAGTTTATGAGTTTGGGGAAGGAAGACTACAAGGTAAAATGCCATTTGCATTGCATCGCTTCCAGAGGACATGCCATGCACTAGTTCCTGACATGGACCTCGGCCCCTAAGGTAGTGTGTGTGTCCCGCTGGCCGCACTGGCTCTGGAAGAAGCCAGTGCACCTCCCTAACGGCGCGGGGGATGCTCTCCTCCTCTGGATGGAGCAGCTACAAAGCTGAGCGGGAGTGATTCCGCCCGGGAGAGTTGTCCTGTCTCCCTTGCTTACTGGCACGGACTCAGCAATACTGAGCTTATACTTTGGGTAATAACCTAACACGACTCTGTCTTATTGCTCAACCTGTTCCAGCTTTGACCATCGGGAATCTTTCCGTGGAGGCCTGGGTCCCTTTGACACCCCATGACTGTTTCTGTTTTGTCTTGAGCAGGTCCTTACTTTCTGGCATACAGGCTCACTGGTATGTTCCCTGCTCCCACCCTAAAATCTGTCATTTCCCCATGAAGTCCTGCTGCTGTCGGAAACCCAGATCTGGGCTTATTACACACATGATTCTGCTTTTGTTCTTCTTTAGAGAGCTTTCCATGTCTACACAAAACATCAATGGCATCACGTTAAACACCCAGCCCAACTTTCCACCTCCCATTAGACCATCCAAGTGCCACAGTGGGCTGTGTTCTGTATCTACAGGCCAGTTCTTACCAGGCTCGCTACATGCACTACCTCATCCACTCCTCACAGTGCTGCAGGAATTATTACCCAAACTTGTGTGGGAGAAAATCAAAGCTGAGAGGCAAGCTGTCGGCGCAGTCACACACTGCTCCTGCAGCCTCAGTCTGAGGGTTCCAAAGTCTACACTGCCCCAGAGTCACTTGTCCACTTACACCAACCCTCTAATCACAAAAGCTGCTTAAAAGTACTGGTGACATTTTTTGTCTGCACCAAACTGAGAATTGTAAGGAAAACTTATAAATTAATCAGAGTTAAATTCAGTGCACTTTAGGGACTACCTTTTATTGTAAGTTACATCTTTCTTGTTTTTATTGGCGTTAATAGCCCTTGTTCTATGAAAAAACAAGAGATAGGTGGGATTTTGTTTTGTTATTTGTTAATATTTAGTAAAATTAAAGTTTGTCACCCTGTAGCAATCTCTCTCCCCCCGCATCCCCATCCTATTTTAAAAATGTAACTCAGAAGTAAATGGCCTACAACAAAAACCTTGGTTTCTGAGACCGCACACACACACACACACACACACACACACACACACACACACGGCCCCTGTTCACCGGCCTGCAGCACTGCACCAAACTGACTCTGAAAACAAACCCACCAGGTCCATAACACAATTTCCTCTCCCAGATCTCCTCCCTGGGAGCCCCTACCAACTGGCAAACAACTGATTAGGAAAATCACATTTCAAAGTGTCTAAAACTTGGTTATGCAGTACTAGTGCCTGTTTTAATAACATCTCTTTGAATGCCTTCATTTTTTTAATTATTCCCTAAGGCAGCGACTGAAAATGGTACAGTGTCAGAAACAAAGCCAGGCTTCATCCCGGCAGCGAGAGGAAGCACAGAGCTTGCCCTCGGGCTTGCTGAAAGGATCAGACGACAAGGCCCAGGGCCCTCTCTGTCCAGCACCAGCACAACCAGAGAAAACCTGAAGCTCCGTGCCCACGTGTGAAAGCTGCCCTGCCCACTCCACAGGGGCGACTGTGAGGGTCATAAAACAAAGACAAGCAAAAGGCATTCAAGAAAGTGCTCATCGTCCAGTATGACCATTTTCTGCAAACTGAACCAAATTTAGTTTAAGGAGATAAATACACACACCTCCACAATCCCCTACAAAACACACACACAGCCAATCTGCTCCCTGTCGTACCTGTTTAGTGGCAGAGTCTCTGTTGTTATACCTTGTTTCCGTTGCAGGGAGTGGAAACAGCCTTCAGAGACAACAACTCACAGCCTGCCGGGAAAAGCATCCCAAGGGAAAGCAGACAGCGGCGCAGGCTGTCCCATCACACCACCCGCCTCCTCCGTCACAAACCCGGTGCGCAGGGAGCTCTTTAAAAGCATTGCAGCACGGCAAGGCATAGGTGCAACCTCCCTGTGAGCACTAAAGACTAATCAACAAGGTTCTTAGAAAACAATACTGCTTTTGTAGTTTTTCGGTTCCACTTTTGCATTTTTAAAATGCAAATCTTTAAAAGGGAAGGAAAATTGTCACTGCTGCAATTCCGTGTCTTCCTCCACCCGCCGCTGAAACCTTGGCATTTCTAGCCGCTGGACTCCTTTCCGGACAGCTTGTTCTTACTGACAAATGATTGCAATTGTAAAGTAACTTATGATCCTAATCCACATAGCATGAGTACAAGAGCAGAAAGAAATTAAAAGTACAGGGAATCCAGAGGCTGAGGAAAACACCGCAAGCTCGCTTTACTGTACCTACTTCCTCTCTAGTCCTCAAAGGGTAACATGAACGCATCTGTAGGCTTCACACTTTTCCCTGCCTAAATGCAAATATTCATGGCAATTATTTTTCCAAGTTTCAGCCACAATATTTAGTTATCAAAGCAAATAAAATCTTAAGTATTTACACATTTTATTTATTTCCTAAACAGTAAAATCTCAGACTGTACTGGCAGAGCCTACCTTTTCCCAGTAGCCATGTTTGTCAGGGACCGTGGTCCACAGAAACGCAGTGCTCTGAGAGCTGCATCTACCCACAGCCACTGGCATCAGCAAACGCCCCACCCACTGCTTCTTCAGTGTGATCTAGCCCCAAGGACAACTGCACCCTACTCCAAAATAAAAGCCTGGACTATATATATGTATCAGCGCTTTGTTTAAAGGGGGGTGTAGAGGTTGGGTGGAAGGTGATGACTTTACTCATGGAAGTCAACCTTCTTTAAAACTAGTGTTTGTTTTTAATTTAACGAATTATCTGATTTCCCCCACCACCCCCCCCCCCCCCCCGAAAACAGAGAAGAGCGTGACTAACATATACCTTAAATAAGAAGAGAAAGCGAACTGTAGCTTGAGCTGGTATCCCTCCCCGGCTATGGCAGGTGGTCTTCCTAGCACAGCACGCTTGTTCGCTTTCTACAGATGATCCCTGTACCCATGACCATGGGGCCAGAATTCCATACCGTGTGACATGCAGAGTGCAAGAAACAAGTACAGGGCCTGGAAGCCCAGATCAACATTGCTTTTAAATATATTTTTATTCATTTCAGAGAGGAAGGGGGAAGAGAGAGACAGAAACATCAACGATGAAAGAGAACCACCGACTGGCTGCCTCCTGCACACCTCTTATTGGGGATCGAGCCCGCAAAGCCTGGGCATGTGCCCTGAGCAGGAATCAAACCCAGGACCCTTCAGTTCACAGGCCAATGCTCTATCCACTGACCCAAAGTGCTAGGGCATCAGCACTATTTTAAAGACTATGCAAAATAATGAATGCCTGGCTTTTTAATAAAACAATAGGCAATAAATTCACTTTTAAAGGAATGCTTTTGTGGATGAAAAGGGGCCACATATTAAACATGACAAGCTCAGGGGAAGCCTGCCTGACAGCCTTACAAACTCAGAGACCAAAAGTAACCATATGGGATGGTCTGAAATTCAAACTTCCTAATGAAAAGCAAGTCATGGTGAGTAGTCCTATCTTCCTTGACAATGGTCATTCTACCTTAACGTCAACTGTCTTTCTGCATCTCAGATAACATACCTTTGGAATGCCTGAGAAATCCCTTCTCAGACTCCTCAGAGCACAGTGTCCCACCAGAGCACAAGACCACAGAACCCCTCATTGTTACCTCGTTCCCCAATACCATCTCTATGTGCTATACTGTTCACTATCCCACGCCTTTCAATACAAAAGAAGTCTCTCTCTTCATTTCACTTTTTATCTAATCCCTACTTTCTCCCTTCCCTCTAATCTACCACCAATGAATGTCATATAAGCCCCTCGAGTCTTTCTCTTTGATTGTGATGTGTAAAATAAGATGCATTCTCTGGAGCATTTTCTCATTCTGTTGAGATTTTGCTTCCCAGCAATTGTCATCAGTTTGGCTCAAATAAAATCATAAAAATTCTCATGGGTTTGGATGTTCCTTATGTTGACAGTCATATCTACACTGGGCAACAATTCAGATCTTACCTAACAATTAATCATTGGTCTATTTGTTATCAGACTTGCACAAATATTTCTCATTTCCAATAACTTAGAAAGATATGTAAAAATTTTTCAAATTATAACATTTTTTAGTGAAAAAAACGTTAGGTAGGATGCATTTGGCAGTAAAATAATAAAATAAATATATTCATGTACGAAGGCCAATTGATTATCTTTTATCTAGTTTATATTTTTGTTGGCAAATAAATATTTTATCTTTCTTTAGCTTTCTAGTTATAGGACTTCCATTCAGCCAGATTTCAGGCAGTCTGAATGAAGAAATGTTCATGAGTTTACCAGTATAATATTTTCATCCTTCCCATAAACATGTTAGCTTTGATTATAAACTCAAAAACATGAACATAGTTAACCAAATTAATGTCTATGGGCCTTGCTTCAATCAAATCCAATTAAAGATTATTAAGTGGCAGCAGTTGAAGGAGACTGACCAGTCTTTAATAACTGGCACTTCCATTAACATAAACATATCTGCATGACTGAAAGAACAAAAGCTTAAATAGAAAATAATTTGCTTTCAAAACCCAAGGAAAGAAAAACTGTAATTTTTGCTTCAAAGAATTTGCTAATTATCTGGAGATTGGGGGGGGGGGGGGGGGGGGGGAGGACCCACACAACATCTATAAAACAATGTATTTTTAAACATCTATAAAAACAATGTATATTCTTGGCAGTCAAAGATGAAAGACCTTAGGGGTAACCTAGCAACAAAAAAAAGAACCATTCGAATATGAAGTATTCTATTACCAACAGGACTAATTGCTACTCAGCTGTTTTTTAGTTGTTGATTTAGTCACAATTCTTACACTTTATATAACCAATTACATTTCTTAGAAAGCAATTTTGAATATTTCAAGAAATACAACCAAGAATGAAATTCATTTCTTCTCTAAGAGTATTGCTATTACATAGTTTCTTTCAACTTAGCTCAAATCCAGAGCTTTTATTACCTATTCAAAAAAGCATCATTATTGGACAACCAAGATGGCAGTGTGGGTAAAAAAAAAAAATGCCAGTACTCGCTGCCTCTCTCAACACATCAAAATTACAACTAAAATACAGAAAACCATCATTCAAAACCGCCTGAAATCTACTTGAGTGGAAGTCCTACAACTAGAAAGGTTAAGAAGAAAGCACATCAAGACTGGTAGGAGGGGCAGAGGCGTGGAACAGGCCAGTCCGAAACCCACGTGTGGCATGTTTTTTGCTTTGTTTTGTTAAATATATTTTTATTGACTTCAGAGAGGAAGGGAGAGAAGTGAGAGAAACATCAATGATGAAAGAGAATTACTGAACGGCTGCCTCCTGCACACCCTACACTGGGGATCAAGCCCACAACCCAGGCATTGTGCCCCAGATCAGAATCAAACCTGGAACCCTTCAGTCTGCAGGCTGACACTCTATCTACTGAGCCAAACTGGCTAGGGCTATTATTAATATTATTATTATTATTATTATTATTATTATTATTAATTATTGATTTCAGAGAGCAAGGGAGAGGGAGAGAGTATGAGAGAAACATCAATGACGAAAGAGACTCATTAATGGGACGTGTGGCACGTTTTTTAATCAGAAGGGCTATTTCCCCTGCCAAGTCCTCCCATAAGTAACAAGGGGTTCCCAGCCCAACACCAGACCCCTAGCCCAGGGTTCCAGAGCTGGGAAGAGAAGTCCATGTAACTTCAGGCTGTAAAAACCAGCCAGATTATAGATGAGTGACATGGAGGCTGTTGGAGTCCCAGGTGTTTCTCTTAAAGGCCACTCTACCAATTCCAAAAGACATAACAGCTCTACCTAATATAAAGAAACATAAACAAGGAAGTAGTCAAAACGTGGAGACAAAGAAACACACCACAAATGAAAGAACAGAAGAAATCTCCAGAAAGAGTAATAAATTAAATGGAAGCAAACAAACTACCGGATACAGAGTTCAAAACAATGGTTTTAAGGTTGCTCAAGAATCTTAATGATAATTTCAAAGACATGAAAAAGAACTAGGAAAAAATAAAGGCTACACTAACTGAAATGAAGAATAATTTACAGAGAATCAACAGTAGAGTAGATGAAGCCAAGAATCAAATAACTGATTTGGAATATGAGGAAGCAAAAAACACTCAATCAGAACAGCAATAATAAAAAATAATCCGAAAAAATGAGGACAGGGTAGGGAGCTTCTGGGAAAACTTCAAGCGTACCAACATTCACATCATGAGGTTTTCGGAAGGAGAACAGAGAGAGCAAGAAATTGAAAATATATGAAAAAATAATGACAGAAACCTTGCCTAATTTGGTGAAGGAAATAGACATACAAGTCCAGAAAGCACAGAATCCCAAAGAAGAGTAACCCAAAGAGACCCACATCAAGGTACATCATAATTAAAATGCAAAAGGTTAAAGTCAGAAAGAAGTTTAAAAGCAGCAAGAGAAAAGTCGTTACCTACAAGGGGAGCACCCATAAGATTGTCAGCTGGTTTCTCAACAGAAGCTTTGCAGGCCAAAAGGGATTGGCAAGAAATATTCAAAATGAGGAAAAGCAAGGACCTATATCCAAGATTACTCTACCCAGGAAAGTTATTTAGAATCAAAGGACAGCTAAACAGCTTCACAGACTAAAGGAGTATCCCCCTCAGCCCAGCCTGCATCCTCTCCAATATGGGACATCAATCTCATAATCCAGGACTGCTGGCTCCCAACCGCTCGCATGCCTGCCTGCCTGCCTGCCTGATTGCCCCTATCCACTTCTGCCTGTCAGCCTGATCACCCCCTAACCACTCCCTTGCCAGCTTGACTGACGCCTAACTGCTCCCCTGCTGGTCTGGTTGTCCCTAACTGCCTCCCCTGCAGGCCTGATCGCCCCCCAACTGCCCTCCCTTTCAGGCCTTGTCCCTCCCAGCTTCCTCCCCCCCCCACCCCCACTGGCCTGATTGTCCAAAACTGCCCTCCCCTGCTGGCCATCTTGTGTCCACAAGGGGGTGGCCATCTTGTGTGTTGGAGTGACAGTCGATTTGCATATTACCTCTTTATTAGATAGGATGTTAAAGGGTCTTCTTTAAGAAGAGAAACAAAAAATATGAACAGTAGAATGGTAATAAATACGTATCTATCAACAATTAAATCTAAAAAATAAACGAACAAGCATGCCGAGACTGGTTTGGCTCAATGGATAAAGCGTCGGCTTGGGGACTGAAGGGTCCCGGGTTCGATTCCGGTCAAGGGCATATACCTTGGTTGCGGGCATATCCCCGGTAGGGGGTGTGCAAGAGGCAGCTGATCGATGACTCTCTCATCGATGTTTCTAACTCTCCATCTCTCTCCCTTCCTCTCTGTATAAAATCAATAAAATATATTTAAATAAATAAATAAATAAATAAATAAATAAATAAATAAATAAACGAACAAGCAGGACAAAAACAGAATCACAGATACAGAGAACATTTTGACTATTGCCAGATTGGAGGGTGGTGTGGGATGGGTGAAAAAGATTAAGGGATTAAGAAGTACAAATTGGTTGTTACAGAACTGTCACAGGGATGTAAAGTATAGCATAAGGAATACTGTCAATAATAGTCAAATAACTGTATAGTATCAGATGGGCGCAGGATTTATCAGGATGACCACGTATTAAGTATGTAATATCTAGTTGCTGGGGTGTATGCCTGAGACTAATATAATAGAGTATGTCACCTGTGACTGAAAATAAATAATTATTTTTAAAATAAATAAAGGGAATTAGAAAATAAAAAAATAAAAGGAATTAATAAAAGCATCTTTACATGTATATCACTTTGGGGGAAATCACTCAAACTTCTTTACAACCTCAAGATATTCAAAATTTGAAAGTTATGCTATGATTTAAGATCCCCAGCAATTCTGAAATAGCTATGATGCAATGAGGTATCCAGAATATGAAAAAGTTCTTGTTAACAATTGTCCCTTTGATGACTTTATTTATATAGTAATTCACTCTTTTCTTTTCTTTCCCGTCTGTAATCACAAGAATTACCCCATGTCCTCAAATATCAGTGCAAGCTACAATAAACTGAGTACAAATAATGGACAATAGGTCAGAACTCAAGTTTCAGTTATTATTTTATTTATTCAACCTACAACATGCCAGGGACTTTGTGAGGCATTAAGGATAAAGAAAGGAATAAAACACAGTTCTTACCCTCATCAATAAAAATGTTTTTGCAGTGATTTGCACTAAGAAGGCAAGTCAAGCAGGATGAAGGCACAAAGAGTTCCCTTAGAAACTGGGTGTGCTATTCCAGATAGCCTTTGTAATTCAGTGATACCACAGCCAAAATCTGGATGAAGGCGGAAGACAGCCATGATGACACAGAGGGAACAAATGTTTGGAGCAGGATTCATAAGCACAGAGGCCCTAAAGCAAGAAAAGCTAAGAATGTTCAAAATCAGCAAGGCCAACGGAATGGCAGCCGAGAGAACTTAGGGGAAGAACAAAACCAGATGCCGTCAGAACGGTGATCAGACCACACCACGCAGGGCCGGGACAGCCGTGATGAGCACTGAACTGCCGTCTCCATGTGACGGGAAACGTCTTGGGACAGGGAATCAGCATTGCTTAAGTTACATTCTGAAAGGATTACTCCGATTGCTGTGTGAAAATAAACTGTAGGTGCTGTGACAGACTACAGCTAAGAATGTTGGTCAGGCACAGGAGCTCAGGTAAATTACCAGGAACACTCTCACTAAGAGAAAAGTAGCTGCCACAGTGAGAACCATTCGGATTCTAGGTGTTTTTTTAAAAGGAAAGCCAACAGGATCAGCTGATGAACTCAGGCAGGTTATGAAAGAATGTCAATGATACCTCCATAGTTTTTGGCCTCAGGAAGTGAGTAAATGGAAATTAAATCTTAAGACCTAGCAACTCTTACAATACATTAAATTCATCTGCTCAGAAATAGCATAAGCATTGCTGACATAAAACTGATAAAGCAAAAACAGAATGACTCCTTTTTCTACTCACCATTTGCAGATTGTATCATGTTTCCAGATTTTTGGACTTCATCAAATTTTGTAAAAATTAAATTCAACCTGTATGAATGAAAAAATATAAATTATTAACCATCACTGAAAAAAACAAGAATACAAAGCCACCTAATAACAAAGCAGTGGCTATAATAATAACAACATCAACAAACACTGAGGGCCCTAGCGGACAGATCTTCTTTAACCCTTGTAACAGCCTTCTATGGGATTATTACCATCCCCATTTTACAGACCCAAGAAATCAAGAACTCCACAGCTAGCATAGGTGACACAGCTGGGGTGGAGATTCCAGCCCTGAGATTAAGAATCCAGAGCTCGTGCTCTCAGACATTATATTAAATTTATTAATCTATACAAAATGAATTTGCACTATGAAAAGCATATATTTCTACCTAAGCACAGACTGCTAATTACTTAGGATAAAAAATTTTAAAATGCTCTAAACATTATAAAGGCTTTTCTTTTCTATGATTTATGTTTAATTTAAAAATGCTGTAGACAGAGAATGAAGATGGCGGCATTAGGTAAATACTCCTAAACAGCTGCCAGGCACAAATCCAAAAAAAAACTATAAAACAAATGTCTATCTCCCCAAAACCAAATGAAATCTGGCTGAGAGGAAGCCCTACATCTAGACTGAAAGAGAAAGAGGAGAATCCAGGGCATAGCGCTGAAAAACTGAGGTAGGGGGGCGTGGACGCGGAGGCGGTGGATCCAGGCTGGTGGATCAACCTGAAGAGAGACAAGCGCCTGATCTCTCTGAAATCCAGTTTCTGGGGAGAGGCTAGACTGTCTGCCATCGGGTCAGAAAATGGGGCTGGCTTGCTTGCAGAGCTGAGATTGTTTACTGTGCTGTGGTGCAAGACACGGGGAGACGCGGGGAGACGCAGGGACGCCATCGGAGAGACGTCAGCCATTGCTGTTGGCCACGCCCCAGCCTAGTGTCGCCCTGAGACTGTGCCCCTCACAACACATCCAAGCTACAAGCATCGGACTTTGCATATGAATGGCCCTCTCTGTTGAGTTTAGCAAAATTGCAACCTGGGGCAAACAAGGACAGGACTAAAGTTCACGCTGTAGCTTCTGGCCTCAGACGGTAGCTGACCGGAACCTCATTGAGACCCAGAAACCAGAGTTCTAGTGCTCAGTTTCAATCCCTCACACCCATAAGTGACACATTAGGGAGAAGGTCTAAGGGAGCACCAAAGCCCCACTGAAACAAAGTGTGTCTCCAGTGCAGCAGTTCTTCCTTTATAGACACAGCGGGTCCTCACAGACAATTGGCCTGGAGGTCAATTCCTCCCAGTGTACCAACAGCAATCAAGGCTTAATTACACCAAGACTTTGCACTAAGCCCACAAAGGGATATAGCAAAAGCAACCACCTCAGGTGATTGAGGAAGCTGAGCTACTGACCCCTATAGGTCACTGACCACACTAAGCCACTCCATCAATACAGGGAGGCAGCCAAAATGAGGAAACACAGAAGCATGACACGAATGGGAGAGATGGAAGAGAGTAAACTACTGGATGACACACAGTTCAAAATCACATTTATAAGATTACTCAAGAATCTTCTAAAAACCTTTGAGAAACTTGATGAGACCTCCAAGAAGTTTGGTGAGACCTTCAAGGACCTTAATGAGAATACCAAAAAAATGGAAAAGGACCAGCCAGAAATTAAGCATACAAAGTCTGAAATAAAGAATATACAGAAACTCAACTAGAGATCAACATGCCCCAAGAATCAAATCAAAGATCTGGAATATAAGAAAGCAAAAATCACCCAACCAGAGAGGCAAAAAGAAAGAAGAATCCAAAAGTGTGAGGATAGTGTAAGGAGCCTCTGGGACGGCTTAAAATGTACCAACATTTGGATTTTTGGGATGCCAGAAGAAGAGAGCGAGCAGAATATTGAAAGCTTAATGGAAGAAATAATGACAGAAAACTTTCCCTACCTGGTGAAAGAAATAGACCTACAAGTTCAGGAAGCTCACAGGACCCCAAACAGGAGGAATCCAAAGAGGAACACATCAAGACACATCATAATTAAGATGCCAAGAGCAAAAGACAAAGAGAAAATCTTACAAGCAGCAAGAGAAAAACAACTAGTTAACTACAAGGGAGTACCCATACGACTGTCAGCTGATTTCTCAACAGAAATTATGCAGGCCAGAAGGGAGTGACAAGAAATATTCAAAATGATGAACAACAAGCACCTACAACCAAGATTACTCTACCCAGCAAAGCTATCATTCAGAATTGAAGGTCAGATAAAGAGCTTCACAGACAAGAAAAAGTTAAAGGAGTTCATCAACACCAAACCAGGATTACATGAAATGCTGAAGGGTGTTCTTTAAGGAGAGGAAGAAGAAGAAAAAAAGTAAAGGTAAAAATTATTAACAAGAAAAAGACATAAAATACATACCTACCAACAAGTGAATCTAAAAATCAAGTGAATAAAAAATGTGAAGAACAAAATGGACTGGTGAATATAATAGAATCAGGGACATAGAAAGGGATTGGACTAACAATTCTCAGGGGGAAGGGAGTCTGAGGGGTGAGGGAAGAGATTGGACAAAAATCTTACACCTATGGATGAAGACATGGGTGGGGTAAGGGCATGGGATGGAGGTGGGAATCAGGTGGAGGGGAGCTATAGGGGAAGAGGGGAGAAAGAGGAACACCTGTAATAATCTGAACAATAAAGATTTATTATTAAAAAAAAAATAGAATATTTAAGAGGAAGGCCTGTCCACTGACAATTACTAAGTGTTGAAAGTAATTAAAGACTCTTTAAAAATGAAAAGACATTCCATGATCATGGATTGAAAGATTTAATATTATTATGATGGCACTAGTCCCCAAACTCATTACAGATTCGGTTCCTACCAAAATCCCAACTGCCATTTTGTGCAGAAATTGCTAAATTCATAAGGACACACAAAACACCCAGAGCAGCTAAAACAATCTTTAAAAGAAGAACAAACTTGGATTTCAAATTTTACTACAAAGCCACATTAATCAAGACAGTGAGGTACTTGCAGAAGGACAGGCATATCAATCAATGAAACAAAACTGAGATTACAGAAATAATACTTACATTAATGGTCAATGCATTTTCAACAAAGGTCCTATAAAAAATTCTATAAAGATCAAAACCACAATAAGATAGCCATTCGATGGCTATTGTCAAAACAAAACAACAGAACATAATAACTATTGGCTAGGATGTGCGGCAGCTATGGAAATTAGTATGGGGGCTCCTCAAAAAATTAAACATATTACCATATAATCCAGCAACTGTCCATTTTGGGGCATATACCTAAAAGAACTGAAAGCAGGAACTAGAACTGATATTTGTACAGCCGTTTTCATAACAGCATTATTCACAATAGTCAAAAGACAGAAGCAACTCAAATTGTACATCGACAGAAGAATGGATAAACAAAAAGTGGTATATAGAACATTCCATGGCATTTTTTTCAGCAGTAAAATAAATGACTCCGCTACAATATAACTGAACCTTGAAGGCATTACGATAAGTGGAAGAAGGCAGTCAACTAAAGACTATTCTGTGTGATTTTATTTGCCTAAAATGTCAAAAAGACAAATCCATAGAATTAAACATTGGACTAGCTGTTGCCAGGGGTTGGAGGGAAGAGGAGGGAGTGGAGAGGAATGGAGAGGGACTGCTAATGGATACGGGATTTCTTTTTTGGACCGATGAGAATGTTCTAAAACTAGACAGTAGTGACGGCTATACAATTTTGTGAATATACTGAAACCACTGAATTGTTCACTTTAAAAGGTATATGGTAAATTATGAAAATTACAGTATATGAAATATTTCTGTAAGAAAGCTCTTCTTTAAAAATAAAGAAAATAGAATGCTATAAAATTGAAACACAGTAAACAAAAAAGAGAGCTTAGAAAATAAATTTAAAAAGAAAAAAAAATTAATAAAAAATCCAATAGAATGGTTGGAAAATAAATTTGAGAAAATCTCAGAGAAAACAGCAAAATTCTACAGCTATAAATGAGGGGGGAAATCAGAAAATTAGTCCAAGTGGTCATAATTTAACTGTTATATTTACTATATATATATATATATATATATATATATACACAAAAAAATATAAATATATTTTTAAAGTAACTAGCCCAGATCCAACAACACAAGGTTCCAAGTTGAAAGGCCCTCCCAGCATTCCAGACAATGAAAATAGTCCCTACGAGACTCCATGAAGTTTCAGACAAACTCTAGAGACACAGAAAATCAAAGTTATCTACTTTGATAGACTGAAGAATCAGAATGACTTTGGACTTCTCGGTAGAAATAACACTAAAAGCTGGAATACATGGACATAAGTTTTAACATTCTGGATGAAAATGACTTTCAACCTAGATTTCTAAACCCTGACAAACTACCAATATGAAAATAGAATAAAGATCTTCTCAGACTCAAAGAAAGTCTCCTCCACATCCTTTCTGAGAAAGCTAATGAATCGAGGATATGCATGACTAAAATAAGAGAGAAAACCAAGAAGAAAAACGACATGGTCGCCCCCCCAAAAAACAGCAGATGCCTCTGCAGAGAAGGAGAAGTGAAGCCCGAGCGTGCTGGCAGAGCTGCCAGGAGGACAGTGAGCATGAGGCGGTGAAGGCAGGGGGCAGCCGGCAGCCAGGTACAGGCTCGAGGCACATCCACACACTCCTGCAGAATACGACGTGGACAACTCTGCACATGAAATATGATTAATAACCCAGGACAAACAAAAGGATGGGGGGGTAAAGTAATCAGAGTTCACCAAATATAAATAGTCATGGCATACTTAACTATAATATAAACTAAATGTTCTAACCAAAATTAAAGCATGACTGTATTTGGTGGGTGTGGCCATGGCAGCTAGACATGAGAGAGGTTACAAAGAAAGAGCTGAAATGTACCCTCCCTGATGCAAAGTAAAGTTCATGTGAGAAAAAACAAAGTTTTAGCAATACATGCACAGAATTTAGACACAGAGCGATAGGTACAACAGCAGCCGTAAACCAGGCGACAGCGTTTGCCTCTGCAGGAAAACGGCAGAGGGGACAGAACTGCTGTCTTACACACTTTCTCAGCTCTCGGTACACGTCACCGGCAGCACCAAAACTCAGAAATGAGCGCAGATACTGCAGAGCACATCTCTCACCCGGCTTTTCTCCTCTCCACAGCACAAACGCTTTAGCAAGCAAATTTACAGCAAGCAAGTCTCCGTTTTCCCTTAACTATACCATCATTAACTAGTAATGTCTGGTAAATGTCCGTACATTTCTAAATAGATTGAAATAGCAAAACAAACTTTATGAGAGCCTTTCAAAACTGAGGTTCGCAGCAGAGTGTACCACATGTCACAACGCATCTGGTGGCATGGGTGGCTCCCTCTGCAAATTAAATATCTTCAGGTCTAAAGCAGCTGCTGTTTCAGGCAATTGGTTCCCAAACGATGGCTCCAGAGACAAACAGCAGCAGTCTTTTACCCACAGCTCACTACCACATCGAATGCAAATATTGTCGGCATATTCAACATGAGGACAGACAGGGAATGCCGTGGCCTGTCTAGGAAAGTAAGCCGCAGGAGTGACAGGGATCCACTTAGACTTGGGTTGCCCAGCATGCCACACAAACACCACACAACTATATGGCATGTTACAAATAGCTACAAACTGGGTACTTACTTTCTGCACATATCATGTGCATGAACTGTGAAAATAATGTTTTAAACCATGTAAATTGGCCACTGACTATCCTAACTGAAGTTCACAGCTCAGCAATGCTGACATCCCGTGCTGGGGAGAGACCTAACATGAAGACTTGGTTGGAAATCTCTGCTTTATTTTGCAGCTCAGTTTTATTTTAGCTACCAGACAGCAAGGCTAAAATAGCTTTTAACACGTGACCCAAACACATAATTCCAGCTCCTCCGAAGTGAAGGCATCTCCCCACTGTGAAATGCACAAAGAAGACTGCTGCTCAAATGAGTTTGCTCTTATTGAAATTATTCGGCTGACAGGATGAAGGCATTCTTTCATTACGTATTTTTCAGAGTTATAGTTAACCACCTTCTCCAATGTAGTTCTCAATGAACAAACGCATAGGTGGTCAACATTTTCATTCTAGGACAAAACCCAAGTTTTAGGAAGCATTAAGCAAATTCTACAATACTTTATTAGCCCTATGGAATCCTGCTAAGCTAAAAAATCTGCTCTGCTCACATAATAACAAAAAAAATCTATAATGATGTAACAGAGGTCTAGAATAGTCAAGTATTCAAGTGAGCCATCTGAGCCGCACAGAGCAGATGCTGACTCTCCAAACAACAGCAGGATTCTTTCCAAGTCTCCTTCCGTCTGGACACGTCCCCCACAAAATGAAGGGGCAGCCAGAGCCTCTGACACTCACAGTGGAGGCCTTAGGTAACTGTCTTGCAATAAATCCAAAGAAACCTGGTTTCAGCTTCTTTCACTGGAGCACGTTTTTAAAGAACCGCCAGCCTCGTCCTCCGAGCACTGTACATTTACAAGAACGGCTGCAACCGTGTGTGTCCATTTCAACAGGACTATCTTCTCCATTTGGTTCAGAATTTGGGGGAAATTTTTAGATAACATAAGGTAGCAGAAACCCCCATTCCTATTTACAGAAGCCCAGCTCTTCTGTAGCTTTTTTTTTTTTTAATTAAATATATTTTATTGATTTTTTTACAGAGAGGAAGAGAGACGGACAGAGAGTTAGAAATATCTATGAGGGAGAATCATCGATCAGCTGCCTCCTGTACACCCCCCACTGGGGATGTGCTCGCAACCAAGGTACA
This sequence comes from Pipistrellus hanaki, assembly GCF_964339955.1. Taxonomy (NCBI): domain Eukaryota; kingdom Metazoa; phylum Chordata; class Mammalia; order Chiroptera; family Vespertilionidae; genus Pipistrellus; species Pipistrellus hanaki. Next base: position 8,800,550 of record NC_140510.1, on the reverse strand, counting down.
TGCCCTTGACCAGAATCTAACCTGGGACCCTTCAGTCTGCAGGCCGACACTCTATCCACTGAGCCAAACCGGTTTCGGCACTTCTGCAGCTTTTTATATTTTTTAAAAGTATGTGGCACTGGCTGATGTGGCTCAGTTGGTTGGAGTGTTGCCTCACTCCAACACTGAAGGTGGTGGGTTTGATTCCCGGTCGGGCACATACCCAGATTACAGGTTTGATCCCTAGTCGGGGCGTGTATGAGAGGCAACTGATTGACGTGTCTATCTCAAAAAAAAATTTTTTTTAAGGGTTAGCAGGAAGCACACATGACACAGGCCTGGGGCTGTGGCCTCCACTGCCTCTGGGACCTTCCCTAAAACACACTGTGCTGAGGGACCCCTAGGCCCCTTCCACATTGAACCATTTGCTAATGCAATCACAGAACTCACCCTATAGTCATCCTCACGGCTGTGATTGTTACAGGACAACCATAGTAAAAGCACACAGAGAAAAGCCAGCGATGGGAAAGGGGCGAGGGGGAGGAGCAGGTGCACCGGGCACAAGCTGCCCAGAGCCGCCACTAGTGAAGTCACACAGGACATGGCTCATCTCCCAGCAACGGGTGGGGACAGCCTGAGAAAGGCGGGCTGCTCCTCAGCCTCAGGGCTGGAGGCTGTACTGGGGCTAGTCACACAGAACCCTCCGCCCAGGACTTCCCAAAGGGTCAGACTCCTGAAGAAAAGCAGGGCTCAGCAAAGGCCTGCGCCGCGGGGCACACTGAGCCACTCTTATCTCACTCTTTGGGGACACCGCGAACCCTCCCCAAATACAAGTTTCCAGAGAGCCCAGGGCCAACTCTGCGAGCAGGCATCTCCGGACAGCCGTCCAGCCTGTGACGGCTCCTTCCTGCGCCCACCTCCAGATCTCACCGCAGCCACCTTCCAGCGTCACCCAGGGACCCGCTGTGTACACTGCCAGTCCGGTCAGGGCCCCGGCCCCTGTGAGCTGCAGAGCATGGTGAACCATACTGGAGCAGGAAAGAGTCTCACTGCCTAAGGCTGTTTTCCCAACAATGATCATGACATCATCAAACAGCCCTTGCCTTCCAGCCCCTGCTCTGCCTGTTCATCTGTGCCCTCCCTCCAATGCTGCCCAAGAGATTGTTCAATAGTTTTGTCTTTAACTTTTGCTCTCACCATCATTCATTCAAAATTCAGAAGGCTGAGGTTAATAAAACCATGGGCATGAAAACTCTATTCTCAGGGATTACCTTTGTAAAACACATGAAGAGTAGTTACAGGCCCAACCCATGGTCTTGTGCACAGCTCAGGGCCCATAGTGAGAGCGATACTGGGTCCGATATGACTCAGCAAGAAAGAATATAGACCCACTCAGCTATATACTCCACTCTCCTGGAACCCCTACCTTAGGGTGAGGGGCTCACTGTCATATCCAATTAAGGGACATCAAGACTCAAATAATCCAACATTCCATCCCATGTCTAAGTGCTCTGTAAACTCGTGTCAAACAGGATGAGGAAGGAAAAGGCGGGGCAGAGAACAGCTTCGGGCCCAGCTCTGCCTCGGCTGTGTGAGCTCCTGCATGTCTCTGGGCCCCTGCTGTTGCCGTGGCCATGAGGACAGGCTCTGTCCAGCTGCTCTGTGAGTCCAGACCACCTCTAACTCCCAGGTTTTCACATTACTTTCTCCCTAAAGGAATGGGCAGAGCAGGGGGTTGGAATTCATTTGGTGCAAGATTTCTGAATCCGGTTCAAACTATGAACATCCAGTTCTCCATTAACTTTTAGATTCGGACACAGCAGAGACACTTGTGCACTCAAGTGGCCTTGGGTCTGATAAGACGCTGACCCCCAGCTACTTCGTGGCGAGGCTGGCATAAATGAACAGAAAACTACCATTTCAAAGATGCTTTCCAAACCAAACTCATTCTTAGAAAGGCTCCACTCACTCAAATATATTCTAAACACATACTATAACTAGGCGCTATGTGTATATAATATATAGAACCACCTGAACCAAAAGAACAGTGAATTTTCAAAATCCATCCATTTTCAATATGCTTCTAAAATCAGAGGACGGCCTGGGGCTTGGCTAGATAGTTGTCTTGGTGAGAGAATCTTTCTGACTTTTGAGGAATTGGGATGGGAAGGGACCCCTGACAGACGATCAGGACAAGATCTCCCATCGCCAATCCACTAAACATATATTCTATGAAAAAATTATCACAACAAAAGAAGTAGTGCAAACCAAAATGTTAACTGAAAAGTAGTAAGGCGAAGAGCAGAAGAAGGGGAAAAAAAAGTCTGAACTCACCGGGACTGTGGCAATCCTTTTTTACTGAGGTCTGCCCTCACACGTTCTCCTACGTGTCTGTAAATTTCCACTAAGCTGTTTATTGCTGCATCTCGAACCTAGATGTAAAAGAAGAGATCTTACAGCTCTCAGTGTCATCCCACAGCACTTCCTGCTGGGACACAGCAGGCTACACACCACCCCAAGTTCATCGCCATTTTACCAATGCAACTGTGTGTACAACCCTTTCTAGATATTTGACCAGATGAAGCCATGGTTAACAGTTTTGACTCTGCAGGTACAATCCCAAAGAGTAGAAAAAGGTTAGGTCCTATTCCTATATACATATTCCAGTCCATATCCCTTATTTTTTTTCATTCTTTAAGATGATGTCAGAAAACTAAAAATTTCAGGTTATCTTTCCAAATTAGAAAATAATACAAATAAATAAATTACACTGACAATAAAACACCATGTAAAGTATCCTGGATTTGGGTCAAACACTTAGTGAGTAAGGAAAATGGGCAGCACAGCCCTGTACTCAAGAAGCTCATAAATTAAAAATGGGAAAAACATTCATGGTTCTAGAAAGGAAATGGGGAAAATTCCATATATTCTACATTGAACACCGGAGAGGCTGTCATAAAAAGCATTTTATATAGGAGTACAAAGAGCGGGGGGTTTAGGGAGGGAACAGGACACCAAGAATGTTTTCTGGGAGAGGAAGGGACCACTAAAATGTGCCTAGATGTGCATTTTACCAGGAAAGGACCAATGAGGCAGCTGCCAAGTGAGGTGCAGCCTGCACGAGGGCCTAGAAGTAGAGTGCAGGGTGTGAGCCTTGGGAAGAACAAGTAAGCAGCCAGGGCAAACACGAATATGAATGAAGGCGGCAGCAATAAATAAGGCTAAAGGACAGAATGAAATTAAAAAAAGAGAAACTAGGGAAACTCAAGTATGAACTATCACACATTACCATTACATCAATGTTAAATTTTTTGAATGTGAAAATGAGTTATCTATATATATAAAAGGCTAATGTGCTAAGTGTCCAAGGGTCTGACAGGTTGCTATAACATGCACTGACCACCAAGGGTAGGCACTCAACACAGGAGTTGCCGTAATGTGCACAGAGAAATGGCACCACAGACCTGGCACCCACAAAGCAACACTCAGCTTCTCCCAAGCGAGACAGGCCCTGACACCACTCTGCAGCAACAGCCCATCACATCACAGCCAACACTGCGGAGAACCCACGGCGCAAAATGCAGCCCACACCCCAGCCCAGCCCAGCCCAGCCCAGCCCGGAAACAGCCACTGTGGGCGCCAGGTAATAACGTCACATAGCAACACCGGCTTCCTCTCCTGGCAGCGCCTAGCCTCCTTGCAGTTTCTTCAGCCCAGGAACACAACTTGCTTTATAACCAGGTGCAAACATTTCACACTTTAAATGTCTGTGAAGCGTTTTCCCATGCTTCATCTCATCTGATCCTCACAGAAGTCCTTTGATAGTCACAGGAGTAGGTAAACAGGAGACTCAGTGGAATCCTATTTTCTTTTCATTAGGAAAATGGAGATTTGGAAAGCTTAGAAAGTTGACCCGACTGAAAAGAAGAAATGGTGGACCTTGAAAAACGACTTCAGGTTTTCTCTCTGCGCAGAATATAGTCAAACACTGCTGCAGTTAAATATTTCACCCTTTGTGCTCCCTGCGTGATCTACAATAATAATCTGATTCATGTTGATAGTTACTGCTGTGTTGCTGACAATTATCTTAAAGAGACGTTGGGGTGCTTTACTGGGCTGGAAAAAGTTTAGCTACATCAGAAAGCAGGTCTAATTAAGCAAGTTTATTCTGTATCTATAAAAGGCTAAGTTGACTCGTACATGTGTCATACATACAAAGCTCTCGCTGGCACCAAACACACGTGTGTCACTATCGATCGTGAATTTGGTTGACTCTTTTATTATAGAGAAAGGGCGAATAGTGATATTAAAATATTTCTTCTAATTAATTTCCTTTCAATGTGCACAAATCCGTGTACCAGGTCACTAGTGCTTATATAAGAAAATGTCCTGTTGTTAGGAGATGCACAGTAAAGCATGAGGACTAATATGTCTATAAGACACTTTCAAATGTTCAGAAAAAAAGTGTATTTCTGTCTACCTCAAACTCACAAGAAGGAACCCTAACATTTCAGGCCAGTGGGACAGCACAAGACAAGAGCCCCACATGTTCAGCACTACCTGCCGGGCCTGAGTTGAATGCTTTAGGAATCGGAGGTCTTTGCCTCTGCAGCCATCCTCACAAGGCCTCTGTGGACCGGGTTTGGGGCGGTGAGGCCAGCCACCTGCTGGGCCCACAGCAGGCGATGGCAGGGTGGGGGCTGGCTGCCGCCTGAGTGCAGGCCCACATCCTTCTCCCCTTAGAACACTGCCTTCCACTGAGGGTGTCAAAATAGAGAACCCTGTGAGTCTTACAGCTTAAGGGAGGCTTCAGCTCCAGAGAAAGGAAGGGTGCAGTAAGCTGACTGCGCGGGGCCTCGAGCGCACTGCCAGGGCCTGCAGCCTTGGGCACAGGCTCCCGCTCGCGGCACAGTCCAGGTCCGGCCGCAGGGCGTGCTGAGACCAACAGTCCTCAGACACTCAGAGATGTGCACTGAAGTCCTTATCCAGAACAGACTTCCTATGGTGTGTGACATCAGCACGCTGCCTTTGACGGAGCCCCTGTCAAACTGCCCTCAGCTCAGGAGGTAAAATCTCAGTGTAACCCAGGGAAGGGATGGGGTTCTCCACAGGAAACCTGAGGAGTGAGGGGCTGCAGGGAACTCAGGAGCTGTGTCTTCGCCCTTGCAAAGAGAAATGCAGGACACACCAAAAACACCCGACACTGAGGGAAAGGGTTCGCTGACGGGGCACGTGGTAACATGAGAACCAGTCGTTCCTGGTGGACAGGAGGGAATACAGTATTAAGGTTATGTTTGAAAAGAATCTTATCTCTTACATATTTAAGAATTAAATGAGCACGACATGTGTGGCTCAGTGGTTGAGCATCAACCTATAAACCAGGAGGTCACGTTTGAATTCCTGATCAGGGCACATGCCAGTAAGGGTGTGAAGGAGGTGGCCAATCAATGATTCTCTCTTATTATTGATGGTTCTATCTCTCTGCCCCTCTCTTTCCTCTATGAAATCAATAAAAACATTTTTTTTAAAGAATTAAATGAAATGCTAAGATTTGCTTCAAAATACTGGCTGGGGAAGGAAACACAGATGGAACTAAACTGGCCCTGTCTCATCAGCGGCAGAAGTACCTGAGAGGCACTCACTCTCAGCGTGTCCGTGCAGCTGGCAGCTTTCGGTACAGGAGAGCTAACGCAGGAGGCACACAGGAAGCACCAAGCTTCCGCCAACCAGGCGGGCAGAGCGTGCAGGCACTGGGCGGGGCCTGGGCAGGGCCTGGCTGTGGCCTTGGGGACAGCTGCAAAGGACAGAGCCCGAGGACTGAGCCGGTCTCTGGGAAATAACTGTTCACCTACAGACCTAGAGCCCCTCCTCAATATGCAGGACAATGCGTTCTCCCCGCTGCTCCAGCCATGTTGAGTTGAAATGATACTTGGAGCCAAAAGCATCCTAAGCAACACTCCACTTCTACCTGCGGCCACTCCAAGGAGCTCCTGAGGGCTTCCCCCTGCGAGTCACTCTGCCCTCAGACCAACACCCAAACAAGCTCGCGGCCTCTAAGGGAGGGGTATCCAGAGTCCACACCAGTGTCAGCGGCCTCCTGCAGAGCCAGGAACCCCGGCGGAGAGCTGGAGGCCCGGAGCGCAGGCAGCACTGCCCAGACACTATTGTCCTCTGGCCGGAGACAACAGCTGAGAAGGACAAGTCACCCACACAGCTGTGGGTGTCTCCTGAGCCCTCACACTCCTGGAAGGCAGTCCTGGGACAAGGAAGAGGAGGAGTTACAGTCCTGACCCTCAAGGGCCAGAGATTAGCAGGAAAGACTAATGAAAAAGTTAAAGGCAGGCCCTAGCCGGTTGCTCAATGGTTAGAGCGTCGGCCAAGCCCAGGGGGTCTTTGGGTCCATTCCGGTCAAGGGCACGTGGTGGGCTCAATGTCTGGTGTCTGGTCCAAGTGCGTGTGGGAGGCAACCAACCGATGTGTCCCTCTCACATTGGTGTCTCCCTCTGTGTCTCTCCCCCACTTTCACTCTGAGAAAACCAATGGAAGAAAGCGCCTCAGGTGGAGGAGGCATGGCCATGTGGACAGGATCAGAGGAGCGGCTGGGAAGTCTCCTGGCAGGGGTGCTGGGGACGCGCCGCGTGTGCTTCTGCGCTTGCGCACTCGTACATGCAGCCCAAACCCCCGGGGGCAGGTGTGAGCACATGGCCCTGAGCACTCAGTCTGGAACACTGACTCTGCCGGACGCTAACAGCTGCCCAGGGAGCACAGCCTCGTTTACCAGAAACGTCCATCTCCCGAGGGCCCAGCGGGACTATTCACATCACGTGGCTGAGGAAGCCACTGCATTAGGGACAAGTTCAACGAGCCAGTGGCTTTCTGCCCCACCAGGGGGCACCACAGCAGGGCCCTCCAAGTGCGGCCTCTGCGAAGGCCTTTTCCACAGAAAACAAAAAGGGAAGGGGGCCAAAAAACTCATTTGATAACTTAGAATTTTTAACTTAATGCTAAACATGCAGTATGATTCCATAAATAAAAATATCTAACAATTGTATTTGGATTTTAACTATTTTCAATGAGGCTGGGTAAGAGCTGAGTGGAGAGAATTAGGCGCCAGCCGGGGAGACCACACAGTGGGGCAGCGAGCCAAGACACCAGGCCGAAAAGAAAGGCGGAAGAGCAGCAGGCGAGAGGGTGCGAAAATGCAACTGGGGTTCAGGGCTGAGAAGAAAGAAGGGGGAAGACAATGAACGGGAGGGTCCCAGGAGCTGCGGAAGCGGGGAAGTGTGGCAAGTGTGGCGTAGGCTCTCTGGAGGGGCTTTGCAATCGTAAACGAAGGCCTGTTGGGCCCCAGCTGGGAGTTCACTTGGTCAGAGCATCATCCCCCTATGCCAAGGTTGCAGGTTCGATTCCCCAGTCAGGGCACATAAAGAATCAACCAGTGAATGCAGAAATAAGTGGAATGACAAACCTCTCTTTCTTCTTTTCCTCCCTCTCTCAAATAAATCAATAAACAAAAATTTTTTTAAAATATAAATAAAATGAAGGCCTGTTTATTGTACAAATATATCCTTGGTAAGTTTGTGTTCCTGTTTTCCTATTTTCAATTCTGAAATGTTTTCTTAGCAGCCTGCATGAGCGGATGCGGACCAGAGGACTCGGCTGTGGACGAGCGGCCCAGCGAGACCTGCAGGAGCCCAGACCTGCCAGCCTGGGGAGGCGGCACCGGCCACAGGTTACCCTCCCGCCCTCCTTCAGCTCAGGTCTGGGGCCTCATTTTCATGTTTTGTTTTGTTTTTTAATTTAGGTAAAATGTATATAAAATAGCTACAGCTGTCAGGGTTCGAGGCGTTTTCACAGGTGTACACACCAATATGGCCACTACCCAAAGCAAACCATGGATCCAGGCCTGGAGAAGTCCCCTCGCATTTCCGGTCAATCTCCTCCCACAGGCAGTGTTCGCCTCCAATCCGCGTTGGACATCCTCCCCGAGGCCCACCCCTTCCGGCCGTAGAGCAGGAGCCAGAGTGACGGGATCCTGGAGGCTGGGCTGGAGGACATCCTTTCCGGGCTCAGCCCCCGGGGAAAGAGGGCAGAGCAGCCACATTTACCAGTGGCATCTTATAAACATTATGGCTCATTATCTCACACAACAATCAGAGTTCTATGAAGATGAAGAGAGTCCCACCCACCCATCACGTACAGAGAACACCAACATGCATGTTAGCTGTCTAACCAATGACCATTCCCATGGAAAACACTCACCTGGCTGTTTGGATCGCCAAGTAAATTACATATATGTGGCACAATCTTGTTTAGTGTCAAAGTGTGCGCTCCAGAGCTGAAAAGGAAAGGAGTGTTTATCACTGGGGAGAAAGAAACAACAGAAGCCTCTGCCCGCACTCACCTGTCCCCTTCGTGCCCGGGCCCACCGCCCCTCACACCAGGCTCTCATCTGCCGTCTTCTCCCCCTCTTTCCCATCTGGATCCAAAATAAAGGTGTGTGGCGCCCCTTGGCACTGAGTTCAGAACCGTGAGTGCCTCTCACGGCCGTATCCTCGCCCTGGAACTCGGCTCTCCGCCTGGCCCCAAGCTGGGCCAAGCCAAGCCCCAGCCTTTCCCAGCGCTCGCCTCTCACAGGGCTGTGTCTACATTACTGTTCTGTCATGTGATGGTTCCTCTCTGCCCAGCCGGCACACCTCACCGAACTGTGCCCAGCTTGATGCTACAGCTGGCACTCAGGTGAGAAGAGCTGGATGAGGAGTGGCTGCAGAGGATGCGAGCAGCCGGCTGTGGAGAGCGTGTGCTCAGGGCCCACCTCGCACGCCCTGGCATAGACATCCTCTGCGAACACGGCCATCTCCGGCGCTCTGGGTGCCTCCTCAGCATACACTCTCAGACAGGAAACTATTACCATCAATGGCTAGAAACACTGTTTAAACGTTTCCAATACATATGGCCAAATGGAATGGCACTAAAAGGCTAACAACTTAGGCGGGGGGAAATTTACATGGTGACAGAAATGTCATAATCCCAATTTTGCTTTGAAGAATAATCTAACTGTAGAGGCTGGAATAAAATGCACCACATTTAACAGTGATTATGTGAAGGTGCTAGAATTATGGGTAATCATCCTTTTCTTCTTTATTTAAATTTTCTGTAACAATCAGAAAAGCTGATTTGTAATTTTAATTTCAATTTTAAAAAAGCCTTTCCTACAAATAAGCACATGAAAAATACTCACATCACCAGTCATTAAGTAAATACAAATTCACACCATGAGATATCACCACACACATATCAAAATGGCTACAATTAAAATAGTGATAACATTCGATGCGAGCAGAGATGTGACGAATTGATTCATTTACACACTGCTGGTGGGAATGTAAACTGGTACAGACAACTCAGGAAAACGGTTTGGCAGTTTCTTTTAAAACTAAAAATGATCACTCAGCCTTCAGTTTAACACCGGACACGGCCTCTGTGGGTTTTTGGAGCAGAGACGGCCTAGGAGCTCGCTCCTCCACACCTCGCACCCGCCTGGTACTGCAGCACTCTGGGGAGTGGGGCGCCCTTTGGGGACAATGTCGGTCGCGCAAAGGGGAGAAAGTTATTTAAAAAAACTAAAAACAAACTTACCAAGTGCTCAGCCATTGCACTCTTGAGCACTGACCCAAGAGAAACGAAAGCTGATGCTGAAACAAACTTTGTGAAGTGTTCATAGCAGCTTTCTTTGTAATAGCAAAAACTGGGAATGAGTCAAATGTCCTTCAACAGCTGAGTGGTTAAACAAATCCTGAGAGTCTATGCCATGGAATTCTACTCAGCAATAAAAAGAAATGAACTATTGTTTACGCAACATATATTCAACCTCAAGTGGAATGAAAGCCAGTCTCAAAGGGTTACACTGTGTATGACTCCATCTACATGGCATTCTTGGAATAAAGCCATAAGGTGGAGAACAGACTAGTGGCTGCCAGCGGTAAGGGACTAACTACAAAGAGGCAACGTGAGGGAGCCTGGGGTGACGCACAGGTTTGTACCCTGACAGTGGTGGTAGTCACATGGAACTACACACGTGACAGAACTGTGCAGAACTGCACTCACATGCGTGTGACTGGAGGAATGTGAATAAGCTCCATATCAATATTAACTTCCTGTGTCGTCATTGCACAGGCAAGATGATAACCCTGGGGGAAGGAGGGAGAGGGCGTTTGCATTATATTCCCAATACATTCCTCTACAGCTTCTTTCAAAATAAAACGTTAATGAAAAAGCTCAACCAAGAAAACCCTCAGGCCCGACCAGACTTACGCATTGAGGGTGGCAATGAGGCAGACACACGTGCCCTCCCGAGTCCGGAAGTTCTTGTGCTTGAAGCCTCCCAGCATCCGGTCCCACACGTACTGCAGGCAGCAAAGGACAGGTGAGAAAGGGGTGAGGCTCCTCCGCCTCTGGTTTAACACGGGGCCCAGGAAAGAGGGACTCTCAACAGGTGCCAATCGGTTCCAGCCACGACCACCCATTTAGTCATCTGAAGTCGAGCACACTGAAAAGTGGTGACTACTTGTATATCAAGTTAAATTTCTTCCAAACACATTTCTTCATATGATGGTATTTCATTCTCCCAACGACCCCAAAAGGAGGTATGCCTGTCCCTATTTCATGAGTGAGGAAAGGGAGGCCGAGAAAGGTCAGGTGGCTTCGAAGATGATGCATTCACACTGCTCTCCTGCCTGGACCAGCCTCTCCACCCCCAGAGCCCACCACCTGCTCATCTGTGAAGGCCGGTCTAGTTCTCGCCTTCCCTAGAACTTTTCTGATAACATGCCCCTTCCCCAGCAATGCGCAGCTGGACCCTGAAGGCAGGTCTGTGTCCGGTGCCAGCAGCCCCAGCTCACTAGCAGACAGACCAGCCAGGCCTCCTAACACCCAGACATCATAACTGCTCTTTTCAAAGAAATACAGAACCAGTTAAATAGATGGGCTCAAGTTTATGGATTAAACCAAGCACTCAAAACCCATGTTAAGTCCACTAATTTATTCAAAATACATGCTTTGCTATTTACTATTTCTTCAAATATGGGGTGGGGGAACTATGAAAATTTCCACCTGAAATACCTGATTAAAATAAATCGTCTTTCTGTGTGGAGTAGCCCCGATGTGAGGGAGCACCGGCCCGCCAAGGGCCACCGAGCGTCCTACCTGGGGGTTAGCAGCTTGATCCATGATCTTTAGCAGCAGAGTCTGGTCTTGCTCCCGCACGGAGTCCTTAGCGTCTCCCAGTCTGTCTATTAAACTCGGCAGCACTGGAAATCAAAATGCAAGTGATCAAATGAATACCTGTTGGGGGTGGGGAGGTGTCACCAACTGTTGATATTTCAATTAACTGGGAAGACAAATCCTAGCCGAAATGAGTTCCATCATCTAAAACCACTATTCTCCCTGCTCAAGTCCAAGGGAACTACTCTGAGAATCAGCAGAATCCTTTTTGTGTGGGTATGTGTGTCTTCTTATTCACACCTTCCTCCAGCCACCTCCCCACATCTTAATGCTGGTCAGATATTAAAACAGATGTCAACGGAAGACACTAGCAGGAGAGAGACGATTCAAAAGGAAATCCGGGTAGGAGAGGAGGGCACCAGCACATTTCTCTGGGAGCAGGGGCAGACACTTGGGGCTCAATCTACCCTTTGTCTCCGTGTTAATTTTACGTAAGACACCTGCGTGCTGATCCCTACCCTGCAGGAGCACATCTGTCCTCGCAGCCCCCTCCACGGGCCCGTGCGGGCCACTGGCCGGTGCTCACAGGCACTTGCATCCCAGAGGTCAGGTTCTTCTAAGAGGCTATGAAGATGAGCCTTTCTTTTACAAAAGATATTCCTGACCAACTCAGCTAATTTAGGAGGAAAATGAGACACTACTAAAATGCTGAATTTCTTAAAGTTAAGGGGGTTTTATTTGAATGGGAAAAGAGCTCAACCGTATCCACAGGAGCACACTAACCGGAAAGTTAACAGAAAGTAACAGATACATGTAGACTAACAGACACAGGCACCTGTGAGAAATCTTGCACACACAGATCTGCTTGGTACTCACATTGTCATAAAACCGCAGAGGTCAGGAATTTAGGGATGATGAAATTATCTCTAGATCTATAAAACCTGTGGTTATTTTCATTTCATTTTACTGACATATTGTTTTCCCTTCAAAGTAAGAGTGACCATTTAGTACCCGCTTGTGGGACACAGCAGAGTGAGCTGGCGACAGCAGTCCCACCACCTGGAGGCACAGGGTGCTGGCAGCTGCAGGAATGCTGGAGGGAAGGACTGCTCTCAGAGGGGGTCAGGCCCAGCAGGGCCTGGCCAGCGCTAAATTAGGACAGTTAATTTGTACAAGAAATAAAAGAATTAGCAGTCACACTTCGTGTTAGAACACCAAGGCTGGAAGCACACAAATGGAGGGAAGTGGGAAGCTGAGGCTATCCGAGATGGTTGAGGAGTGGGAGGGGATCAAGGGCGCCGGCGGGGCGGTTGGGCCCAGCTAACTGCAGGATTGGGGGAGACTGGAGGCCAGAGGGAGGAGCGTCTGGGGACCCGCCCACACTTGCCCACAACTCACCTGTGCCGATCTGAGCCTTGAACCGATCCTGCAGCCGGGTGACTAGCGCGGATAGGATGTCCATGCCCAGGAGAGCCACCTGCAATGAATGGGAAACACCGAGACGCCGTGAGCAGCCGGCCCCAGGCCTGGGCCCTCGCCCCGCAGCTCCCAGGGCGCCCGCACATTTCTGGCTCAAGCGCTGACCCGGGGCCCCGAGAGCGCGTGCCGATGGGCAGGATTACACTGGTCACCAAGAGGAGGGCTGCCCTTGTACAAACAGAGCCGCTCCGCTTTAAAGGAATCAAAAAGCTGCTCCAGCCTGGCTGGCTACAGGTCCCGGGAGCCGAGAGTGGGAGAATAGGACGCAGCTCCGCCCCTTGCTGGCCCCGCCCCAGAGAGGCGCACATGCAAATTGTCCCTCGGCTGGCGCGTGGCCTTCTGGGTAAAACCGAGCTGCCTCTTTGCTCCCGCAAAAGCCTCAGAAAACAAGGAGTTGGTAGTTTGCTTCGGGAGTTGTAGTCAACTCGCGTGCACTAACACGCGGCGAGGCCGGGACTTGCATGTCAGTCACCACAACCCTATCAGGTATTGGCCAGCACTGCTAGCGGCGCAACCTATACGTCCTAGCAACCATCCTTTTCTTGGGGTTGCGCTACTGTCCAATGAACGTGTAGTGAGGGCAGTACTGCTAACGCCTCAACAACACATACGCATCAGGCGGGCTCTGCCTTGCCTTGGTGCAATTTTTGGAACTTACAAACCCGCTTTACAACTGGCCCGCATAAGATACACTGCGACTCAGTACCTCTCCTGCTGCAGCACCGCCGCGTGCGCCATCTGCTGGCCACACTAACCAGGCACCTCCCACTTCACTTACTTCAAAGGGACTCATTTCAATTAAGTTTTTGAGGTGACATGTCCCACCTGTTTATTTTTCTTTCTTGCTCGACCCCTCCACCACCACCCCATCCCTTAAAACACCCCCCCCCCATCTGTGAGGCTGCTCTCTCTGAGTCTATTTTAGTTGGCATCTCAAATTTCAGTATGTTTTACTTTTTTCTTTTTTTTTAATATTGATATATTTAGATTTTTTACAGAGAGGAAGAGAGAGGGATACAGAGTTAGAAACTTCGATGAGAGAGAATCATCGATCTGCTGCCTCTTGCACATCCGCAACCATGTTACATGCCCTTGACAGGAATCGAACATGGGACCCTTCAGTCTGCAGGCTGACGCTCTATCCATTGAGCCAAACTGGTACTTTCTTATACTTAACCCAGTTTGTAGGCTGCATGTTCACTTCAAAATATGCAAATATGCCTTTGTACTTCAACATCATGTATTAGACCAGTGTTTCCCAAAGTGTGGTATGCGTCCCCCCAGGGGTACGGGAAGAGTTTGGTGGGGGTACACGTTGCACCGGAGTTTGGTGGGGATATGCACTGCACCGTGCTTAGCTGCGCCTAATTCTACGTTCTCATGAGTTCGAGGGGTACTCAGCGTTACGAAAATTATAGAAGGGGCACACATATGTCAGAAGTTTGGGAAACACTAATCTAGAGCGTATTATGCTAACTGCAATAAGTCAAAAAGACAAATGATTTCACTTATTTTGTGAAACCTAATAAACAAAACAGAAACAAACTCATATATACAGAGAACAAACTGATGGTTGCCAGATGAGAGAGAGGTAGAGAGGATGAGTGAAAAAGGTGAAGGGATAAAGGTGAAGAAGAAATAAATTGCCATTTATAAAACTGCCACGGGGATGTAAAGTACAACACAGGAAATACAGTCAGCCTGACCAGCGTGGCTCAGTGGGTCACTGTCGATCCATGAACAGGAGATGGTTAGATTCCTGCTTGGGGCATACGCCTGGGTTGCAGGCTCGATCCCCCATGTGGAGCGTGCAGGAGGCAGGATCGGTGATTCTCTCTCATCATGGATGTTTCTCTCTCTCTCTCCCTCTCCCTTCCTCTCTGAAATCAATAAAAATATGTATTTTTTTAAAAAGAAAATATAGTCAATAATTCTGTAATAACTATGTATAGTGTCAGGTGGGCACTAGACTTACTGGGCTAATCACTTCCTAAATTATGTAAGTGTCTAATTACTATGTTATGTTGTACACCTGAAACTAATATAATATTGTTGCCTGGCTGGGTGGCTCATGACTGAGCATCGACCTATGAACCATGAAGCCACTGATTCGATTCCCGGTCAGGGCACATGCCAGGGTTGCAGGCTCGATCCCCAGTGTGCAGAAGGCAGCCTATCAATGATTTTCTCATCACTGATGTTTCTTTTTTTTTCTTCTTTCTTTTTTTTCACAGAGAGGAAGGGAGAGAGATAGAGAGCTAGAAACGTCGATGAGAGAGACGACCAGCTGCCTCTTGCACACCCCATACTGGGGACGTGGCCGCAACCCAGGTACATGCCCTTGACCGGAATTGAACCTGGGACCTTTCAGTCCACAGACGGACGCTCTACCACTGAGCCAAACTGGTTTCAGCTCATCACTGATGTTTCTATCTCTCTCTCCCTTCCTCTTCCTCTCTGAAATCAATAAAAATATATTTTGAAGTGTGTGTGTGTGTGTGTGTGCGTGTGTGTGTGTGTATAATATTGCATTTGGAAAAAAGTAAGTTTTTTTTTAATATATATTTTATTGATTTTTTACAGAGAGGAAGGAAGATGGATAGAGAGCTAGAAACATCAATTAGAGAGAAGCTTCAATCTGCTGCCTCCTGCCCAACCCCTACTGAGGATGTGCCCGAAACCAAGGTACATGCCCTTCACTGGAATCGAACCTGGGACTCTTCAGTCCGCAGGCCAACGCTCTATCCACTGAGCAAAACAGGTTTCAGCTGTTTTAAGTTTTTAAGAGAATGTTCAGGCCTCCTTTAAAGCACGGGGTAAGGTCTAGACCAGCGCAATCGCGCTGAGAGTGACAGTGTGCAGAAGCTGCACTGTCCCCACAGCAGCCACCTGCTACCGAGCAACTGCAGCGTGGCTAGCATGAGTGGACGCAGAACTAAACTGTCCTTAATGTCACCACCTGAACTCAGCCACAGGAGGCTCGTAGCTCCCGGTGGACAGCACTGCTCTGGACCAATGGCGGCCGCAGCCCAAGCAAAGAGACCAGCAGTCGAAGGAAGCAGGGGACCGTGGGCACCTGGACCCTCTCAAAACTCGGGTCACGTGACTCCGTGTGGGGATGAAGGCGAGTGTGGCCACATCTCCAGATTTTAATCCCTGGCAGCTTATTTAATTTTAAAGAACTGAGGAGCCCAAAGGAAGAACATTGTGGGTTAAATACAGCAAAGACCTTAAACTCTGAAACCTCTCTCATTCCCATGGAGCTTATAAACATGAGATCAGGCACCAAAACATCCACAGCTGGCCAAGGGATTAAACAAAGATCCGATTTCCCACGAGGCCTTTCAAACATGCCTGCATGCTTCCAGCTGACCTGTCCATCCTCTTACTGCAGCCCCAGGAGCCAGCAGTACAGCTCGCCCCTGTGGGCTCCGAGCCTCCTACACCCCTTCCCCAAGGCCCAGGTCCGAGTCCTCCAACAGACCTTCCACCAGCCAGCAGCAGAGCTCCTCAGCCTCCAACCCCCTGGGCCCGGGCCTTTGTTCCCTCCAAACATCCATCTGCCCAGAGCAGGGGGATTCCATAAGCAGCCTTTCTCACCCCCGCCCCTTTCCCAGAGATGGCAAAGGCAAAAAGCAACTGTTATCTTGCTGTATTCCCTTTTTTTTTTTTTTTTTAATATATTTTATTGATTTTTTACAGAGAGGAAGAGAGAGGGATAGAGAGTTAGAAACATCAATGAGAGAGAGTGTCATCGATCAGCTGCCTCTTGCACACCCCCTACTGGGGATGTGCCCGCAACCAAGGTACATGCCCTTGACCGGAATCAAACCGGGGACCTTTCAGTCCGTAGGCCAATGCTCCATCCACTGAGCCAAACCGGTTTCGGCTGTATTCCCTTTTTATCTTATTTAACCCTCACAACAACACCTAGAGCCACATACCACAGCTATAAATATCCTACTTTGCAGATAAGGAAACAGAACTGGGTAAGGTCACTTACATAATATTCATTAAACCATTAGTTTTACAAAAGGGCAAACTGAAACACTAAGTTTATGATAACAACGGAAAAATCAAAATCACTCACTCCAGGCTGGCCAGTGTTGCTCAGTAAGGAGTGTCATCCTATAAACACACCCAAAGGTGTCAGGTTTGAATCCTGGTCAGGGCACCTACTCAGGTTGTGGGTTCCGGGGTGTGTACAAGAAGCAATGGGTTGATGCGCTCGCGCGCTCGCTCTCGCTCTCTCTCTCTCTCTCTCTCTCTCTCTTTCTCTCTCTCTCTCTTTCTCAAATCAATTAAATAGCTTTAGGTGAGGATTTAATTTTTTAAAAATTACTCTTGTGTATGCTTATCCTAAAGAATCATCTGCCCACTGGCAAAAAGTGGACAGTATTGGCAATAGCCAAAAAGTGGTATGAATCCATAAATCCACCTGGTGAACAGATGAACAAAATGTTGCATAGCCATACAATTAAATACCATTCAACAAGAAAGAGGAACAAATTACTGATACATTTAAGACTGACGTTGAAAACATGATGCTAGGTCAAGGAAATCTGACACAAAAACTGCATCTTGAATGACTCCACTTAAGAAATGACTGCCTACAGCTGGGGGTGGGAATAGGAACTGATGGCAAATTGGCATCATTTTAGTGATGGAGAAATGTTAGAAAAATCTATACCTTTTCATTATCTCAATTAGAACCAAGAAGAAAGTTTGATGGGAAAACTCAAATTCAGTTTTCCAACAAAACACCAAATGGCGCACAGCGCGGTGCTGCGGGAGGCCCGGAAACAGGAGGTCGGAGCTTCCGTGGAGGATTTGGCAGTGGCATCAGGGCCCAGATCGCAGCCGGGGTCGGGGCAGGGGCCGAGGCCGTGAAGGTCGCAGAGGCAAGGCGTGGATCCCTGTCACCAAGCTGGGCTGCCTGGTCAAGGACATGAAGATCAAATCCCTAGAGGAAATCTCTCTATTCTCCTTGCCTGTCAAGGAATCAGATCGCTGACTTTTTCTTGGGGGTATCCTTCAAGGATAAGGTCTTAAAAATTGTGCCTGAGGCGTGCTGGCCAGAGGACCCGGTTCACGTCATTAGTTGCCATTGGTTGCACATGGACCTGTTGGTCTGGGTGTTAAGAGCTCAAAGGAAGTAGCCACTGCCATCCGTGGAGCCATTACGCTGGCCAAGCTCTATTGCCCCCCTGCGGCAGGCTCCTGGGAAAGAGGGTCAGCAAGCCCCACACTGCTCCTTGCAAGGTGACTGGCTGCTGAGGATCTGTGCTGGTGCGCCTCATCTCTGCCCTCTGGGCTATTGGCACTGTCTCGGCCCCTGTGCCTACAAAGTTGCTGATGATGCCTGGTATTGACAACTGCTATACCTCCGCCAGGGGCTGCATTGCCACCCTGGGCAACTTCACCAAGGCCACCTATGATGCCATTTCTAAGACCTATCTCACCCCAGATCTCCGGAAAGAGACTGTGTCCATTAAGTCTCCCCATCAGGAATCACTGACATCTTGTAAAGACCCACATCAGATTCTGTGCAGAGGACCCAGGCTCCAGCTCTGGCCACCCCATAATTGTTAAATGGGAAAAAGACAATTTATAGACAACCTATTCTGTAAAACAATACTAATTAGAAGTTGCACAATCTCTGCCTGACCAATGTGGCCCAATGGTTAAACATTGACCTATGAACCAGGAGGAAGTCATGGTTCGGTTCCTAGTCAGGGCACATGCCCAGATTGTGGGCTTGGTCCCCAATAGAGGGGCATGCAGGAGGCAGCCAACCAATGATTCTCTCATCATTGATATTTCTATCTCCCTCTCCCTTTCTAAAACCAATATATATATAAAGTTGCCCAATATCATTTGACTTGTTAGAAGGGCTTACGTCACAAGGAAAATGGGGGCAGGGGAAAGTAATGTGATTTTACCAAGTGGGAAAGCAACAATTTCAACGGGCGGAGGAAGGCGAGCGGAAATCTCACTGTGGGTGGAGCCCCTCCTCTTCCATTCCAGTTCATTCATGCTTTCAAACACAATTAACAGTAGCCTTGCCAAGAAATAAAAAATTTCACATGCCTACACACTTAATGAATTCACTTATGGAAAACAAGTCCCACTTATTCTAGCATAGAAGCCTAAAGGCAGGATAGAGAAATCAAAATAAAGTTTTCTCCTCTAAATTCTTCTAACTTCCAGCTTCTTGGAAAACAAAAAGGTCCTGGGAACTGGGAAAAAATTCTCAACTCTTTGGGAAAACCAGTACTACCTCCTATACTATCTAATTCTAATTTCAAATTTTAAAGTAGGCAGGACACATTTGGGGGAAATAAAAGCAAAGGATGAAAATAAAACTTCACGATGGAATTACTTCAAATGAGGAATTCATTGCTCAAAGAGGAAGTCTAATAATGTTCCATTCACCCATTCCTCTGAAAACACTCAAGTTATATCCACATTCTGTTCTAGCTGAGATTATGTCCCATAATCTCTCCAGCCTCGGTCTGAACAACCTCATATTATGACCCTAAAGTGGTTTGATTTCTGTAATTAGAATTTCTCCCTAACTCAAAACCACTGAAGAGGAATGATCGAAGGACCATCCTGTGCTCGGTTTCCCCTCTCGGCAACAGCCTCATCACCTGTATTCATATCCCCATCCAGGGCGTCAGAGCCCCCTTCTTCCTACAGCACTTTGTTCTCTTCCCAAGTGTAGATGGAAGTCCAAAGGCATGCCAGCCGAGGACAGGAAGTCCAGCACACATCTGTACCAATCCTCACTCCTGCTAGCCCATCCAACGCCAGAATAGGAGTACAGGATTATACTCTAAGACAACCTAAAGAAGGGGGGTGGAGGGACACACACAAGTGGTCTCAGCAAGTGAAAATTCCCCCCAAACACAATCCTATCTAATAAAAGGGTAATATGTAAATTAACTGCCACTCCGTCACAAAGATGACAGCGTCCATAGCCACAAGATGGCGGCGCCCAGTTCTGGGGGTGGGAAGGGGAACAGCCACTGAGAGCAGGCAGTGTGAGCGGCCTGGCGGAATGCTTGCAACGAGGCCACGGATAGGTCTCTAGGCCATGGAGAGCCTCTGGGCAGGGGGCACGGAGAATCCCAGGCCCCGCAGAGAGCTACTGGTGCACAGATTCATGCACAGGGCAACAAGTCTCTCTCTCTCTCTCTCTCTCTCTCTCTCTCTCTCTCTCTCTCTCTCTCTATATATATATATATATATATATATATATATATATATATATATATAAAAGCCTAAGCAACCTTCCAACAGTTCAACCATCCAACTGGTAGTAATGATGCACACTAACCACCAGGGGGCAGATTCTCAATGCAGGAGCTACTAACAACAAATAATCAATTTGAACCACTCTTTGATCATGAAATGACCAGAATGTTCCAGAAGACACAGCAAAGTAATTTGGCTTCATGATGACGCACCATCACACACTTTAAAACCAGTTAAAGACACGTTAAAAGATCTTGCCTGGGAAGTATTAACCCACCCACTGTATTCAACAGACCTTGCATTTCAGTTTACCACTTGTTCAGATCAATGGCACATGCACCTTCCGAGCAGCACTTCAAAACATACAAAGAAGTGGAAAATTGGGTCTCTGAATGGTTTGCCTCAAAACAAGAAAAGTTCTATTGGGACAGTGTCCACACATTACCTGAAATATGGGGAAATGTGTAGCTAGCAGTGAACATTACTTTGAATAAAGCACTTTTTCTCTTGAAATTATTGTGTTTTCTTTGATTACAAAATTCGCTGTTATTAACCGGTACACCTGGCAAACATTATAATGGAAATGATTTGGGCCTCTTCCTGAAAGACTCTGTTTTCCAGTGGAACCATGACAGGGAACTAAAGAGGCACCTTTAGAAGCACAATTTCTCCAATGTCCACAGATAAAACTTCTTTAGGTCAGGGAGATTCAAGTTCCTATCAAATAGCAGGTATTATAGAGAAAAATGAAACACATTTATTTTATTGCAAATTTACTGTGTGCAAAGTACAACCTCATGTCTTAAACAATATTTTTCCATTGATTTTTAGAGAGAGAAACAGAGAGAGAAACATCAATGTGAGAGAGACATACACGCGCCCTGACCAGGGATCAGGCCTGCAACTGAGGTATGTGCCCTTGATCAGAAGCGAACCCAAGACCCTTCAGTCCATGAGCTGAAGCTCTATCCACTCAGCCAAACTGACTAGGGCACCACTATTAATTTTGATATCTATGTTCCAATGCAAAATTCTCAAATCATTACCCAACTCTCCCGTACCATTTCAATGGTCCACTACAATAACCTTATTGAACTATTTCCTAGAACAGTCAATCCTTGGTTCTCAAACATCTCCCATCTCCAATAATGCAGTTCTCAACCAAGTTGTTAAAAACAAAACAAACAAAAAAACTTCACAGTTGTCAAACAAAACTTCAGTTCTTGACCCGACAACCCTTTCAAAAGAGAGAATGAGCAAGTATGTGTCAGTTTACCACTAAACCTTAGGCTCTTAACATTTCAGGAATTTGTGCTGTCAAATTTTTTTTTTCTTTTTTTGCTTTTGGGAGTTTCAAATGGATTAAATCAATCAATTTACATTATTCTTAACTATATTTTTATTGATTTCAAAGAGTGTTACAATAAACAAATCATTTTTTCTGTCAAAGAACAGTTTAGACAGCCACCATTTTGAAACTGCATGACTTGGCAACTGCCATGTTGGCCGCATGGTTTGCAGCTCCCCGGGGGTTGCCATGTTGAAATGGCAAAGGCAAGCCCCTCCCTTTGAATTAGCCAATCTTGAAAGACTGTGCGCCTGAGCTCCAATCAAGAGCAAGGGACAGGTCCCATGCATCAGGGATTATAAATCCAGAGCAGATTGCCTGCTCTATGTGCACGTGTTTCCAGACCATGTGTGCTCCCGCTTCTACGTAGAAGTAAAGACCTTCACCTTGCTGCCTGAATCCCAAGTATGTTTTGTGTTCTACCAGGACCCCTGAATTTGGGGGCTCACCTTATTTCTAACAGAGAGGAAGGCAGAGGGAAAGACAGAAACATCAGCAATGAGAGAGAATCATGGATCAGCTGCCTCCTGCACACCTTACATGGATCAAGCCCGAAACTGGACATGTGCCTTGACTAAGAATAGAACCATGACCTCCTGGTTCATAAGTCGACATTCAACCACTGACCCACACCAGCCGGGAAATGTGCATTATTTCACATGGGAAAAACAATTCAGTTTTTTTATACATATATTTTATTGATTTTTTTACAGAGAGGAAGAGAGAGGGATAGAGAGTTAGAAACATCGATGAGAGAGAATCTTCGATCAGCCGCCTCTTGCACACCCACCATGGGGGATGTGCCCACAACCAAGATACATGCCCTTGACTGGAATCGAACCTGGGACCTTCCAGTCCGCAGGCTGACGCTCTATCCACTGAGCCAAACTGGTTTCGGCAACAATTCGGTTTTTTAACAAATCGCTTCTTGAACAGCCTTCTGGAACAAATTAAGTTCGAGAACCAAGATTCCACGTAACTCCTATTTGACCCAAATCAGCTTACACAACGTATTTTTTTAACTTTCCAACATGAATTTGGAACACCTAGGAGTCTGCTCAAAATCTTCACTGCTTCCTCACAGCCTGATAAAAAAAAAAAAAAAAAACAGCTTCACTGCTTTAGTATGGCATTCATACCATCCAAGGTCCAGCACAAATCCATCTTTCTGGGAAGCACAGGTCAGGTGAAGAGTTTGGTTCTGAACACAGGTAGCCACGTTTCAGCTGCCACTCCACCACTTCCCTTCCGCTCTAACAAGGTGGCTGTGAGACTAAATGAAGGAATCTGCTGGAAAGAGCCCAGCGCAGGCGTGGTGCACAGAACTGTTCTAGAGCACTAGCTCTTCTCATTACACCCAGCTCCCTTCTCACTGAACAAAGGGTGGAGTACTACTGCGATCAGGCCCTCTCCCAAGTGCTTGCCGTACAGAGTAAACCAGAGTTCTGCCTTCCTGGGGTTTCTGTGTGAATGGGGGAAGGCAGAGCACCCCATGGCTTCACTAGGCTGACCGAGTGTGGCCTTCTCCAGCCACAACTTTGCTGAGGCACCATTTCCACTACAGTGTTCACTCCACTTGCCGCAATCCTGCCTATCTCTTACCAGCACACCCAGCTCCTGGGCCACCGCATCCAGGCAGCTTTGCTTGTCTCTTCCACAGAAGGAAGCCTGGACATGAGCACTGTTTGTTGCATACAAGCCACATCTACCCTGTTATAATCACAGGAAGATTCTATTCTTCTCAATAACTGACACATTTTCTCAAAAATTTTGTGAAATGGGCAAATACATCTCTATAGTTATTACCTAATTATGCTATCATCATCCTGTAATTAAGAGAAATCTGGACTATAAAGAGTACTAGGAAAGAGAAATAGAGCAGCACACAAACTGCCAACGTCAGTGGTTTCTGTTGGCTGAGTTTCAACGTCTCTATGTCTTCTTCGTGGGGATGGGTAAACTGGTGAGGTCTCAGTGCACTGGTGGACTTCTCAGACGCGCAGGCTCTTACACCAGTGAAACAATACAGAGCAGGCCTTCCTTTCCTTAGTGTGAAATTTTCACCGGATGCCACGAGGGGAAAAAATGCAACAGAGAACAGGAGGGAGGTACCCAGAGGACTTCAGGCTGACAGGAACGAGCTCAGGAGGGGGGTGGCTCAGGAAGCCCAGTGGAATGGATTCCGTTGAGTACCATCTCTGCCCAGCAGGGTCAGCAGTCCCAACCTGCTCCCTCAGGGAACCCTGGGGCGGCTGTGCCCAGTGCACCAAATGACCTTCACCGCCTGCAGGGCCTCCCACTGGAACAGTCCCATCAGGTAACAAGTGACCCTCAGCAAACCACACTGCCTTGATAGCAGATAAGAAACGTGTTGTATTCTAGATAGGTTAGGTAGAAGAACAAACGACAAGCTTTTTTAAGTAACCACAACACAGCTTTAGCAAAGACTGCCCCCTGCTCCTCTGCACTAAGCAATCAATAGGCCCACAGCTAATAGAAAGGCGGAGTCTACTGCGTCTTTCCAGATATCCAAATGTCTAAACATCCCATTTAGTTCATGCAAGTCTCCTGAAATCACTAACATGTCTATTACAGAGAATACTCTAGAATTTAGCATTTCTGGGTGTCGCAGAGTCATCATGACACAGTCACTGTGCTGAGCAGAAGTCCAAGAGTTCTTTCTCAGAATCTAGAATGGATCTTGAGAAAGAAAATACCTACTAAAAAGGGCTCCTAGAAAAAAAATTAAAATGAAAAAATAATAATAAGAGGGCTCCTAATAATAATAAGAGGGTGGCTCACTGAGCTCAAATTTTAAAATTCAGCCAAAACCGGTTTGGCTCAGTGGATAGAGCGTTGACCTGCATACTGAAAGGTCCCAGGTTCGATTCCGGTCAAGGGCATGTACCTTGGTTGCAGGCACATCCCCAGTAGGGAGTGTGCAAGAGACAGCTAATTGATGACTCTCTCTCATCGATGTTTCTAACTCTCTATCCCTCTCTCTTTCTCTCTGTAAAAAAATCAATAATATATATATATATATTTTTTTTAATTAAAATTTAACACTAACAGCCATTTTTACCTTGCTGGGGGTGGGGGGGTGGGATGTTAAGAGGGGGATCCTCTCAAAATGCACTTCAGGGCGAAGCCTACACTGAACTTCCTGCCACCTGAGCCAGCCCTTATAAAGGAGTACTTGGAATCCTATTTCAACCAATAGAACTGAGGCTTTCCCCATCCAATCGAGCTGTGCAGCCTGGACCAACTAAAATAGCTCTATTCTGACCAATCAGGACAGTGCCTTTTGGACCAATCAAACTGTGAGGATTTGGAGTCCTCATTTGCATGAAGACACACCAATCAGTGACCAGGGGCGGGACAGCACACTTTCCCTTCCCACTGAACACTCAGAACTTTGTTTCCCCCACCGATGTCTCACCAGAGCCAAGTGAAGCCGACCAGCACGGGTCAGAGCAGACTGGCGCAGAACAGAGCTCAGCAGAGCAGCAGGGCACAGAACAGACCAGCAAAGAGCCCCCTGGCCCCAAAGTTGCCTCACAGCAGTGCGTTTTCCGCAGATGTGCTGTATTCACTATTGAGCTGTTTGCAATGAATAAAGTTTCCTTCTTCACCACACCCCAACCTGGGGATTCCTACTGGTGCTGAACTGGCCCCAAGGACCATGGGTTTTCACTAGCAAAATCAGAGAAGCCTTCCACACTTTGCAGGCCCCTGAGTATCCTCTCTACCCTCACTTGCTGCTGAGACACGAGAGGAGGTAAACTCCACAAGTTCTACTTTGGCAGTCTGGAGGGAGAGTGGATACGGTAACCTCTAGCTATCCAGAGCTGGTCATACATCCTTCACGTCCGAAGGTTCTAAATGCTAGGTCTTAGGAGAGCCATGGGCCTTCCAGAGGCTTAACTGTTCCCCCCTCAGGTTCACTTACTCAGAAATGTACTGAGTGGTCCCCTGTCCCAAGCTCTGAGCAATGGAAATCTGCGGTTAAACAGGACAAGACTCTGCCGTCAGGAAGCACGGTGGAGTGGGGGAATGTTAGGGACAGGAACTGGCTGAGGGAAGACTACTCAGCTAGGGGGACCAGGAAAGGCTTCTTAAAACGTGAGATTTGGCCGAACCGGTTTGGCTCAGTGGATAGAGCGTCGGCCTGCGGACTGAGGGGTCCCAGGTTCGATTCCGGTCAAGGTCATGTAACTTGGTTGCGGGCACATCCCCAGTAGGGGGCGTGCAAGAGGCAGCTGATCGATGATTCTCTCTCATCGATGTTTCTAACTCTCTATCCCTCTCTCTTCCTCTCTGTAAAAAAAAATCAATAAAATATATATATTTTTTAAAAGCGTGAGATTTGCGTTGCGACCTGAGGAAGATTCGTGCTCACAGCACAAAGAACTGGGAGAAAGTGGACCATCATCAGAAAGCAAGTTCTAGGACAGAGGGCCAGTGCCTGAAGCAGGGTGAGGCAGCAGCAGAGGGAAGGGCGCCGAGGGACAGGCCCTGGGCGCCTCACAGTCAGGCAGCACTCTCCTCCTCCTTCATCTCACAGAACACATTTATCACTGAAATCTACGGCCCATCAAAAAATACATTTTGCTGATCAGACAAATAAAATAGGTATAATTGTGATTCTTTCACATCAGACAGCTATTGTTGTGTTGGCTGCTGTCATTTTTTTATTTGACAATCTAAGGGGAAAGAGGCCACTGCCCCTGACTAAATAGTCAGGTATTGCACGTTTTAAACATTCTTAACGGCACACTGGTAGGAAATTGCTGCAAAAAGGCAAAGTCTATGTTTTATTCTAAGACTTGGGAGAGGGCGAGGCTGGGAAGAGACAGAACCCAAGTTATGATTTTCAAAGGTGACTCTGAAGGCTGTGTGTGCTGGAGGCTCACCTTGGCCACTCCTGTTTGTATACTGTCGCCATGGCGATATGCACAGTAGTTAGCAGTGCAGACTCTGGGTCTGGGCCTGTTACTAGCAAATTATTGCCCTGTATGCTTCATCTGTAAAATGGAGAGAAATTTGAATATCTCATGGTTTTAAAGGAAAGAAAGGTATCCAAAGGTCTAAATGTCTTTAACTTCCTCTTGGCTAGGAAAGGCTTTCCTTCTCTAAGTGGAAAACAGCCTGTGGCCGCTTACCCATGCTGAGCATCTGAGCAACATGGGACAGTCCTGGCTGTTCGTGTTCCAACAGCTGCAAACGAGATCTAACGAACTCCTCATGAGCACACACTGGACTCCCGGCCTGCCAGGGCCCAGTCACACGCCACAGAGCTGTGAGCACAATCACCAAGCCCAGCCTCCCCCTTCAGAGTGGGGTGGATGCGCATGTATCAGGATTTATTATAGAAGGTCAAAATGCACTTCCTATTTCTAGATTTCCTTCGATGAGATTCTATATGGCATTCATAATTTTTCTATTTGGAATTTTCTGGGAACAAATTACAACCTGAAATCAAATTATTAAGTTGCCAACAAAGGTTAGGAAGGACGGTCATCCAGCCAGCACCGATGTTCCAGACTTACTGACAGGAAGGAAACGGGAGGATTCCCGGCTGGTCTCCAGGTATCTCCTCCCACTGCCTCCCCTTCCTCACTCACCCTCAGGAGGCGAAGGTCCCATTAGGACCCTCCTGCCTAACAGACAGCATCTCTATGCATTCGTCCCACACCTGTGCCTCTCACAAAACTACACTGTATTAGGACACAACTATAAGAGAGGAAGTTGTCAAAGTGATGTTTTCACATGGCAAAGCAAATTAAACAAAAACATAACACACAAAGACATCTCAAACACAAGCAAGTAGAAGATACTACAAAGTTGAATACAATTAGATGTAATAAGCAGTTACTGTATGCTGGGTGCAAAGGGTTCAGAGACGGAGAGGTAAAATGCGGCCTTGCCAGTAACAATATCGATAATATGGGTGAAATATGCAAATGACCACAATATAAGGCCACACGGGGTCTGGCAACAGTGAAGTGTGGTCTCAGTGACAGGGGAACACCAGCCACTGAACAAGTGCTCTCACTGGGGAAGTCACCATGGGCTTTATTTCCAGAAGCCACTGGATTTAAGCCAGACTCCACGTTTGTACAGGAGTTTGAAAAAGCCGAGAGGTGATTCATTCAGAGGAAGGAGAACGGGTTGGAAGGAGGAGTGGGGTTACCAATCAGTGAGGTGACAGAATGGGGGGAGGTGTGGGAGAGAAGCAAAGACAGACACACTGCAGGGCTTTGAACATACTCAGTGTTCAAGCATTCTTCCGCGGCACACAGAACCCGGCGCCCCTGTAGGGTGCACAGAACAAGCACACGTTTTAGAAAGTTTACTTGCCGGAGAGAGGAGACCTATCAGAAAACTATTTCAACGGGCTGAATTGCTGCTTATTCCATGCTGAAGAGGCTGTGATGAAACGTTTGTAAAGATACTTCAGATAAAATAGTAACATTTTCTTTATGCTTTTCTGCTACTTTCAAGTAGGCACATATTCACAAATATGGGGGGGGGGGGGGGAGTACAAAAAGATTTATTTAAGGGAAAAAACTACTAAAACTTATTGACAATTGGATTGTGTACGTTGGGGGAGTTAAAAATTAACCCAACGTATACAGATGGTTCCTGGCCACCTCTCAAAACCCAAACAGAAACATGCGAGGAAAGGAACCAATCTTCTGAGGTCCATCCACCATCTTCCAATCAATTAAAAAAGGGAGAGGAAAACCAGCGCTGGATCCAGTTCAGGTCCCCCGACCGGGAGCTGGCAGCACTCAGGGAAACGATTTCCTGAGCAAAGGCCTCAGGAACGCAAACAAGGCTGGCAAGGGGATAAGCTCATCAGTCTTCAAGCAGATTTAAAGGCATTCTTAAAGCATTCCTGACAGGCCTAGAGGGCATGTGCTAATAAATTAGTTCTCTATTTTCTTACTTGTTTGTTAAACCTTACCCAAGGATATTTCTCCCACTGATTTTAAGGGAGACTAAAAGGGAGGAAGGGAGAGAGAGGAAGGAAGATAGAGACTGAAGACAGAAAGAAAGAAACAGACACACAGATCGGCTGCTTCCCACACAAGCCCCACCTGGGGCCAGGGACTGAACCTACAGCCCAAGCACCTGCCCTTGACCGGGAGCCGAACCCTCGACTCCGGTGCACTGCCCGACACGGTAACCGGTGAGCAAACACCAGCCAGAGCCAATTCTCTACTTTGAATCATTTATTTGTTAAATAAAATTATTGCACTATATGACCCCAAATTATCATGGTCACTAGAATTCAAAGGGAAAATACATATTTCTCCTTAATTTATAAATTAATTCTCTTATATTAAATGTGATAT
This sequence comes from Pipistrellus hanaki, assembly GCF_964339955.1. Taxonomy (NCBI): domain Eukaryota; kingdom Metazoa; phylum Chordata; class Mammalia; order Chiroptera; family Vespertilionidae; genus Pipistrellus; species Pipistrellus hanaki. The sequence goes on along the minus strand of NC_140510.1, from coordinate 8,771,900 downwards.
TTATCCCTATTACCCAGTCACCTCAAAACAGAAATGCTGACTTCGGAAACTTCAGATAAAAAGCCAACGGAGGCACATAAATGAATATAAATAAAACTGCATAAATCTGCAGAAACCGGTTTGGCTCAGTGGTAGAGCATTGGTCTGCGGACTGAAAGGTCCCAGGTTCGATTCCGGTCCAGGGCATGTACATTGGTTGCGGGCACATCCCCGGTAGAAGTGTGCAAGAGGCATCTGGTCGATGTTTCTCTCTCATTGACGTTTCTAGCTCTCTATCTCTCTCCCTTCCTCTCTGTAAAATATCAATAAAATATATTTTTTTTAAAAACAAAACTGCATAAATCTGAGTTAAGGGTGTTGGCTTGAATCTGTTAATATCCTGGTTAAGGTTATATTACACCACAGTTTGATAAAACATAACTATTTCAGAGAAACTGGGCATTTGTACAAGGGTCTTTCTGCATTATTTCTTACAAAAGCCTATAATTATCTCAGTTTTTTAAATGGTTTAATTCTTTTAAAAACAAAACACCAATGGGCAGCTCTGACCTACGAAGCCCTAATTTACTTTGGCCACAGAACAGCCTAACAAAAACGGGAGCTTTGCAGCTGCTTATAGGTTAAAACATAGAAATGTATCAGAAATCAACTGACAATCGTATGGGTGCTCCCTTGTAGGTAACTAACTGTTTTCTCTTGCTGCTTGTAAGATTCCCTCTTTGTCTTTTCTCTTGGCATTTTAATTACGGTGTGTGTTGGTGTGGTCCTCTTTGGATTCCTTTTGTTTGGGGTTCTGTGTGCTTCCTGGACTTATAAATCTATTTCTTTCACCAGGTGGGGGAAGTTTTCGGTCGTTATTTCTTCAAATATTTTTTCAGTATCTTGTTCTCTCTCTCCTTCTGGCACCCCCATAATTCTGATGTTGGTACGCTTGAAGCTGTCCCAGAGGCTTCTTACACTATCTTCAACTTTCTGGATTCTCTTCTCTTCTTGCTTTTCCGGAGGAGTGTCCTTTGCCTCTTTGTATTCCAAATCTTTGAATTGATTCTTGCGTTCCTCTAGTCTGCTGTTGGGTCTCTGCATATTTTTTATTTCAGTCAATGTATGCTTAATTTCTAGTTGGTCCTTTTTTCATATCCTCGAGGGTCTCATTAAATTTATCGGCCTTTTCTAAGAAATTCTTGAAAAACCTTATAACCGTGGTTTTAAACTCTATATCCAGTTGTTTGTTCTCTTCCATTTCTTTCGTTTGTGATCTGTTTCCTTGTCTCCCCATTTTCGCTGCTTCCCTGAGTTGGTAGGGTGGCTTTGTGTGCTTGGTGTTCTATATGGCCCAGTGGGCTAGCCTCCCCAGTAACCTGAGGTAGACACTCTTGGTGCTCCCCTTTGTGGACTTTGTGGACAGCCTTGTTTTAGTCTTGATTGTTGTTTGTATCACTGGGAGGAATTAACCTCCAGGCCAATTGGAGGTGAGTATCAGCTGTGTCTACACCGGGATACCTTCTGTATTGGAGACAGCCTTATATGACCAGACTTGCAAAACTGCAAAAGCCTCTGTGCTCAGCTTGAATGGGGTAGAGTCTCAGGGCTGAGCTGACAGTCTTGGCTTTTTGTCAGTGCCTTGTGCATGTGCCTCAGACCTCTGCCTTCCACGGATCCCCTGAGTTTCCGTCTGACAGTCCAGATTCTCCCTGTAAGAGTGAAGGTCCCCAAGGGCTCACACGGAACTTGGTTTCAGTGCAGTTGGAACTGGGATTCAGTGCAGTTAGGAGCTTCCAACTCCTTCCACTATGGAAAGCCTACAGCAATCACCACAGTCAGACCTCTCTGCACACACTTACACACTCACACAAGGCTCTAGACCAGTGTTTCCCAACCTTCTCTCATGATGAGAATCACCTGGTGGAGTTGTTAAAACACAGATTCCTGAATCCCAACTAAGAAGTGCTAAACTAGAATTTTTGGGAACATATAGGTAAAATTGCATACTTAACTTAGTGCTCTGTATATAAAATCTGTCTTAGAGCACTAGTTAAGTATACAATTTTACCTATATGTTCCCAAAAATTCTAGTTTAGCACTTCTTAGTTGGGATTCAGGAATCTGTGTTTTAACAACTCCACCAGATGATTCTCATCATGAGAGAAGGTTGGGAAACACTGGTCTAGACCCTGCCCGCTGCGACTCCCCTGAGTCTCTGAGTCTCCGGGTGCCTTTCTCTACAGTCCAGACTCCACCTGCATGAGCCTGGGTCCATGGGGTTTCGGCTGGGGTTCAGTGCAGTTGGAACTGGGGTTCAGTGCAGTCGGGGGCTTCCTTTCCCCTCCCGCCAGCCAGGTACTCGGTTGCCCTTCCTCTCTGCGCACATCTCCCTACCTCAGCGCTTTGTAGCTCCTCTGATCCATGAGCTTTTCTCTTTCTTTCTAGTTGTAGAATTCCCACTCAGCCAGCTTTTCTGTGTTTTTGAATGATGTCCGTTCTTTTAGTTGTTGTTTTGAAATTGTTGTGCGAGGCAGCAGTTTAGGTGCTTTGTTATTGTTATCAAGTTAATTATCAGCTGTTAATTATGTAAAACTATCCTGTATCCATCTCTGTAAAAGAAGCATATGTCCATCATTCCCTTTTTACCCTATCCCAGAGGTTTCCCCACTTTACGTTATCCCACCTCCTTAATCTATCACCAATGGATTTCATGTAACTCACCTACATCCTTTTTCTTTGATTGCAATGTATAAACACAGATGTAACCCGCCATTCTCCGGAGCATTATCTCAATTCGTTGAGGTTCTGCTTTCCCGCATATGTCGGCAGTTTGGCTCAAATAAACTCACAAAAATTCTTTACAGGTCTGAATTCTTTTTCACATTAACGTTACAGAGAGGCCTCCTTTTAGGAAGTTAAACCTTGCCCAATATCAGAGGGTGCAAATCCCCTCCTACAACTGAAAAATGATGCTGCTGAAAGCATTACACAAGCCAAGGCAAACCCCTGGCCCTGACAGATGGATCTCTACAATGGCCAGATATATGCACTCTGGTTTTCTCTGATATTATTCTCATTTGACTATTAAAATATCTCATGGAATACCATGAGCAGGAAAGATTGAGAATATTTTCATTAGACAGCAATAGGACAGTTTTCTAATTCTGTAATCTTTCATTACTTCTTTTTTTTCACCCTCCCCAAGTTTTTCAACAAATTTTACGCAGCAACAAGTGTGCCAAGGCATTAAGCAGAGGATAACAGGTAAAATGCATTTAAAAAGAAGAAAGGTATAGAGAGAGAGAGAGCCAGACACTGACTATATCATCACAATAGAAAGTCAGCTACGAGGGAAAGCTTGGAAGGTTTATACAGTTGGGGTCAATTCTAGTCTGAAGACCAAGAAATAAGATCGATGAGAGATCAAGATTGTAGAACATAATGTAAGTAATGAAAGTTTCTGTTCTAAAAGAAATAGACAGCTAACAAAATACAGAAAATCAGCTCTGAAACACACTTTGGCTACCCCTACCAGAGAAAAGGACAGGCGACAGAAAGAACAGCGTGACATATTGAGCCTCACTATACCTACTTTCCTTTTTTCTCTTGTTTTGTTAATCCTCACCCAAGGATATTTTTCCATTGAATTTTAGAGAGAGTGGCAGGGAGGGGAGAGACAGAGAGAAAATAACATTGGTTTGTGAGACATCAGTTGGTTGCCTCCTGCACAAGTCCCGACTGGAGCCAGGGATCGAACCTGCAAATGAGGTACATGCCCTTGACAGGAATCGAACCTGGAACTCTTCAGTCCCGGGGCCGCCACTCTATCCACTGAGCCAAACCAGCCAGGCCTATACCTGGCTATTTTCTTAACCAAACTGCATGACTCAATCAATGTATGATCTGAACCTATTGTAAATGCTTATCTATAAAATCAATGGTAGAGGAACAGTCATATTCCACTATTACTTTACTTGTATTTGCTACGGGACACAGGAAAGAAAGCCACAGGAAGCCTGGACTCCAAAGAGTCAGCTCTCAGAAAGTCGCTGACAGCTCTTGGAAAACCACTGGGGCAATATTATGGTGGTTTTACAGAAGGGAATGGAGCCTTCCTACATTCCTGCAGCACGCAGCCAGTGCTCTGCTTTGTTCTGTGTTTGATGTTGGAGGGGGGGTGGGATGCAGCACCTCTAGCAGGGATAGATCCGGGTTATGAGACTCCCAAAAACAGCACAGTCCTGCCCCCCCAGAAGCTCATACTTTATGGGAGGTCACACACCAGCAGGTAACCGAATATACTGTGAACCCAGATAAAAGCATCTCCTTGCTGCCAAGTCTGACAAGATGCCTCAGACTCATTTTAGGTGATTCCTGCCTAGACCCGGAGTCAGCCGTTCTCTAAGGTGCCCCAATTACTTTTACTGGGAAAGCCCCCTTCAGCTGTGTGCCCTTCTGATGACTGAAGAGGGCTCCTACTGGAAGATGCTCAAATGTAATGGGCTGAACACACAAGTATGTGTAAATTCATCAGTTATATTAATACTAGCATGCTCTCTCTGGTCATCTCTGGAGGCTGGCAGACACCAACTCATGTTCTGATAATCGAAGGAGAGAAAAAACACTCAAACTGCCTTTCCTATATAGAAGCTATTTCAGAGGAACCAAATAGTTGATAAGACAAAGTTCTCTACAGAAGAATCACAGGTAAGAAATAATGAAAGGAGCCCAAACCGGTTTGGCTCAATGGATAGAGCGTCGGCTTGGGGACTGAAGGACCCGGGTTCGATTCCGGTCAAGGGCATGTACCTTGGTCGCGGGCACATCCCCAGTAGGGGGTGTTTAAGAGGCAGCTGATCGATGACTCTCTCTCATCGATGTTTCTAGCTTTCTATCTCTCTCCCTTCCTCTCTGTACAAAATCAATAAAATATATTTAAAAGAAAGAAAGAAAGAAATAATGAAAGGAAATCACAGAATTAGAAAACAGTCCTACTGCTGTCTAATGAAAAAATCTGAGCAAGAATCATCAATTGCTACTAAACCATTAGATGGGAAACATGACAAAGGGACTGCAGATGATACCTGACCCCACTTCCCCAAAAGTAGGGCAACCAGACCAGATGGGCCTGCTGATGTGATGCAGCCGGGACCACACCAGCCTAAGAGGAGTTAGTTACAAAAAGAAAGCTGAAGCTAATCAAGCCTCTAAGACTCAGATCTAATTACCAGTTTAAAGACACAGAACATGCTGAATGACACAAGAATGCAATCAGTTAAATCCAGAATGAGGGAGATTCTACAGTACAAATTATACAATTTCTTCAACAAATAAATTATATGAAAAAAAGGAGTAACATAGGACATCAGCTGGATCCAGATACAAAAAATCAACTGTAAAAAGATATTTTTGAAACAACTGAGGATAATTTAACATAGAGCAATTATTAGATTATTTTAATTTATGGTTATTTTGTTGGGTGCAATTGAGGTTATTTTTAAAGTCCTCATTTATTTGACATATAATACATATGGAATATTTACAGATAAAATTATATGACATGTAGAACATATTTTAAAATATTTCAGAGGGAAAAGCAGAGAGGACAGATGAAAAGAATGGCAGGATGCTAATAATAACTGAAGTAGGTGATGGGTATGTGGAGACTCGTTGTTTTATTTTCTTTACTTTTATGCATATTTGAAAAAGTCCATGAAAAATGTTGGGAGGAAAAGATACAACCCTTATGCATGGATAATTGTCACAATGTTGTTTAAAATGGTCACAATATACAAATAATCTAAATCTCTATCTATTGGAAGAAAGGTAGGTAAATCATAACATGCATAAAAAGAAGTATCACGAGGCAAAAGAAATGACTATATTTTAATATTTTAAAAATTCCAAAAACATTTTATATTAAAACAAAGCAAACATACTGTATTCTAATGTGGTACATGCAAAGGAAAAGCTCAGAAAGATGCTCACCAACGTGTGGGCACCTCTGGTAGTCACATATTAAGCAATTTACTTTCATTACTAACTGTTGGGAATTTCTTAAAAAGACTTTCAGTGAAATAATTTTTTAGGGGGGGAGAGGGTGGTAAACATTTATTTTTAGTTTCCCAAATTTAAAAAGGGGTTGAAAATTCAATTCTTATGGTGCTTAAGTGGCATAAAATATTGAAAGCAATTATCACAAGATCTGGTATATAACTAGACATTCAAAACATGTTAAAGCTCTTCTTTTTATTTTTTACTACATTTGTAAGCCGTATTAAACCCCTCACTTCTTTAAAATAAATAAATAAATAAATAAATAAATAAATAAATAAATAAGCAAGCAAAACAGCCCTGGCTGGGTAGTTCAATTGGCTAGTATTGTCCCAATATACCACGGTTTGGGGTTTGAACCCCAGTCAGGACATATATGATATTCAACCAATGAATGCGTAAATAAGTAGAACAACAAATTGATGTTTCTCTCTCTCTCTCTCTCTCTCTCTCTCTCTCTCTCTCTCTCTCTCTCTCCTTCTTCTCTCCCATTCTTTCTCTCTCTAAAATCAATCAATAAAATTTAAAAACACTCCTTTGAGTCCAAAACATACATACTTTCCTTCTCTTCCTTCATTTAATTGATACCTAATACATGTTTTATTTTAAAGTTTAAAACAGAATCCAGTCTTCATTAATACAACCCTATAATGTTCCTTTTGAAACTGAAACAGATCTCTTGAAAATATGGTATTATCAGTTTCCTTAGATTGTCTTTTCATAATAACTTCCCATTTATCCCCCCAGACAATCACTAATGCAATTACAATCCTTTCTAAGACTGCTTTGTTAGTGAAGTCAAAAGACTTCCATTCTAGGCCTGGCAACAAATGAATGTTTCCCTCTCTCTCCCTCCCTCCCTCCCTCCCTCCCTCCCTCCCTCCCTCCCTCCCTCTCTCTCTCTCTCTCTCTCTCTCTCTCTCCTCCCTCCCTTCCCTTCCTCTCTCTAAAAATTTTTGTTTGTTTTGTTAATCCTCGCCCGAGGATATTTTCGCACTGATTTTTTTCTTAGAGTAGAAGGAAGGGGGAGAGAGAGAAACATTGATACGAGGAACAAGGATTGGTTGCCTCCACACACAGCTGGACCAGGGCCAGGATGGAGCCTGCAACAGACGTTCGTGTACATGCCCTTGACCGGAATCAAACCTGGGACCCTTCAGTCTGCAGGCCAACACTCCATCCACTGAGCCAAACCAGCTAGGGCCTCAGGTAAAAATTTTTTAAAAGAGAGATCGATCTCCATTCTACCATGGGGCACAGCTACCACCTATGGGATTATGACAGAATGTCTCTACTCAGAATCCCACTCAAGCAGGTTAGGGCAATTCTGGGGCACTTCCATTGGCCTCAGGTGGCCTCAGGTGGCCTTGGGTGGCCTCAGGTGACCTTGAATAACCTCTGGTGGCCTCAGGTGGTCTCAAACGGCCTCAGCAGAACTGGCACTGGGACTGGGAGGGTGCGAGAGCCCCTCTTCCCAGGAACAGGGTGCAGCCAGAAAGGGGGCTGCCCCTTCCTTTGTAAGGAACGGGCTTCTGGGTGGGGGTTTCTCACACAGTGGAGCCATTCCCTCACTGCGATCTATTCAAAGTCAGCTCTTGACATTGTTAGGGGACAGAAGAAAAGAAAAGAGGGGAGGGGAGGGGAGGGGGGGGGAGAAATAGTTAAAGAAAAAGAGATCTCCATTCTAAAGGTTTGAAATACATAAAGAGCATGCTTCAACTCCTCGCATTAGTGAGGATAAAGAAGCCTCTTCCCTCTTGGAATGATCCTCCTTCTCCATAAAGCAGAGACCAAATCAAACAGCCAGAGCGGGATTACGCCCACTGCACTGTTAATCAACTCTGAGCGTGGCTGCGGCACGTTTCACAATCTTCTCTCTCAAATTTCTCAGACAGCAACAAAATAAAAATCTAGCAATTACCACTGGAAGAAAAAATTTTAAATGAAGTATATTAAGTCATTAAGATAAGCTAAATTCAAACCAATGTTTGCTCATTTAGCTGGCAAACTTATCAAAACAGTTTTTATCAAAACAGTGCAGTAACAGATTTTCTACAAATATTTTTATAATATTTTTAACCCTGGCTGGTGTGGCACAGTGATTAGTGTCCGCCTGCACACCAGCGGGTCTTGTGTTCTATTCCTGGTCAAGGGCACAGCCCTGGGCTGCAGGTTCATTCCCTGCCCCCGGTTGGAGCGAGTGCTGAAGGCAACCAATCGATGTGTCTTTCTCACACAGATGTTTCTCTCTCTTCCTCTCCCCTCATTTTCTCTGTCCCCTTCCCCTCCTTTCCACTCTCTCTAAATATCAAAGGGAAAAATACCCTCATTCCTCAGCTGAGTATTTAAAAAAGAATCTTTTTAGAGCAACTAGTTGAAAATTTATGGCGGGGGAAAGTGGGGCTGAAGCAGCTGAATATGCCTAGTGGAGGCTTGATCCTAATTGCAATATTGCTTGGGTATCATCCATATTTTCAAAATGTAAAGTTACTTGTTGCCATAATTCCCACAAAAAAATTAAGGAATCACTGTAAATCACTAATTACTGGTGATCCCCTTAATCTCAGATACGCAACTGTGCACCTACCAAAGGCGCTGCTTTATGCTATTAATCCAACTTCTACTTCCTGTAGCAGACCATACAGATAATACATCACCTCTATTCTATCTGACCTGTATCTTCTCAGAGCAGTTGTAGAGGGAAATTTTTAAATTTGTTTAAAAACCAATATATGTATACTGTGGGAAATTTGGGAAATACAAGAACAAAGGAAGACAACCTCTCAGCTATTATTTCAGAATATGGATTAAAACCATTAAAATTTTTACGTATCTATCCTCAGATCCTTTTTCCTACACATTTATATGTAGCTGAGATCTTGCTGTATATAAATTTTACACCAGTTTATCATTTGACATTATTCCACTGGCATTTCCCTGTGTCACAGAAAACTCTTTATAAACTATAGTTGCTGCAGAGTACACTATCTTCTGGATAAACATATAGAAATACTTACATAGAAATTTTTATATTTTACTATAGGCCCAGTGCACAAATTCGTGCACAGGTGGGGTCCCTTGGCCTGGCCAGAGATCAGGGCCATCTCGCCCAGTCCCGATTGGGGACCAGGGGAAGGGGCTGCGGGAGGTTGGCTGTGGGAGCGCACTGACCACCAGGGGGCAGCTCCTGTGTTGAGCGTCTGCCCCAATGGTCAGTGTGTGTTACAGCTACTGATTAGTCATCCACTGTCCAGTCATAACAGTCACTTAGGCTTTTATATATAGAGATTGAATTTTAGATAGAGAGGAGGGGGAGAAGAGAGAGACAGAAACATCCATGTGAGAGCAACACATCAATCACACACACACACCACGGGTTGAGGCCACACCCCCAACGTGTGCCCTGAGCAGAATCGAACAGGCAAGATTTCAGTGCACAGGACGATACCCAACCAACTAAGCCACACCAGCCAGGGCACTTACATATATTTTATATTCTCCTAATGCTGGTCTTTTGAGATTTTCCAAATTGAATCAATATTTCTCATTTAAAGTGATTTTTTAATCATCATACACACATTTCTTTCATAAACACGTCACATGCACAGAGGCCACACATTTTCATTCAGGTTCTAAAGGACTTGGTTATTTTAAGCGATTGTGATACATAGTCTCTGCCAAAAGCCACATTTTTGTCGGAGAAAAAAATATCATCCATATTATTAGGACTTGAGAATGAACAGTAAACTGTAGTTCTTTAAAGCACTTAGAAATGAAAAGCCATGCCACAACAAGTCAAAAATCATTCTCTCCTGTCCTAACCTTGCAGTCAGCTCCTTCCCCTGACCTCTAAGAACAAGAATGTGAGGAGCACAGACTCATTCTGTTTGCCTGTGTGTCACGTTGGCAAAGGCTAGCATGCATAGCTGACCTTGAATTTCTACTTTAGACTCCCTTCTCAGGCAGACCAGCATCTCACAAAGGTGACTGCAGAGCCAAGAATCCACTAAAAAAAAAAAAAAGGCTGATGCCAACAGCACAAGGCCAGGACCCAGGTCCGGAAGCAAAGCAGAACCAAAGGTTTTAAGACCCATTTTCAATCAGTGACCCAGCCAAATAAATATAAGCAGAAACTTCAAATTCTCTCAGTCCAAGAGCATAGTGATTTTTAAAATTAAGTTAAAGCAAATTTTTCTACCAAAAACTTTCAGAGTCTAAATCAAATATCAAAACAAAACATAACATAAATTGGATCCTGGTATATCTTTCATTTTAAAGATAAGATTATAGATTTACTTTATCTTATCTGCTGCTCCACTATAATCAAGCTATTTCCTTTAGATCTTTGCACCTACAATCATTTCTCCCCCTCCCAGAAGAACCTTTTGTTCTCTTTTTGAAATAAATGTTTTCTTTCTAAACTTGGTTCTAAGGTCATCAATATTGCTCATCTGGTTGTCAGAATGCTAGTCCACCTAAAATCCTTACAGGGGTTTTTCTTCTTCGCCTGTAGACATCAAGCCACTTCTCCGTCATTGTTACACCACTCTTCTTCCCAACTTCTGCTCAAGTTTTTTTTTAAAATATTAATATATTTTTATTGATTTTGTACAGAGAGGAAGGGAGAGAGATAGAGAGTTAGAAACATCGATGAGAGAGAGTCATCGATCAGCTGCCTCTTGCACACCCCCTACTGGGGATATGCCCGCAACCAAGGTACATGCCCCTGACCGGAATCGAACCTGGGACCTTTCAGTCCCCAAACCGATGCTCTATCCACTGAGCCAAACCGGCCTTGGCTCTGCTCAAGTTTTTATTCTTTCCACTGAAAACTTAAAACTCACTACCCACCACTATTAGCCCAGCGGGAAATCCAAGACTTGTTTTATTTTTTACCATACTCCCCAAACACAATGATTACCGAGCAGCGAGTTATCTCTATCAGCAGAGTCTGACTGGACAAGAGAACTAAAGGCCTGGTGGTTCCCATCCACGTCCAATCAATCCAATGCCAGGTGCCCTGGAGAACATTACTTAGCCTTAAAGAGCCTCAGAGCTACCTCGGGGAAGTGGGATAAGATTTAAAAGTAATGTACACATCCCGGCTGGCGTGGCTCAGTGGTTGATTATCCACCTATGGATCAGGAGGTCATGGTCCAATTCCCAGTCAGGGCTTATGCCCTGGTTACAGGTTCAATCCCCAGTAGCGGTGTGCAGGAGGCAGCCAATTAATGATTCTCTCTCATCACTGATGCTTCTGTCTCTCTCTCCTTCTCCCTTCCACTCTGAAATCAATAAAAATATATCTTTTAAATAGTTAAAAATAAAAGTAGTGCATATAGAAGCATACTGTAATTTCTGACACAGGAGATCAAATACCTTGATGGTATTCAGATAGTTCCTTTTCTGCAATCTCTGACACCATTTAATCATTTTGGCAAAATACTTCTAGTTCCTTTTGACTTCACTCAAGCAACATCCTCCTCTCTTTTCATACCATGTCCACCAGGCGAGTAGCTCCCACTCAAATCCTTTCCAATCCTTGCTCATGTGTATTCACTTTTGTTCTTCACTATGCTCAGCTTTATAAAGCTCAATGCGTGCAATTTCTCCCAATACTGAAAACCTCGTACGGTGCTCACAGCTCACTGGCTCAACTCATCAAATCGTGTGCACACTGAAGCCTCTCCCTCACTACAGCCTGGCTGGAAACCAATTCCTGCAGCCTGGACACACTAACCGGTGTTTTTTATCGGAGGGAGGTTAAATGCCCCAGTGGATCTGATCTGCCCCATCAGAGAAGACTGCTTGTTTGTTTCCAAAATGGTTTAGAAAGAAAAGTATGCACCCCACAATCCACACTCATTGACATTTTAAGCAGCGAGAGACCTGGGCCAGTAAGCTTCCACCTCCCACTCTGCAAAGACACAGCCAAGTCCTTGAAAGGAGGCTGGCTGCCCGGCAAACAGGCTGTTTACACACCCGGCTGGGTGAAGGAATAAGGGAAGGAACACGGTTTTAACCCAAGCAGTCTGGTCCCAGAGTTCAAGCTCTTACCTTCTCCGTTGTAATCATCTATTCACAGAGCCAATGCCACCTCTGAAGAACCAGGGGAAAGCAGGGTGTCAACTAGGAACTGAGATGAGCTCCACACTACACTGGAGCCTGGGAGCGCCTGCCGGCAAGTTACAAAACACAACCCTGGGGCAGCAGAGGAGATGAAGGCAGTCGCCAAGGTAATATTCTAGAACAGGGCTCCACAGACACCGAGCACTTCAGCTCGCCGTGGTCGGAGGTGCATCCCTGCCACCCAGCTTTGGAGATGGCAAAAGAAACAGATCCAGCTGAAACCGGCCCTCGGACTGAAATATCCCGGGTTCGATTCCGGTCAAAGGCATGTACTTTGGTTGCGGGCACATCCCCAGTAGGGGGTGTGTAAGAGGCAGCTGATCGATGATTCTCTCATCGATGTTTCTAACTTTTTATCCCTCTCTCTTCCTCTCTGTAAAAAAATCAATAAAATATATTAAATAAATAAATAAGAGAAAGAAAGAAATCCATTTCCCCTGAGAAAGGAAACAAGACTTCAGTCTGTAAAAATAAACCCTCCAGGCAAGGTGCTTCAGGCTGTTTCTCTTCAGAGCAAAGAAAAAAGCTGCTGAGCTCCAGGTGGCTTCCTTTCTGCCTCCCCCACCCTCTTCACTCTTCCCGCTCCATTAGCAGCAGCGACAGCCCTGGCAGGAGGCAAGAGCCTTTCTAAGACAAATAAACCGCCCGCACAGATAACCACTTCTGAATGCCCTCCAGTATTCTTCGAAAAGAAAAAAAAAATTTTAAATGTCAGTTGTATTATTTTGAAAAACCCAACAATAAAAAATTCCCTTATAAAGACACTCTTCTCTTAAAAGTAATCTTTTAATAGGTGGGTATACGCCATACTACACTTTTTTTCCTTGGAATTCTAGTACCAAAAGGCCAGTGTTTGTGTGGGCATAATGCCACTCTTTCTGCATTTTGAAAATGTTGTCTGAATCATTTATGGATTGATGTACACAGAGAGTTAAAGCATAAATGATAAAGCATATAACTCCCTACATACATCGGTCCATATGTGATGCATATAGTTTTCTCCAACTATGCTTAATGGTATTAAAAACAATCGTAAAAGGTGCACCTATTGCCAGCGTTCCCAGTATGTACATGGTGGGGCAAAAACAGGTTTACAGTGTTGAGGACACGAAACAGTTTATTTTTGTATTATTATTTCTTAATCGTTACATTATTTACCGTGCGAATAACTAACTTTTGCCCACCCTGAATGCATGTTTGCACTGTGCACATCACACCCATCCACCTGTGCTCTGGGGCCCTGGGAGCCGAAATGCTCAGGGTGGCCCTCGGGCTGGGCTGTAGTGTGTAGTTAACCCCAAGCAATCCCTCTTGTGCAAAGCACTGGCTTTCACCCACTTCTCATGCTACTTCCCTCAAAGCAGCATGACGAAGCCAAAGGCTGATCCTGACTAACATAGCCTAGGATAGAAAAGGTTTGGCCCTAAGAAACATCTAGAAAAAGAAGAGAACAGGGAATCCAGCTCCTACAAAGAAGAAAGTGGCCCAGATCCAGAGGAGGGCTGGAAATAGGGCCTGGAACTCCCTACCATGTCCTATTCTTCATTTCTTTAACTAATAGCTCCTCCCCTGATTTTAAAACTACTCCACTTGGGAATTATAGCCAAAGTAAAGGGCTCAAACTGGCTCTCAGAAAAATATAAGCAATGAATAAACATAAGAGGCTCAAGCTCACTAGTTTTAACCCCACTGCCTTACCCAGGAATGGCTTAGCGCGGGCCAGGCAAGGTACGTGCACACCTGAAGTGCTAAAGCAGCCCACACTCTGTGTTCCTCAACACATAAATGACTCAGACTTCAGATTTGTAAAATACAGAGAATGGCATCATACCCATACAGGCACTGGCATTTTATGCTAAGACTCCAAAACCTAGTATAATCACTAAGGCTGGGCTCTCAGTGAAAGGGGTTGGGGAAAGGTAGAAAAGCTCTCACTTGAGGACAGAAGTGAAAATCCAGGTAATCCAGGGTCACCCGAAGACAAAGCAGTGAAACGAGGTGCACACAGAGACAGTCCTGTGCCACGCACTGTGGACATGGCCACTCTCCGGTCCACCGCTCCTGACCACGGAGGCAGAGGTTCAGTGGCGCGCTTAAGTCCACCCAAAGCGAAGTACAAGAGCTGTCATGCAAACCCAGGCCTCTGACCCCAACCCCTGACCTCCACTGGAGCCTGCAGCCACTCAGCAATCCAACCGGGCAGAATGCCCCAGTGGTCACACCGGGGCCACTTGCCCCAGCCACGCCTCTTTTTCTTTTCCTTTTTCTTTTTTTTTTTTTCAGGAAAACACATCCTCCTTACTCCATCCCTTTAATACAAGTTTTCTGAGGGGGAACACCATTTTCTTGCACTGGCACATCTCCCTGCCATAAGGCGTGGATGAAGGGTTTGAGGATTTCTTTAAGAGTTTTTGAGTTTTACTCCAAGCTGGAATGGGGAGGTTCTTTCCTCTGGTGGTAAGCAGTGGATCATAGCAGGCGGACAGAGTACAACACTGAACAGGAGCCTTCGTCCAAGACGATGGACACTGGCCACACAGAAGCAGAGCCTTTCTCTCCCCCGCCACACCCCCATCTCCAGCACCTCACTGTAATCTCAACCTCCACCCTGGCCAGTGATCTGCTCATTTCCGTTCAAACTCGTCTGAACTGAGTTCTTGTTCAATAAAAGTCCTAACCATGATCAAAAAGGTTAATAATCATTTTTCTTAAAAAGCTGAGGTGCTGTGTGTTTTTATTAATATTTGTTATGTTAGGCTGGAATCTTGTGAAGAACCAACTAAGATCACACCCTATCCCTCACTGCCCAACACAAACAAAACTGCCGTCTACTTCACTTAGCATCTCCCATCTCAGCCCAGTTAAGAAGAGCTGACATGTAGGCTAATAGAAGCTGTGAAAGCACGTGGGAAAAGGAAAGGAATATTCCAAAATAATAGCTTATAATGGGTTTTTCCTCACAACTCTCTTGGGAGATAAATCAGTATTATTTTTACTGTGTTAAAAAAAAAAAAAAAAAAAAAAGAAGCTAATGGAATTAAAGAACAACAAATGGGAAGACCCAACTTCTTTAATCCACCTCAAAGTGAACTTGATTGCAATATCAAGACTTCCTCCTCCTAACTGCTGATATATCCCTCTGCTAATATTTTATACACCACAAGCAAAGATATTTTCAGCAATCCCAAAAACAAAATTATTTACTTTGTATCCTCCTAAGATTTGGTCTTATCTGAAAGGTTAAGAGCAGAAGAAGGCCTTTTCAATGCTGCTGCTAGCAACAGAGATAGCTTTTGCCCATCCGAAAGGAAAAAAGCCAAGAGAAATGCTAAATGCCCCTCCGACTCAGCCACTCAATCTTTCAGAACTTTCAGCACAGACACTGAGGCAGAAAGATATGTATGTTCAATCTAGTGATGCTTATGACCACAACAATTATGAATTGCCTAAATCAGCGATTTTCAACTAAACAAATTACTAAAATTCTGTGGCATACCAAAAAATACTATATTTCTTGCCAATCTAACAAAAAGAAAAAGGATAATTTTTATTCATTCACACCAGGCAGCTATTGTTGTGTTGGCTGCTGACACTCCTTCTTTGACAATCTTAGGCAAAAGAGGTCAGCGCCCCTAACCTTTAATAGTCAAATATTGCATGTTTTAAAAATTCTTGTGGCACACCAGTGTGCCATGGAACATTGATTGAAATCACTGACCTAGATGTTGGCAACCAAGTATGAATAAAAAAAATTGCTAACCATTCACAGAAGAAAACAATACACTGAAACTGTACTGACTCATGGGGATGTGGCCAGCCTAGGTGAGGGGCTGATGGCTGTTTGCAGGCTGGCCACAGCCCCTTCAGGGCGGGGTTTTCACTGGGGTGCCTGGCCAGCCTGGATGAAGGGCTGATGGCTGTTTGCAGGCTGACCACACCCCCTGGCGACCCAAGCTCCCTGCCCCTCCTTTTTTTCTTCTTTTTTTCCAGCGCCTCCTTAAGCTGAGGCCAGGGCTAGCTGGAAGCAGGTATCTAGGATTTATTTATCTTCTATAACCAAAACTTTGTAGCCTTGAGTAGAGGCCAGGATTGGCCAGGGAGGGCGGAAAGCTAGGTTTCCTCCATCACCCAGGGCAATCCAAGCCTCCTGCTCACTCCAGCTCCGTGGCTACCGCCATCTTTGTTGGGTTAACTTGCATACTTGCTCCTGATTGGCTGTTGGGTGTAGCAGAGTGGTCAATTTGCATGTTTCTCTTTTATTAGAGAGGATATTACCTCTATTAATGAGGCTTGTAACATGCTCCTTCATGGAACCACTGAGCCATCTCTCTTACCTTATTCAAAAAGTCCTAATGGCCATCTCTTCCACAGAGCCTTTAAGGATGGTTAAACACAGAAATCCCTGCCCTCATCAAACCTGGCACAAAGCACTTCCTCCTCATCTGTCACCCCTTCAATTTGGTCCAAAATGGACAACCATCTTTGCCCTACCCAAAATTCCACATAAAAAGCAGTTGTAACCCGATTATTCCTCCAGGCTGACCTCCCACTCTATATTTCAAGCCACTTTCACCCAATTCTCTGGATTCTTTGCTGTGCTCCTTGTCACGGGCTCTCCCTCTTACCCAATGTTTAAAAGATAGCTCAATGAGGTCTACAAGCTCTTGGTTTTCTTTTCCACCTGGATGCCATCTGACAATGCCCCGCTTAGTCTAAAGCTCCAGCTGGTGAGTTCTGTCTACAGGAAAAGCGCAGCTGAATAATTTGGATCCCACACACAGTACTGTCTTGTCTCTCACATTTTCCATGCTCTGCTTTTTCCCTTCCTGCAGTGTCGAGTATCTTGGTAACTCCAGGAAGACATTTTGCTGTTATTTGACTTCTATATTCCTTTCACATTGTTATAAAACCTTACAGCTGACCATTCTCCATTTCTACTGTAGAAAGCCCAGAGCCCAATGCAAACTTTATCACATTATTTTATTGTATGCTTATAAATTACTAGGGTGTCTTAAAACCTTTATGAATATAAGTGTACCTAAGTAAGACTAGTTTTAAACAGTTTATCCTTTCTGCACAGTAGTTCCTCTTTGGAATAACTATGAAATATACACTTACCCCCTGCTATACAAACAGACATAGGAGACATACCTCAAAAATATATGGAGTCAAATCATAAGTAAAGAAGAAATAGTGAAATTATTAAACCACCCTTTATCAGCCAACACAGTAATAGCTATGTCAGGCAAGAATCATCAATGGATGCTAAAACTAGTAGGTGAAAATTTGATGGCAAACAGGATATTTACATAGTCTCAAAATATCTCCCCACAAGATACCTATTAATCATAAAAGTAAAAAATAGCAATTTTTTGAAACCACCTGACAAGCACCTCTTGTACCAGGTAAGACAAGAGGTGCACTGTAAGGACACACTCAGGACAGAACATCACCTCTGCAGTATGCCTGCCAAAAATGCAGAGGCTTTAATAACCATGAGAAACACCGAACAAGCTCAAACTGAAGGGCGATGCCAAATAAATGGCCTGTCCTCTTCAGAAGTATTAAGTCAAGACAGACAAGGAAATGCAGGTGATGAACTACTCTGGATTAAAGAAGACCATACAGATGAGAACTAAATGCAACCTATGATCTTGTGTTGGATCATGGACCAGAAAGAAATTATTATCCTTTCTCTATAACGGGCATTAGTAGAATAGGTGAAATGTGAATAAGGTTTATGGACTAGATGTTAGTACTCCATCAGTCCTAATACTGATTTAAGTAACTGTACTAAGATTATATAAGTGAATGTCCTTGTTTTTATCATTATATCAGTTTCAAGTGTACAACATAATGATTCAACATTTGTTTGTATTGCAAAATGATCACCCCAGGAAGTCTGTCTACTTCACATCCATCACCATACATAGTGACAAGGTTTTCTTGTAATGGGAATTTACAAGATATACCCTGAGCAACTTTCAAGTATACAACCCAGTATTATTAACTATAGTCTCCATGCTGCACACATTCCCGTGATGAACCACCCTTTATCCATTTTTCCCACTCCCAACCCCACTCCAGACAACCACCAATCTGTTCTCTGCATCTAGGAGCTTAGTTTATGGAAGGGGTTTTGGTATTTTTTTAGGGTCCGCATGTAAGGGACATCAGACAGTATTTGTCCCTTGAATTATTTCACTTAGAATAAATCCTTCAAGGCCCATCCATGTTGTCACAAATGGCATGATTTCATCCTTTTTTATGGCCAAATAATATTTCATTGAATATATTCATATATTTTCTTTATCCATTCATCCACTGATGAATACTTAGGTTATTTCCAATTCTTGGCTTTTGTAAATAGTGCTTCTTTTCACTGCTTTTTGAAAGTTTCTTGTAGGTCTAATATTTTCAAAAAAATAGATATTTTAAAAATAGATATGGTCATGATTCCACTAGGACCAGTTAAAGAACTGTTTTACATACATTAATCTTAAATATGTTTGTTTATTTGTTTATTTGTTTTAATTGAAGTACAAAATGAATTGCTTATCTCTCATTCAAGACCTGGTCTCCTAAAGCAATCATTATTAAATGTGGGGTATTGTTACACTCTTTTCTTTATGCTCTGACAAATAAATTATGGATATTGTTGCAATGTTATGAAGAAAGTAGTATTGCATATTGACTCAGATGTGGGCTCTAATGTCAGACTATCCAATTAGAATCCTGCCTCTTACACTTTCTAGTTATGTAATCTCGGGTAAGGTTCGTCTTCTCTCAGGCGGTTTCCTGAGCTGCAGAATGGGTACAATCAGAGCTACTACATAGTACTTACAGCATGACTAAGCGTAGCAATGATCTGAAGCACCTAACAGTCCGTGGCACATAATGAGTGCATAAATGTTAGTGGTTAAAACATTAGCTGCCATGTATTCATCAGCCTCATTGTTGGTGCCACGTTCTCACCCGAGCTGTCTCTTTTTCTTTTTGCTTTGACATTTATCTTTTATTTTATTACATGTATCCTTATTTAAATTTTAGCTTTCCGAAACAAGGCAAAGTGTAAGTAAGTGTTAAAAATAGAAAGTGTAACCTTCCTAACACACAGGTCCTCCCTCAATCAAAGGTTTAAACGCACCCTTAGAATGCGCGGCCCGCTGCCACTCCATTCAGGCTACTGACCAACAGTGCGCAGCCGAGAAGTTCACATCATCACCAAAGACCAGGGCACGGGCTGACAGGGCCGCAGGAAGGCATGCAGCTTTGGCCCCACATGTAACAAAGGTTAGTTTTCTACAGATCTCCTAATCAGTTGGCCCGATAACTACATTACAGCTTCACCATCTTCCTTGTACTGACCACAGGCTGCATGCGCCTTACGCACACTGGCTCACTTCCTCACACTAATGCCGGGTAATGGGAACCATCGCACCTTCACAGAGGAGGAGCATTACCTCTCAAAGTCTACGTGGCAGTCAGAGCCCGGCAGCCACGGTCTCCGGCGCCGGCTATGCCAGAGCCGCTGTCCCCGTGGCCCATTACAGAGCTGCCACTGGAAGGGCGAGCAGCCCCGGAGGCGCCTGCGGAAGTCAGGGGTGCTGGACACGCTGGCCGGGGTATTGGTACCTTATGTGAACAACCAGAGAAACCTAATGGTGCTTTGGATTTTTTAAAGCATCACTTGGGAGCTGCTACCCCAGAAAAGCCAGAAATAGAGCTGCTTCGTCTGGAATTGGCAGAAATGAAAGAGAAATATGAAGCTATTGTAGAAGAAAGAAAAAAACTGAAAGCAGTTTGCTCAGTATGAACCACCTCAGGAGGAGAAGCATGCTGAATAGGGCTATTCTCAGTTGAAGACTCTGAAAAATGTTTTGTAAGACTTGAATAGTTTGTATTGTATAGACATATATAACCTTTTCTGAACAGATGCTATAGAACTTATATATGCGTGTGTTAAATTCACCTATCACACTTTTACTGTTATAAACACATACTCTTATAATCACCAATAAAAACTCAATATAAAAAAAAGTATAAGTGGCAGAGCCAGGAAAGGAATCAGACTGATTATACTCAAATCTCAATTATATTCCCAATAGACTCTGCTGTCCTTGCATATGCGTAAACATGCATGTAGAAAAAGTGCCATTAACTACATGTATCAAGGACACCATTTTATTCGACAATACACATAAATTTCCTTGAAGTAACTGCTCCTGCGGTTTTGGTTTTTGTTGTAGTTTGCTTTTGGTTAGTACTGCTCACTACAGCTTTCCCACCTACAGGAGAGGCAACTGTCTTTAAAATTATACCAGAAAACGTGCCTCTGTGCGACCAACAGGGTAACACTCAGGAAAAACCTGCAGAGGACGGGCAGCTGCTGAACGGATCCGTCACTTGGTGGCAACACCACGCAGGCTGCCAGAAAAAGATCAGAAGTCACCTAATCTGAACCCAACCATACTTTCTGGGAGATAGGCAAGGGAAATGAGGGAAGCTCCTTCATCTGACACCTTCTCCTCCCGCCCACTCGCCCCAGGGCAGGGCTAACACGGCTCCAGCCTCAGCACAGACTAACTCTCCAGCCTGTGCAGAGAATGTGCCGCCCAGAAAGGGAGGTACGAAACAGGAGAGAGGCTTCTCTGAACCTGTGCAACTCCCGCTTCTTGATTCCTGTGGCTTTATTTAATTCTCTCCATCAAGGCCTCTCAGATATGAGGCACTTTAACGGTGATTATTTCTTATCCTACATTTGCACTGATCTCTATCTGCCTTATTGGTCCCCCAATTAGACCAGGAAGATAATTAGGGTAGAGGCAAAGGAAGCCTTAGGTCAATAGGAATCCTACAAATTTCAAATACAAGACAGCATGGCATGGGCCTAGAGACAATAGTGCCCAGGGGTACAGTGCAGACTTACTACACGGAGACAGAGCAAGTGCCAAGCAGTGACCATACCAGTCAGAGCAGAGCTCGGGCCAATCTTTCCCCTCTGGACACCCAGCCCTCAGTGCAGTACCTGCCACATCAGGGTAAGTGTGGGGCTCACTACCGCTGCATGAACACGGGGGAGAGGGGGTTCAAGCTCCAAAACATTACTACTGGCTCTTCACCGTGAACACGGTAATGGGTTTATGGAGCATCAGTCTCAGCTGTAAAATGAGGAGAACAATATCTACCTCATATGGTAAATATAAGTTAAAAATGAACACATATTTAGCACACTTTCTGGTACATAGTAAATGTCCCATAACCATCTGGGCTGTTATTATTATTCCACAATGTTAATACAGGTCCACAATGATGGATCCAAAATACTAAAGATCAGAATTTTTCAAGTTAAAAGAGTGCATATAGCTCGCGTGCGCGCGCTCTCTCTCTCTCTCTATATATATATATATGTACACACACACACACACACACACACACACACACACACTAGTATGCACACACACCTTTGAACAGAATTTGGGACAGCAACCCACAATCAAACATATGAATACTTTTGCAGTGGAATACATCCTAAGCAAATAAAGATTATAATAGTCACACATGCGTTCTCTTCAAGTCAAATGACAAGTGAAAAACACTAAGTCTCCCGCGCTTTGGGGATTTTAGACTGAAGAAAGGGCTGCGGGGCTGTACTCACAAAAAGCACCCGTCCCCACTCAGATGTTTGTTGCCACAAAGCCCACTAAATGTGCAGGTGACTGCAGTGTTTGGCTGAATAAAGGTTGTCAAAATTAAGTAGGAAAGCTGCTCAGCATAAGTTTCCCTCATTCCCTTGAGCTGCCACAGCCCAGAAAGTGTCACCTTGTTTGTCTAAGAAACAGTCTATGAGTTCTCGGCCAACATCCTTCGCAGCACCTGTGCCAGGCAGGACTCCATGTGAGGCTCCGTGGTGAATAAAAAAACAAAACAAAACTCTGCTTGCAAGTGCTATTCTGAAAAAACTAGTCCATCTTCAAAATCCTGGGTTCCCCTTGGCAGCGCTACTACTTTCTTCTATCTTCCACCAAATTCTGGTTTCTCCATTCCTGCACACCCTCCACTGTGACATCTGCTTATTTACCAATGCTCACCCCACCTAGACTCTGAGCTCCTTGAAGACAGGAACCAAGTCTTGATAACAATGACTAATGTCTGAGAGTTTATTACGTGCAGGCATGTGATAAGATTATGGCATACACTCTCAGTTAGAACTGACAGTTACTCGATCATGCCAACATCATGGACGAGGAAACTAAAGCTTGGAGAGGTTAAGAAAGCTCCTGCAGTGTAGCAGACTGTAGGTTACTTAGTTAACCAAGGTACCTAGGTCCCCGCCTAACCTTCCTACCAGGAGTCTGACACTGTCCACATATCCCCCTTTCACACGGCCAGTGCTTCATTCAGCAGAAGCTGGCCCCCTTCTTAACACAGCAGGTTAAGCATGCCAGTCAAAGCAACCATGGACACCATCCATTGCCCAGTGAGGCTGGGGGAGGCACGCGAAGCCACTCTGCGATGTAAAGTCGGCCGGGAGCTTCAAGAAAGATTTCCTCTCAGGTGAAGACAGCAGACACTCTTCTTCCCTATCACTGTGGACTTCTTAAATTCTTAGAGGAAATTAAGCTACTAACAGTAACCAAGTCAACTGAGCCCGTTTTTTGGTTACTCTCAACCGGAAGCATCCTACCTCATACATAGAAAGAGTGGTGGGGCCGTGCTTCCAATATACAAGGTGACTGCACAGCCCTCAAAAGTGTAACGACTCGCCGAAACCGGTTTGGCTCAATGGATAGAGCGTCGGCCTGCAGACTGAAAGGTCCCGGGTTCGATTCCGATCAAGGGCATGTACCTTGGTTGTGGGCACATCCCCAGTAGGGGTTGTGCAAGAGGCAGCTGATCGATGATTCTCTCTTATCAATGTTTTTAATTCTCTATCCCTCTCTCTTCCTCTCTGTAAAAAAATCAATAATATATATATATATATATATATATATATATATATATATATATATATATATTTTTTTTTTTTTTAAGTGTAATGACTCGAGTCTGACCTCTCAACTCTGTGACACGCCTACCTTCCAGCACCAATGCCACGCGGTAAGGAGCACCTGTTAACTCCAACTAAGTGAATAAACAGATGAAGTAGAATTTAAGCCCAGCTTTTAAATAAATTTTATACCCAGTTGTAGGTGAAATATTAGATTCCTATGTAACATCCTTCATAAGTATAGTCTGCTGACTCTTAGACAAGACCAAGGTTAATGTATTTGGAAAACAGTGTATAACATACTCAAGTAAACAAAGGAATACTGTAAGCACTAGTTTCCAAGTGCAGATAAATCTCAGAAGACTGGGTCAATGAAAAAAGCACAAAAATTCTGTTTCTGTAAGCCCCTTTCACAATGTCTACAGCACACTGGCAACACAACCTTGAACCAAACGTGCCTCCCTCTTGTCAAACTAAAAGCCAACCCGCAGTCATTTACCCTCAGGGAAGGGGGAGGCAGAGAGAGCGAGACACCTCTTCTGCACTTCAAGTCCAGTCCAGTTTTTATTCATGAAAACTCTGTCCTTGGTATATATGGTCAACCTTCACATCTCAGCTGGTCAGAGGACCCTGCCCCTTCCATCAGGCGAGGGGACAGAAAGCCTGGGTTTTAGAACTCAAGTAGAAGCTCCAGGCCATCACACGGAACAGTCCCCGAGAAAATCAGGAAGTCAGTCCTCATTCAGGAAGGGCCACTCAGCAAGATATGACCCACCCGGGGTAGGGCACAACCTTCACTTCTACCCTAAGGCTTGTGAACTTTCCAACATAAGACCTTCTCTTTATGGTTCATTCGGCCTTCTCTCAAAGTGATGAAAGATAACAGTTTCTTATCTCAAACAAAATCAAAGGAAACTCTACTTCTTCTAGAATGAAATGTCTAAGAGCCATAACCTGACCAGGTGTCTTACTGGAAGCCAAGGAATCATGCTGATTGCTCACAAAGGATATTTTTCCTAAGGACCAATTCGGATCCACGAAGGCGGCCCAGCCACCTGGAGTGCCTTCTAATGCACAGCTTACCTTGTAATTGCTAGAGTTCACCCAAGAGGTAGCGAGTCCATCCACAAGTTTATCTAACATGGTCTGGTCATGCTCAAGGTCAGCGGACTTCTGTTTGTCTGAGAAATAGTCTATGAGTTCTTGGCCAACCTGCAGTCTTTTCCCCACATCCTTCTGCAGCACCTGTGCCAGGCAGGACTCCATGCGAGGCTCCATGGTGAAGTAAAATCGAGATGCAGCAAAAGCTAGAGGGCAGTCAGGGTGACACCCTCCCAGTCAATGCACCCGGGAGGTTGCCTCTTTGTTCGCTGGAGGTTACTAAGAGCCTGTGTTTCAAAGATGCAATCCGGGGAATGGCAACAATGCACCATGTGTGTCTGAAGAGCAGCTGGCAGGATATTAAAAGTTCAATTTAAATAACTAGTAGAAGATACAGGAGTGAATGGCAGAGGGAAGTTCTGGTACTGGGTCTGAAATGCTTCATAATTCAGCAGTCCATTCTGAAAAGTAAGAAAACAACAAATCAGCACAGATAATCAGCACACACGTTATAAAACACTGAATCAAAGACAAAGCAGCTCATACTGCAGAATCATTTATAATCACAAGTGGAAATGAGAATCAGAAATGCTCTGCAACCATATCAGAATAACATAATCATTATTTTTTTAAGATTTTTAATTGACTTTTTAGAGAGAACGGGAGAGGGAGAGATAACATCCATTAAGAGCGAAACATGGATAGGCTGCCTCCCGCACACTCCTTGTGCCCCAATCAGGAATCTAACTAGCGACCATTCACTCAACCAACCAAGCACAAGGGCCAGGGCCAGGATTACTGTAATCAGGAAGAACACTGAAGGCCCAAGCAGAGCCAATGGGCTACACAGTTGGTGGGTTGAGGTCTGTCACAATTTTCCAGCCTAAAAACGCACCAGTCAGCAAAGCACTCTTTGCTTTAGCTGGCATATTTCATTGTTAAATTTTGCTTCCCACCGAAAACTTAACACCATTCTGTATCTGAAGCTTATTGCCTTCCTCTCAGTTTTCTAAAACACCAAGGGCTGGATATGGGGTGGGCTCCTAGAAACACATTGACCGAAGTGGTCAGTCTGACAGCACTGGAAGTCAACGCTGTACCGACATCAAACTTCTTGCTCAGCAGCTTTACCGCAGTTGAGCGGTAGCCTTTATCCTCTCCACAACAAAGGAAGGAAGGAAGGAAAGAAGGAAATCGGCTCATATTCTGATCAGTTATTGACATGGAGCTCTCCACTGGCAGACAGTCGCTCCACATGGGCCTGGAACTGTTATAAAAGCAGGAGACCTCAAAATCATGTTTGGGTAAGGCAAAACACATGATACAGGAAAAGTACCACAATCTTTTCATTAAGGGAACAAGCTGACCATTTACTCTACAGCTGCTGAAACAATTGTACACACTTCCTACATCAACTCCTTTCACTCTCACCTCAGAGGAAGCCTACCTTCCAAATGCAGCACCCCTGATGCTGCTAAAGAGAGATTTCTGCACAGCAACCCTGCAGCCTGACCCTCAGGGCTCCAGCAGGGAAAGCTGAACTATTACACCAAGTTCAAAGGCTGTGCATGGCAGCTCTTCCACTCTGCGCTCAGTAATTCTTTCCCTAGCATCACCCAGCCTCATCCCCTCTCAGTACACGAAGCTCAATGGTCTTTCCAGAATCAGAGGTTCTTTAAAAATATATTTCATTGATTTTTTACAGAGAGGAAGGAAGAGGGATAGAGAGTTAGAAACATCAATGAGCGAGAAACATCAATGAGCTGCCTCCTGCACACCCCCCTACTGGGGATGTGTCCGCAACCAAGGTACATGCCCTTGACAGGAATCGAACCTGGGACCTTTCAGTCCGCAGGCAGACGCTCTATCCACTGAGCCAAACTGGTTAGGAGAATCAGAGATGTTTTTATACCAACAGGAATCATGTAAGTCAGTAAGGAAAATGCTCCCTCAAAGCCCCCGGTGTGTGCTTGCCTGACTCCTGCTTTACTGCTTCTAACAACGCAGCGGGCTGGGGACGGGGAATAAAACTCACCACCTCACAGGGCAAGCCTTCCTTAAAGAAAGGAGGCATCTGCTTTCCAGTCATTTCCGCTCCCTGGAACTAGTCCCTCCCTCACAACAAGGATCTTAGATACATAAAAGCAGCTATTACCCTTCTTTCCAATTTTGAGTTCAAACAAAATGTCTCCAGTTCCTTAATAGCTCATACGTTGGACGAAAGAAGGTATCAGCGATACAGGAAACAGGAGAAACCAACAGAACCTTTTCTCTCTAGGCCCAATATTAGCCCAAGAAGCAGATCAAACAAAGTTGGGCTTGTGAAATGGCCACAAATTCTTTGCTACCCCTCCCCCTCCAAGGCGTAGTCTGTCACGCCCACAGTGACTCTAGAACTGGTCTGAGACTTGCTGTGGCAGTTGGAAATCAGCAACTGCAAAGCGAGCAGAGGTTTGACAGCAAGCACTGGAGCTCCCTCAGAATGCCGCCGAGACTACCAAAGCTGCTCTAGCGTCCAAAACGTGAGAGGCCATGTTCTCCAGCCCACCTCCAGCAGCACGGCCAGGCCTGAGCGAGGCCAGATGGGACCAGGCAGCCACTCATTGGACTGCAGCTACACAAACCACTCTAAGGAGACCAGCAGAAAAGCCACCTAGTCCAGGCACACCAAGAGCTAGCTGAGCCACTCCTTCCTTCCCTCAACATCTATCTGTCATTCTCAGTGGGAAGAATCCCATGTCCTTTACTCTTTCCAGGAGCCTAAGATCAACCGGCACTAACCAATGATGATGATAACACCATTTTAAAGACTACCTCAGGTGCCAGCTCCCATGCTGGACAATGTATACATACCATCTCTATAAGTACGTATTGATCCCTATTTTACAGATGAAGGAACTGAAGCAAAGGTAAGTGACTTTCCAAGGCCACATGCCCAGTGAGTTTCCTCTCCCCACCTTCAAACCTTTGCTGTTACAAGCCTGGCCTACAAGTCTGGCCTAGTTCTGTGCTGACTCAGAGAAAGGAGGTCAGACTTCGTGCCTGCCTGGGAAGAACAGGGCAAGAGAGCCACGCCTCCATTCCAGGGAGAAAAATGATCCCGCTCAGTCCAGTCCAAGAGGGCCTTATAATATATATATATATAAACTCTCCATTAGATTTCTAGCACACTCAACTGGCCCCAAATTCCCACAAACCACACACACTGAATAAAAGCCCTGGAAGTCCTAGGCATTATGCAGACTGGGACCCCTATTTCCTCTTCTTTTTCTTAATTTAAAAAAAAAAGGGGGGGTGGGGGACAATCCTCTCTTATTCTTACTAATCTGGATTTTTGTATCAGTCACACAAGTGCTGAATTCACAGGGTACAAGAGTACAAAATCTCCTTCCCACTGCTGCCCAGCCATCCAGTTTCCCTGCCCAAGAGCAAATAATGACCCCTTTTCTGTTTCTTTTCA
This sequence comes from Pipistrellus hanaki, assembly GCF_964339955.1. NCBI lineage: Eukaryota > Metazoa > Chordata > Mammalia > Chiroptera > Vespertilionidae > Pipistrellus > Pipistrellus hanaki. The sequence goes on along the minus strand of NC_140510.1, from coordinate 8,744,184 downwards.
CAGACATTTTTAGATACATAAGCAAATAACTATGCATTCTCCCCTCAGAACCTCCCCACCCCAGGAAATAATTTCTAAGCATTTACAATCATACCTAATAAAAGAGTAATAGGCAAATTAACCATCATTCCACTCCACAAGCCACATCTACAAGCCAATCAGAGCGAGTTTGCAAATTAACCCCAACCAAGATGGCTGCAGCCACAGAGAGCAGGAGGGAGGCATTTCCCTGGCAACGGAAGAAGCCAAGCTTTCCGCCTGCCCTTGCCGGCCTAAGCCTCCACCCAAGGCTACAAAGTTTCAATTATAAAAGATAAACAAATCCAAACAGAAACAGCTCCCATTGCGGAGCAAGCAGGAGGCTTGGCTTCACTCCAGGCTACAAAGTTTATATTGTAGAAGGTAAATATATCCCAGATACCAAGGCCTCCGCTTGGGTCGCTGGGGGGCGTGGCTGGCCTGCAAACCACCACAGGCCCCTTGCCCAGGCCGCCCCATGCCCCAAGGGAACCCCCACCTTGATCCGGGGTACCCTTCAGGGCAAACAAACTGGCTCCCATCCATGCACCAGGCCTCTATCCTATCTAATAAAAGAGTAATAAGCAGATTGACCATCATTCCAACACACAAGATCAAGATAGTTGCCCCCATGTGATCAAAGAACCTGCCCCTATATGGACACAAGATGGCCACCACAAGATGGCCAGCAGGGGAGGGCAATTGGAAGGGACCAGGCCTGCAAGGGAGGGCAGTTGTGGGTGATCAGGCAAGCAAGGGAGGGCAGTTGGGAGGCACCAGGCCTGCAAGGGAGGGCAGTTGAGAGGGACCAGGCCTGCAAGGGAGGGCAGTTGAAGGTGATCAACCCTGCAGGGGAGGGCAGTTAGGAGTGACCAGACTGGCAGAGGAGAGAAGTTGGGGGAAAACAGGCTGGCAAGGGGGGCAGTTAGACATCAATCAGGCTGGCATGGGAATGGTTAGGGGTGATCAGGCTGGCCGGCAAAAGCAGTTAGGGGCAATCAGGAAGGCAGGCAAGTGAGCAGTTGGGAGCCAGCAGTCCTGGATTGTGAGAGGGCTGTCCAACTGCCCGGTGGGATCGGGCCTAAACACTGCCTTTCCCTGCCAGCAATAAGTCTCTGTTCTTATCCTACCTGTTACTTCTGTTCTTTCCCTCTCCTTCTCCTCCCGCCCAGGGCCCCAATTACTTTCAAGCTCACACTCTCACTCAGTGAACAAACATTTACTCTGTGCCAAGTCATGTATACCGTATGCTAACTACTGGAAGCCACAGAATGTAAGACTTGGTCAAGATCCCAAAGGAGGTGGTTGCCTGGAAAGAGACCGAAATGCAAGCAGTTGCAATAAATAGTACTGGGACAAGACCTAAACCAGATGGGTGTGGAAGTGCTGTGAGATGCAGAGAAAGGAATATAAAATGCTGCCTGAAGGAATCCAGCCAGGAATGACTAAGATGCCGCCAGGCAGATACATCCCTGGCTCTCTCTCACCAGGTACATATGCAGCCGCCCACCTCCCTATCTCCTCTGACTTCCCTTAGTGGCTTCAACATCCAAGTGGATGACAACACCCCCGCCTATTCACCTCCTCAGACCTTCCGTGTTTCACGGTCTGCTCTCAGCCATCAGCAGCATCTCCTTGTCTCTCAGTTCCCACTTTCCAACCACAACTGCCCATCCTTCCAGCTCTTTTGTTTAAGCACATGGCCCCAACCTCTTCAATTCATAAACTCCTTCCCAACTTCACTTTCCTGTTAGTCTGGATTAAACATGTGTTAATAGCCTGAAACTAACCTCAACTTTCTCTGTACTCTAATAGCTGCCCAGCAAAGCCAAACCTTGGACGAACTGGGCACAACCAGCTGCCTTCTCGTGCCTGCAAAAAACAGCCAACCATGGGAACACAAACACACATATGCACATCTCAAACTTCAAAAGACCTTCAATACCACCCAACATTCCAACTAGTTCTCTAGTAAATTTGCTTGCCCTTCAAAATGATTTCCCCATCTTCTCAAGCACCAATCTATCCCACTCTGCAGCTCTCTCTTGATATTCTAACCTCCTACGAGGTTATAAACTAGGCAATACCAGACAGCTTAGAATTCAGGGGTCTTCAAACTACGGCCCGCGGGCCACATGCGGCCCGCAGAGGAGTCTGATCCGGCCCGCCAGGTTTTTTGGGCAGTGAGCGCAGCCGAGGTGTTACAGTAGGAATTAGTAGTTCATATAGTCCGGCCCTCCAGCTCTCTGAGGGACCGTGATCTGGCCCCCACTTTAAAAAGTTTGAGGACCCCTGTAAGGCTTAGATCTTCTATATCAGGATTACCCTATCAGGACAACTACCAGCCTCTCTCTCCTTGTGATAATAGGAAAGCACTCTCGTTTTCTCTTTCTCTTGTCTGCTCCCCAACATCAGCAACCTCTCCTCCACTGGCTCATTCCTAGCAATTTATAAACTTCCTCTAAATCTCCCACCTTGAAAAGAACCTCTCTTCAGTCCAGGTGCCTTTCATCAAAGGCACCCTTAACAGTGCAGCTTCCTTAAACCGCTGTCTACACCAACACACACAGCGACACACTTCCTGTTCACCCCGCAGCCCCACAGACAGACTTCCCACGCCACTGCTCCACGGGAGCAGTTATCAGAACCACCATGCTGGCAAATCCTTACTAACTCTGTACTTCCTTACTAATTCCACTTCTCAGCAGCATTCCAAAGCCTACCTACCACCCCTTCCTTCTGGAAAATGTGCCATTTCTCTAAAAACTAATAATCACATCTTCCTGCTACATCTCACTGCACCAACTCAACTTTAACCACCCACCTCCCTTTCCAGAGCTCTGATGGGCTCAGGCCAATGCCTCTTATCTTCTTACTTTGCTCATTCGAAAAATGATCAAAATTCACCTCTACCAATTTAAAAACTGCCTATAAAATGATGACACCCAGGCCTAATATCTCTGATCCCCACCCCTGGGGGAAAGAATAGAGTTATTAAAAGGATGTCTGAGAATTATTCCATACACACTCATAGCATTACCGGTGAACTAAGTATTTATATCCATATTTTCAAATGCATGCATATGCAATTATGAGTTTTTCAATGCAAAGGTAATGTAAAAAGCATTTCTAAATTCTTATTTTTAGTTTGATAACTTTTCTCAATTAATGGATACTAGGAATTCCACTATGTAGAGCTCTGTGATGCTGGAGACTAAAAAAAGTTTTGCTTATTCTCAAAAAGTCTGGAAATTACCAATCAGGCACAGAGCAGAAAGACTAAATAGACACAAGACCCAACAATCAACATCCAGCAGCAAAAGTCAACAGTGCTATGTCCCAGTCGTCTTTGAATTAAAGAATCAGGAAAACAATTGTTTAGGAATACAATTATTTACCTTGGAAAGATCATGAAATCTGTAATTGTTCAAGTGAGCCCAAGAATATTCTGCAGTAAAGGGAAAAGTCAAGGTCAAAATTACTTTCCCCATTCCAACCTATCCTACTTTGAAAGAATCAGCTAACAACCTCTCTGCTCCGTCTCTGACCACATTCCCTTCTCCCCCTTAGATCAGGCAGGGACCACAGCCCTTGTCAGCAGGAAGCAGTTACTGAAGACAAAACCATTCTCCCTCATCATCCCTAAAAGATTTTAGGATGGAAGTCTCTGAGGGAGAAATGAGCAAGGCCAGTGAGCAAGGACAGTGAAATAGGGAAACTGAGACAGAGAGCTGAGCAAACTGGCAGAGCAATTCACAGGATGAAGTTCACCTCCCTAGAGATAACATCTAGGCCTCAGCTGTATTTCCATTCCAAACGGGTGACACCAGGACCAACCGCAGTGATTAATAACCCCCTGCCTTGACAGTGACCAATCGGTGAGGCCACGACCCTGAAGGAGCACTCCTAGAAAGCAGATGAATATTCTGCTGAAACCCACCCCCGAGATCTCCCCTAAGATTCCAGCCTGCAAGAGAGAAATATAAGCCTCCAGACAAGGGCCCAGCATGTGGCTCCCTCTGCTGAGCAGGCCCGCCATTCCCTTTCCCCCCTTCTTCCCCCACAGGCATGCATCCCCTAAACTCTAAGGGACCCACGGGACTTGGAACCAGGGGAGCACCTCATCAAGGGCTAATCCCCTGAACCTGTCGCCAAGCCCCCTTTTCTCTGACTTTCCAGAGAGCTAAGGCAGCCCAGCCTATGCTCTCCAGTTGCTTCCATGCTAAGCCCTTTCTTGTATTATTGGCCCCAGCTATAATAAACATTCCCTCATAGTCAAATATCCTATCTAATAAAGACAGGATATGCAAATTGACCGTCACTTCGCAACAAAAATGATGGCGGTGCCCACAGCCAATAATGAGAGAATATGCAAATTGATGCAATAAAGATGTCGGCAGGTGGCACGCAGGCATTCCACCCCGCCCTGGCCACTCCAGGCCTCTGGGCAGCGCGTGAAGGTGGAAAGCGGCTCAGGGCCAGAGCAAAGCCAGAAGGCTGAAGGCAGCAGCCAGAGCGAAGGCCCCCAGGTCCTGGGTGCTGGCAGCCAGGGGAAGGAAGGCCTAAAATCACTTCCACTTGCCTCAGCTGGCCACCCTCTCCATCGCTGCTCCTAGCTCTCCGCTGCTACCCTGTTTCCCCGAAAATAAGACAGTGTCTTATATTGTTTTCTCCCAAAGTTGCGCTAGGTCTTATTTTCAGGGGATGTCTTATCCTTCCATGCGCTAGGTCTTATTTTCGGAGGATGTCTTATTTTCGGAGGATGTCTTATTTTCGGGGAAACACGGTAGTAGCTGACTGCCCGGCCCTCCGCCGCCGCTGGTAACTCTCCACCACTGGTAGCTTGCTGCCCCGCCCTCCGCCACTAGCAGCTCTCGCCCTGCCCCACACACTGCGAGAGCTGCTGCTCCTTTGGCCATGACAGCATTACGGCGTGAGGACCACGGACCTTTTATGTAAGAGATTACTTCCCCCATCACTCACCCAGTGCAAACAATAATTAACTATAGTGAAGTTATGGCAAGAAACCAACATAAATGTCAAAAAAGTTATAAAAGAGGGTTCATCGTATTACGTTAAAAGGTAAGGCATATATATGACTGAATGAGAGACCACCACATATTGGTCATACATTTGTCTGCTGACAGATATTTGGACTGCTTGCACTTTTTTACTATTATGACAAACGCTGCTATGAACATTCCTGAACAAATTTCACACAAATGTGTTTTCAACTTTTTTTGATATACAAATAGGAATGTTAACTACAGCATGGGATATGGTAACTCCATGTTTAACTTTCTGAAAACCTGCCAAACTGTTTTCTAAAAGAGCTACACCATTTTTATATTACAACGAGCAATATATGAGGGTTCCAATTTTCATCTTCAGCAACACTTACTATCCATCCTTTTTCTTTTTTAGTATTTTGTATTGACCTTTAGAAAGGGGGGGGGGGGGGGAGAGAGAAACATCAATGTGAGAGTGGAACATTAATCAGCTGCCTCCTACAAGCCACCCACTGGGGCGGAAGCCCACAACCCAGGCATGTGCCCTGACTGGGAATTCAACCAGCAATGTTTTGGCACACTGGATGACACCCAGCTAATTGAGCTCCACAGGCCAGGGTCACCTTTACTTTTTTTTAAATGTTATTTCAAAGGTGGAATGACTTTAATATAATTTTACTGATTTCAGAGAGGAAGGGAGAGAGAAACATCAATGAGTGGGAATCATTGATCACCCTCCTCCTACATGGCACACTTCTGGAGAGCAAGCCCACAACCCAGGCATGTGTCCTGACCAGGAATCAAACCATGACCTCCTGGTTCATAGGTCGATGCTCAACCACTGCACTGAACCACACCAGCCAGGCCAGGGTCATCTTTTTTATTATCACCATCCTAGTGGATGTGAAGTGGCATCACCTGTAGTTTTGACTTGCTTTTCCTATGACTAAGAATACTGAGCTTCATTTCATGAACTTTTGGGTCATTTGGACATTCTATATAATAAAAGCCTAGGTGGTATCACACGACACCTCACACAATGTCATCACAAGATAGATGGCCTCCGTGACATCATCACAAGATGGCCACCACAAGATGGCCAGCAGAGGAGGGCAGTTGGGGGGGACCAGGTCAATAGGGGATGGCAGTTGGAGGGGACCAGGCCTGCAGAAGGCAGTTGAGGGCAACCAGGCCTAGAGGGGAGGGTAGTTGAGGGGAACCAGGTCTGCAGGGAAGAGCAGTTGGGGGCTATCGGGCCAGCAGGGAAGGCAGTTGGAGGGGACTAGGCCTGCAGGGGAGGGCAGTTGGGGGCAACCAGGCCTGCAGAGGAGGGTAGTTGGGAGTGACCAGGCCTACAGGGGAGGGCAGTTGGGGGTGACCAGATCGGCAGAGGAAGGCAGTTGGGGGTGACCAGACAGACCGGCAGGGGAAGGCAGTTGGGTGCGATCAGGCCAGCAGGGGAGCGGTTAGGGATTGGGCCTAAACCAGCAGTCAGACATCCTCCGAGGGATCCCAGATTGGAAAGAGTGCGGGCCAGGCTGAGGGGCACCCTCCGCCCCCACCATGCACTCACCAGGCCTCTAGTCTTTAGAGAAATACCTAATCAAATCCTTTGCTTATTTTGTAAGCCAGTTGTCTTTTTATTGTTGATTAAAAGTTTTTATATATTCTAAATAAAAGTCCTTTATCAGGTGTATGATTTGTAAACATTCTCTCATTCTGTGGAGTGTGCTTTCATTTTCTTGATGTTGACATTTTGATGAAGTCTAATTTTTTTTTTTAGCTTCTGTTTTAGATGTCATAACTAGGAAATCATTGCCTATTTTACCACAATAAAAAATAAAAGTTCAGCATAACCATTATGGCTTGTCTCAGTTTCAGTTCTTACAAGGGTATTTCTTGGATCACATGATCTCACACATCTAGAGGAAATAATGAACAACATAAACTGATGAACAAAAACAGACCCAGAGAAAGAGAAGCACTGATCAGACTCTCAAACCTCAGAGAGAAAGTAGGGGAGGGTGGGGGTAAAGGGAAGAGATCAACCAAAGGACTTGTGTGCACGCATATGGGCCTAGCTAGTGGCCATGGACAACAGGGGGGTGGGGGCATATGTGGGGAGGGGTTTGGGATGGGAATGGGGGGATGAGGACAATTATGTGATACCATAATCAATAAAAATTTTTAAAAAAGAAAAATTAACTATTACCAAATTTAAGGTCATGAAGATTTACACCTGTTTTTTTTCCTAAGAGTTTTGTAGTATCAGACCTCACCTCTAGGTCTAAAAGTATTTGAGATCTTGCTCTCCAACATGTTGTCATTTGGGTCAAATAAATACTTATCAAAATTCTCCCAAAAATATAAATGAAAATTGATCTTTCATTTAGGTCTAAGATTAATTCTGAGTTAATTTTTATTTTTTTATTTTGTGTGTGTGTGTGTGTGTGTGTGTGTGTGTGTGTGTGTAAAGCATCTAAATGCATTCTTTTCCCCTCAGTTTTTCTCTTTAGTAAGTCTACCACCACTCCCCTCCCCCCGCCAAGACACGGGAAGGGGAACAGAGCATGGTAACTATGACCATCCTCCAAATTAGGCCAGGATAGGGGAAATTCTTCTGCCCATGCCCTCACCCCTTCTCCTGCCCAATAAATAAAAAGTAGACAAGCATAAAGGGCAATAGAGAGAGGGAAGGAGGATGCCCTACAACAGTGTTAGGGATACCAAAATTCATTCTTTTGCATATGGACATCCACTTGTCCCATTGTCAAAAATTCTTCCCCCATTGAAATGTCTTTGCACTCTTGTTAATAATCAATTGACTATAAATGTAAAGGTTTATTTCAGGACTTCCATTCTACTCCTCTGATACATATGTCTATCCGTATGCTAGTACCAGTTTTGATTACTATAACTTTGTAGTAAGTTATGGAAGTCCTCCAAATCTGTTTCTCTTTCTCAAGATTGTTTTGGTTATTCCAGGTCCCTTGTATTTCCATATGAATCTTAAGGACAGTTACCAGTTTTGAGGCGGGGGGGGGGGGGGGGGGGGGGGCGCACGCAACTGAAATTTTAATAAGGAGTATGTTGAATCTGTAGATCAATTTAGAAAGTACTGCAACCTTAATAATATTAGATCATCCAATCCATAAGCATAGGCCTTTCCATTTACTTAGATCTTAATTTACTTCAATGATACTTTACAGTTTTATATGTCTTAATTGTATTCCAAGTTTTTCATTCTTTTTTATTCTATTATAATTGGAACTGTTTTCTTAGTTTTATTTTCACTGCAAGTCAAAAGAATACAATTAACTTCTGTATAATGATTTTATACCCTGCAACCTTGCTATAAGTTCATTTATTAGTTGTAATAGTTTTACAGTGAGTCCTAAGGATATTCTCTATACAACATCATGTCATCTGCAAATAGACTGTTTTATTCTACTTTTCCAATCTGGATGCCTTTTCTTTTTCTTGCCTAATTGCCCTAGTTAGAACCTCCAGTATAATGTAAATAGAAGTGACAAAAAAAATCCCTTTGTAATCTATAATGACAAAAGATTTGACTTTGGGTGGTGGGCACATGCATGGCACAAGATTCAGATCTTGTAACATAGAAACCCACACCTGAAACCTATATGATCATGTTCACTAATGTCACCCCAATAAATTTTTTAAGAAAATCCTTGTCTTGTTCCTGATCTTGGGAAGAATGTATGCATTCTTTTATCACTAAGTATGACTTGAGTTGTGGGTTTTCACAATGGCCTGTATCACACTGATAAATTTTCCTTCTATTCCTAGTTGAGTATGTTTATCATATAATATTGGATTTTGTTGTTGTTTAATCACTACCCAAGGATATTTTTCCATTGATTTTTAGAGAGTGGAAGAGAGAGGGAGAGACAAAGAGAAACATCGATATGAGAGAAACAGTTTGATTGCTTGCCTCCTGCCTGCATCCTGACTGGGGCTGGAGAATCAAACCTACAACCCAGACAGAATCAAACCTGAGAACCTTCAGTTTACAAGCCGACGCTCTATCCACTGAGCCAAACTAGCTAGGGCAATGATATTTGGATTTTTGTCAAATGCTTTTCTTACGGCTATTGAAAAGATGATATGGTTTCCTTTGTTCTATTAATATGTTGTACTACGTGAATTTTCAGATAATAAACCAAGCTTGTGTGGACAAAAGGGGCTACATGCTAATCTGACAAGCTCAGGGGAGGCCTGCATGGCAGTCTTGCAAACTCAGAAACCTAAAGTCACAACAAAGGATGATTTAAAATTAAACTTTAACTAAAAGCAGTTATGGTGGATATCTTCACTGACAAGGTCAACCTTTACTTTAACTGAGCCTATATATGTCTTTTTGCAACTACAATAACATACCCTTTGAGACCTCCAGGTAATTTTAACTTCCTTTTCTGGATCCCTTAGGGCACAACCTAAAGTTCTGAGCACTAGGACAGACACCACAGATACCTTCATTATCAAGGATATTGTTCCTACACCCACCTAAGTATGAGTCTATCATTTTACTTTTCATCCAATGCCAGGAGTTTCCCTGCTTTGCTTTTACCAACCTCTCTAGTTTATCACCAATAAATTTATGTAACTCACCTACGTCCCTTTCCTTTAATTGCAATGTATAAATACAGATGTAACCCGCCATTCTCTGGAGCATTATCTCAATTCATTAAGGTTGTGCTTCCCAGCATATGTCAACAATTTGGTTCAAATATACTCACAAAATTTCTTTACAGGTTTCAATGGGTTTTATACATTAACAATTGCATTCCTGGGCTAAATGCTACTTGATCAGTGTATAAACATGATATGATGCTAGATTTAATTTGCTAGTATTCTGTTGAGAACTTTTTGCAATTAAATTCATAAAAGATACTGGTCTGTAATTTGCTTGTGATATCTCTTTGAAATAGAAATTTTTAAGGGTGAAATGGGCAGGTTTAGGGAATTTTTTTAATTAAGGGGATCCATGGAAAAAGCACTGGCTACTGAGCTGCAAAAAGTTACATTTCTGTAAGACAAGAGAGTTGAGGAGACAGAGTTATATTCCTAAAACAAGGGAATTGGGAGAGGCAACAGTTATATTTCCATAAGATAAGGGAAAAGGAGTAGCAAAAGGAACACATTTACAGAATAAAGGGGAGGAGGAAGAAACCCCCAAGGGAATAGGATAACAATGAGGGAGGAGGGCCTCCAAGTCCCAAGTCCCAGTGAAGTCCCACGTGAAGTTCGAGGTTTCTACACTGACCAAATCAAAGGGGAACAGTACCAATCAGGGGATATTAAGGCACAAAAGATCTGCAGCCTTTATAAACTGCAGGGAAAGGGACACTTCCCCCTTCCCACGTGGGAGTCCGTAGTTGATCTTCAATCAATTTCCACTTTCACTATACCACCTTCCTTCTGTGGTTTCCTTCTTGGATTGCAACGGGAAAAGAGCCCAGGAAAAGCCCTGCGGCCCAGGGGAACACCGTGCATTCCAGTCCAGAACACCCCCTCATCTGTTTGGTTCAGGAAGCAGTAAGGACAGCCTCGAGGATAAACTGGGAAGCAGGTCCTCCTGTGTGTGCATTTGTTCCTTTGCTCTAGTTGTTCTGCTCTTACTAGTTTCTGAAAATGGTTACTGATTTAAGACCTTTCTCTTTTTTTAATATAGGTGTTTACTCCTATAAATTTCCATAGAATGCTTTTACTAATTACCCTAAAGTTATGGCATATTTTTTTCTGCGTGAAATACAATAGGTACTCAATAAAGATTTATTGTTGAACACTGAATGAGTGGCAGCTTTCTTTTTTCTTTTTTAAAATATATTTTATTGATTTCTTACAGAGAGGAAGGGAGAGTGATAAAGAGTTAGAGACATGCATGAGAGAGAAACATCGATCAGCTGCCTCCTGCACACCTATTGGGGATGTGCCCGCAACCTAGGTACATGCCCTTGACGGGAATAGAACCTGGGACCTTTCAGTCCGCAGGCCGATGTTCTATCCACTGAGCCACACCGGTCAGGGCGGCAGATTTCTTTTAATTGTGGTAAAACATACTTTAACTTACTATTTTAACCACTTCTAAGTGTACAATTTGTTGGCATTAAGTACATTCACAATGTTGTGCTACTTTTAAGACATGGTATGTTGGTTATTGTATGTTTTTTTAATCACCTCAGAATATTTTCTAATTTTCCTTGTGATTTCTTCTGATGACTTAGTATATTGTGTGGACGAAAGGGACCACACGCTGACCTGTCAAGCTTAGGAGAGGCCTGCATGGCAGTCTTGCAAACTCAGAGACCTAAAGTCACCACAAAAGATGGTCTGAAAATTAAATATATAACTACAAACAGTTATACTGGGTAGTCATGTCCTAGGCCAGTGGTTGGCAAACTCATTAGTCAACAGAGCCAAATATCAACAGTACGATTGGAATTTCTTTTGAGAGCTGAAAACTTCAATCTCTCGCATGTGGTATTTTGTAAAAGAGCCACACTCAAGAGACCAAAGAGCCACACATGGCTCTCGAGCCGCAGTTTGCTAACCACTGTCCTAGGCCAGTATTTTCCCTACAAATATCAACTTAGATCTTTCCTGAGCCCACTTGTCTGTTAGCCTCTAAGATAACATATCTGTGAGATGTCTGGGTAACTTGTAACTTCCTTTTTTCCAGACCCCTCAGGGCACAACAAATGGCTCCAGGACATTCCCTCATTGTTATTGTTATCAAGTTAATTATCAACTTATTATGTAAAGCTACCCTTATCCATCTCTGTAAAAGAAGCATATGTCCATCCTTTTACTTTTTTCCCTATACCAAGAAGTTTCTCAGCTTTGATTTATCCCACCTCCTTAATCACCAATGGATTTCTTGTAACTCACCTACGTCCCTTTCCTTTGATTGCAATGTATAAATATAGAAATGTAACCTCCATTCTCTAGACTGTAGGGGTGTCGAACTCAATCAGAGAAGGGGCCAAAATCTAAAATCCAGCCTAAATCGCGGGCTGAATGGTTTACTGAACAGTCATAAACTGACAATGTCATAAACTGACAGCGGAGTGCAGTGATGACAGCGCGGTGCGAGCCACATTGCAAGGCCTGGCGGGCTGGATTTGGCCCGCGGGCCTTGTGTTTGACACATGTGCTCTAGAGCATTATCTCAATTCATTGAGGTTCTGCTTCCTGGCATATGTGGACAGTGTAGCTCAAATAAACTCAAAAATTCTTTATAAGTTTCAATGATTTTTTTACATTAACAACTGTCTAATTCCCACATATTTATGAGATTCCCAAATTTCCCACTGTTGTTGATATCTAATTTCATTCCATTGTGGTCAGAGAACATACTTCGTATAATTCCCATTTAAATGTTTTAATGTAGTGAGTCCTGTTTTATGGCATAAATATGATCTGTCCTAGGGAATGTCCCACATGCACTTGAGAACAATGTGTATTCTACTCTCATCACTGATTTTCTATCTTTCTCCCTTTCCCTTCCTCTCTAAAATCAATAAAAATATATTTATATAGCTTTAAAAAATAGAAAATAAAAGCATGTGTCTGCATTTAGACCACATTTTTAAAAATTAGTCAATTGACTAAATCTTTAATTTTTCATGTTTCCCCCACTTTTTATGCTGCTACTTATTTCATTTATATATAAAAATCAACTCTTTTTAAAAAATAAAAATGTTAGTTTCTAGCACCATTTTAAGAATTGGGTTTCTAAGAGTGACACCTGTTTAAAAGGTAAGCTGAAAAGATCCTCTAAGATTTTCTAAGAGGTTTCTAGCACATGAAATCCCCAGATTAGGTGAATAAGAAGAGAGGAGAACATTTGATATGTCACTTGATAGCAGAACAGCTGACATGACCATCCCAAATTTCCCAAGGGAGCTAGGTTACTACCAGTTGACAAAAAGAAAACCCTATTAAGTACTGGTTATTTAATGTGAAGGCAGAAGGTGTAAAGCTTAGGATATAAAAGCAGAGAGTTTTTCTAGGTTACTGAGTAAAAGTCAAGCTAAGTCAAGCTATAAAGAAGTAAAGCAGCAATAGTTTAAAATTTGGCTTTCATTTTAACAATTTAAACTAAGCTCAGCAAAAATAAATAAAATAAGCATAGCTATGTAACATTTGAAACAATTTCCAATTCACTAAAGGATTATACAAATGATACTTTTACCTCCCCCCACCAAAGCCTCTGCAAGATGATTATCATCACTAGAAACCGGATGCGTGAAGGGCCTTCCTTCCCCTGGCTGCCAGCACTGCCTTTGCTCTGGCCAGAGCCGCCTTTCCACCTTCCCGCCAGGCCCAGAGGCCCCGAGCTGGGGTGGTGCAGAACGCCTGTGTCCCACACTGCCCCTGGCACCTGTGTATGCAAATTAACCCACCATCTTTGTTGGGTTAATTTGTGTACTCACTCCTGATTGGCTGGTGTGCATTGAGAAGATAGTCAATTAGCATGTTACTCTTTTATTACGTAGATTAGGTAGATGCCCATTTTACACAAGAGGAACAGATCCAGAAGCAAGGTGACTTCCAGGATCACATAGCAAGTAGGAAGCAGAATCAGGATTTGAACTGGGCTTCCAACTCCAAACCCATGGCTATTTCCACCAAATCATAGCTGCAGCTTCTCACCAACAATGCGCATGGGTCTCTAAGTATTTTGGACATGGATATGGATACGTAATTTAGGAATAGTCCACCTTACTTACTGTTCCTAAATAAGAGCCTGAATAGAGAGGATACCTAGGACCTGGCCCAGCACCACATGTTAAGCAAGTGTCCCATAAGGAACAAAGGAAGAGGACGAACCATACATGCAGTAGCACAAGTAACACAAGGAATGGATTAAAACCAGAAAAAGAAAGAGAGAAAAGGGTAGCACATAAGCACTGGGGAAACAGAGAGAAGGTAAACAGAAACTCTCTGTACTATTTTTATAACTTCTTGTGAATCTAAAGTTATTCCAAAATCAAAGAAAAGTGAAAAGATACACATGATGGAACAGGCTCTTGTCAATGAACTGGCTCCTAAGTTCACTGAATAGCGAATGTGGCAGCCAACCTGCCAGGCATGGCCTTCAATGAGCTCCTGTTCACTGGGGAGAAAGACAAGTGAACAATCTATTCCCACATGAGCTCAAGGCGCTGTCCTGACTACCTTAGACATGGATATGATGACTCCTTAGTAAGCGGGGAGTAAGGAAAGACTGCAACGAGTGAAACAATTGTTATGGCAACCCTGCCTGAGGTGTGTGATGACATGAGTACACGTGTTTTGGTCTCTCACCCTCCAAATCATTTTCCCGGCTTCCAATCCTTGCTCCCAGCAAGAGTCATACTGAGGACACAGTCAGACGGACTGGGGAAGCCTGCAGTCACGGAGCCCTCAATGAGGGAGCCCCGCGCCTGCTGAGGAAAGAGACCTGACAGGAGGCTTCGGGGATTCATTTACTCACTGACAAATCACATCTTCCTAGGTTTGGCTTCCAACCCTGCCAATGCAGTACGAGTGGCCTGGCAGAGAACAGCTTAGAAACCAGCTGAGCAATGACAAAGGAGATTACCTCAGCCTGGCCAGTGTGCTCAGTGGTTAAGCATCAACTCAATTCCCAGTCAGGCACGTGCTCTGGTTTCAGGCTTCATCCCCAGTAGGGGACGTGCAAGAGACAGCCGATTGGTGATTCTCATCATTTATATTTCTCTCTCCCTCCCCCTTCCTCTCTGAAATCAATACAAATATGTTTGTTTTCTTTTTTTTTTAATTTAAAAACACACTAGGGTGAATAATTTAGCAATATCTCTCAAAATTTTTAAAGGCATATAACTTCCAAACCAAACTTCCAACTTATGGGCAAAATAAATTATCATAGAATTATTCTTTGTAGCGTTGTTTATAAACCCAGAAGACTACAAAGAACTAAATGTTCCTCATTCAGGGGCTAAGTAAATTATGCTACGCCATACATTGCCAAATTATTCAGCCATATTGTTCGTTGAAAAAAAAAAAAAAAAAAAATGAGGAGCCTTTAAATGCTTACATAAAATGATTTCCAAGATACATTAGGGGGAAAAGGGAAAAAAGGAAAATGCAGGGTAGTCTGTAATAGGCTAACACCTGTACAAAAACAGGGCAGGGGAGGAAAAATAGGTATGTGTACATATATGCGTTTTTTCATACATGTAATTAATAACATTGGAGTCTACAGAAAAGAGAACCTGGTAGTGGTAGATAGGAGGAAAACTTCAATTTTAAGTCATGTGTATGATTATCTGGTCAAAAATAATATTTTACATCTTTAAAAAAATTAATGCATTTAACCAACAATTCTTGTCCTAAGTAGTTTAAACAAGATTAAAAGAATCCTCCTATACAACTACAAGAGACTCAAACTTGCTCATAATAAAAAGGGACATAAGAAAATTCCTAGGTATCCTTTTATTTTTCATTCCTCACCTGAGGACATGTCCAGAGAGAGGGAAGGAGAGAGAATGTGAGAAACATCAATTGGTCAGTTGCCTCCCTACACACGCCGAATAGGGACCAAACCCGAAACTTAAGTATTTGTCCTGACCAGGAAGCAAACAAGCAACCTTTTCCTGTATGGGACGACGCTCCAACTAAGCCACCCAGCCAAGGCCCCTAAATATCTTTAAAAAAAAAAAAAAAATGATTTCTGATTTACCAAGACCTACAGTCCTCTGCTAGTTGTCACTTTCCAACAGCCTTCTCTCAGCAAAAGCAGTGCTTTCCTGGCTCTTGTCTGGGCCATTTCACACAATTAGACCGAGGCATTAATAGGGCCAAGAGTCAGGCTCCTGGTCCCATGGTCACAAGCTAAATGCCTAGCCAACATATAAAGCAAACAGCCTCCAGCATGGCCATACAATGATGGCCATGTGTACCTGTTCAGGGCCTCATATCCTTCAGGACAAAATAGAAAGGGGTAGATCTCTCGCCCACCCCCAGATTAGGAACCCAACCCTCTTCTGACTTCCCAGGATATACTTTAGAATAGCTCTTATTTACATGACAACAATATCCTATCTAATAAAAGAGTAATATGCAAATTGACCATACCTCCGCTACACCCACAGGCCACACCCATCAGCCAATCAGGAGCGCATATGCAAATTAATACAACCAAGATAGCTACAGCTACAGAGCAAGCAGAAGGCTTGGGTTTCCTCAGTAATGGAGGAAGCCAAGCTTTCCACACACCCTGGCCAGCCCAGACCTCCACTCAAGGCTACAAAGTTTCAATTATAGAAGATAAATAAATCCCAACAAAAATGGCTGAGGCCACTGAGCAAGCAGGAGGCTTGGCTCTGCTCAATGCTACAAAGTTTCAATTATATCAGGGCCTCCACTTGGGTTGCTGGAGGGTGTGGCCGGCCTGCGAATGACAACAGGCCCCACACCCAGGCCATCCCAAGCCCAGGAGAATCCCCACCCTGATCCAGGACATCCTTCAGAGCAAACCAGCTGGCCCCCACCCATGCACAAGGCCTCTATCCTATCTACTAAAAGAGTAATATGCAAATTGACCATCACTCCAACACACAAGATTGCTGCCCCCACGTGGACACAGATGGTTGCCACAAGGTGGCCAGCAGGGAAGAACCAGGTCTACAAGGGAGGGCAGTTGGGGGCAATAAAGTCTGCAGGAGAGGGCAGTTAGGGGTGACTAGGCCAGCAGAGGTGGAAAGTTGTGGGCAACTGGGCCTGCAGGCAAGGGCAGTTTGGGAGGAATCCAGGCCTGCAGGGGAGGGCAGTTAGGGGTGACCTGACTTGCAGGGGAGGGCAGTTAGGGGCAAACAGGCTGGCAGGGGAGCAAACAGGTATCAATCAGGCTTGCAGGGGAGTGGTTAAGGGGTGATCAGGCTGGCAGGCAGAAGCGATTAGGGGCAATCAGGAAGGCAGGCAGGGGAGCAGTTGGGAGCCAGCAGTCCTGTATTGTAAGAGGGATGTCTGCCCACCTACCATGGTGGTGGCACCACACCAAAGGAAGGAGAAGGGGAAAGATGGGGAACCACGTGGTATCCTAAGGACCCCACCCATGCACAATTTTCATGCACCGGGCCTTTAATAAGTAGGTAAATAGCAATAGTTTTCTTAAAGGCTCTCTGTGTTTTGGTCCATTTCTCATTAACACTTTACGTGCAGCCTTTCTGCCTCCCATCCACTCCCCACATTCCGCCCCAAGAGGTATACAATCAAATGGTTAGGAAATGTTCCTTACCTTCCAGAACTTGGTCATTCCTTCATGTTTCCAAAAAATCATCACTACACAATTTATCTAAATACTGTTCCTGCCGAAACCGGTTTGGCTCAATGGATAGAGCATCGGCTTGGGGACTGAAAGGTCCCGGGTTCGATTCCGGCCGAGGGCATGTACCTTGGTTGCGGGCACATCCCCAGTAGGGGGTGTACAGGAGGCAGCTGATCGATGACTCTCTCTCATCGATGTTTCCAACTCTCTATCTCTCTCCCTTCCTCTCTGTACAAAATCAATAAAATATATTTTAAAAATAAATAAATAAATAAATAAATACTGTTCCTCTTTGCCCAAACAAGGGTTCCTTTGTAAATTTCTAAGTAATGAAAAGCTTTTCCCAACATGTTCACTTTTAAAACATAGTCACAGGCCACAGGAAATCTACTTAGCATGCCAATTACTACCAATAGATAAATTCAGTCAGCAATAAGCAGAACATTTTCCTTACAAGATTAATAATCAGTATTTTATAGTCTTTCAAGATTTTTAACTCAGGTCCTTCTGTCATTTTCCCAAATGTGAGGATTAATAATATTGTCTAGGTCTTTCTAAATGAAATACTGGATTTGTTCTGACTCTCTGATGTTGTTACGTTGCTTGGAACTAAAAAATAAAATAATAGAATAATTCTTTGTTTTCACCATTAATAATAATGATCTACTAAAGAAAGCAATGGATGAATAAGCAGTATTTCATACAATAAAAGTGTTTATATGACGAAATACTGGGAAATGCCTACTTAGGAGTAAAACCTACTGGAAAGTGAAATACCAGGGCCAAGCTTCAAGCTGAGCCTCCCTGCACTGACATCCGTACCAGAGATTACAAGCGGACTGACTCCCAAGGGCAATCACTTAGGACACATGAGACCCCACTAACCACCAGAGTGCGATGAAGGAAAATCTGACAATACAGATCCAGACAGAAAGTCAGATACTTCTTCAATGGTTAACTTTTGGGATTTCTAGGCAAAAGGAGAATTCCTAATCATTTTTAATTTTAGAAAAATTATATACATTAATTGCACAAACTCAAAATAATGTGTTGGGTTTTTTTGGTTTTTTTAAATAAAATTGGCCCTAGCCAGTTTGGCTCAGTGGATAGAGCATCAGACTGAGGACCAGAGGGTCTCAGTTCGATTCCCGTCAAGGGCACATAAAAAAATATCCATGTATCCTCCTTTAAAGAAAGACAACAGGACAGAGGAAGTGTTCGGTTGAGAAGGATAAGCAGTAAAGTAAAAAAAAAACTCAAAGCAAAATATAAACGCCAGTGAGTGATACAGAAAACAAGTAAGTAAAAAGTTCTATCAGTCTTCAACAAATGGTGTTGCAACAACTGAAATCAACATGGTAAGTTGGATCCCAACCTCACACCATATACAAAAATTAACTCAAAATGGATTCATAACCTAAATATAAGAGCTAAAACTATAAAACTCTAAGAAAACATAGGAATAAATCTTTATGACCCTGGATTTAGCAACAGATTCTTAGATATGATACCAAAAGAGGACGCAACAAAAAACAGACTAATTAATTAGACTTCATCAAAATTAAAAGTTTTTGTTTCTCAAATGACATTACCAGGAAAGTGAAAAGACAACCTACAGAGCAACTGAAAAAAGTATTTGAAAACCATGTATCTGACAAGGGTTTAATATACAGAATATTTAAGAGTTTGTAAAACTCAACAACAAAAAGACACACTATCCAATTTAAAAATGGGCAAAGAACTTGAATAGAGAGTTCTACAAATAAGAATATACAAATGACCCAGCCAGTATTGCTCAATGGTTGAGCATCAACCTATGAACCAAGAGGTCACGGTTCAATTCCTGGTCAGGGCACACACAGGAGGCACCCAATAGATTATTCTATCTCATCATTGATGTTTCTATGTCTCCCTCTCCCATCATCTCTGAAATCAATAAAAATACATATTTTTAAATAGAATATACAAATGACCAATAATACGTGAAAAGATGCTCAACTACTTAGTCATTACGAAAATATAAATCAAAACCACAATGAGATACTACTTCACACTTACTAGGTTGGCTATACATCTTTAAAAAAAAGACAAAAGGAAGAAAGAAAGTAACAAGTATTGGCAAGGATATAAAGAAACTGAAACTACATGTTGCTTCTGGGAGTGTAAAATGATATAGCCACTGGGGAAAAGTTTGGTGGCTTCTCAAAAGCTAAACAATTACCAGTCAACCCAGGTAGTCTACCCCTAGGTATGTACCCAAAAGAATTGAAAACAGACTCAAATACAAATCTGTAAACAAATGTACATCGTAGCATTGTTCATAATAGTAAAAAATTGGAAATAATCCAATACCCATCAATGAATAGATTAACAAAATGTAGTATATCTATACAATGGAATATTATTCAGCAATTAAAAAGGAATAACATTCTGCCCAGATGATGTGGCTCAGTGCTTGAACATCAACCTATGAACCAGGAGGTCACAGGTTCAATCCCTGGTCAGGAACATGCTCAGTTTGCAGGCTAGATCCCCAGTGTGGAGCATGCAGGAGGCAGCCAATCAAAGATTCTCTCTCGGAGCAGCAGCTGCCAGGCTGGGAGCGGCCAGGCCCGGAGCAGCCGGGCCCAGAGCAGCCGGGTCGGGTGCGGCCAGGCACGGAGCAACAGCTGCCAGGCTGGGAGCGGCCAGGCCCGGAGCGGCCGGGCCCGGAGCAGCCGGGCCCATAGCAGCCGGGTTGGGTGTGGCCAGGCCCGGAGCAGCAGCAGCCAAGCCCAGAGCAACCAGGTCAGGAGCGGCAGTGGCCAGACCTGGAGCAGCTGGTTGTGGAACGAACCAGAGCAACAGAGGCCAGGCCCAGAGCAGCCAGGCCCGAAACAGCTTGCTCCTCGCCTGCCCCTGCCGCACGGCTGCCTCTCAGACATGGCTGGAAACTTTTGCGGGAACTTGAGGGTCTGCTGAATCAAGTAATGAAGGCTTAGATCTGGATATGTTGAGTTAGTATAGCGCTGGGGTGTTGATCTGTGAGTGCCTTGTGCAGGGCCTGGATGAGGTTGGTTGACCTATTTGGAAATGTCTTTTGTGTGAAGTGTATCTTTGGGCATGTGGAGGTATTATTGATATGAGAAAATGCTAAGTAACTGATTTACTATCTGAAAAGGGATTTACTATCGGGGAAAGGGAGGGAGGAAGAGACTGAACATAAACTGTGCACCTATGGATGAGGACAATGGGGGAGTGGAAGGGGGCGGAGGGTGGAGTGGGAACCTGGTGGAGGGGGGAAGAAATGAGGAACCTTTGTAATAATATGAATAAAGATTGATTTAAAAAATAATAATAAATAAAATTAAATTTAAAAAAATAAAAAAATAAAAAAAATGATTCTCTCATCATTGATGTTTCTTTCTCTCCCTCTCTCTCTCTCTTCCTCTCTGAAATCAATAAAAATATTTTTTTTTAAAAAATAACATTCTGCCGAAACCGGTTTTGCTCAGTGGATAGAACATCTGCCTGCGGATGGAAGGGTCCCAGGTTCGATTCCGGACAAGGGCATGTACCTTGGTTGCGGGCACATCCCCAGTAGGGGGCGTGCAAGAGGCAATTGATCGATGACTCTCACATCGATGTTTCTAACTCTCTATCTCTCTCCCTTCCTCTCTGTAATAAGTCAATAAAATATATTTTTTAAAAAAGAAATAACATTCTAAAATATGCTACAATATGAATGAACCTTGAAAATATGCTAAGTGGAATTAACCAGTGGCAAAAGGACAAATATTATATAATCCCACTTATATTAAATATCTAGAATCAGCAAATTCAGAGACAGAAAGCAGATTAGAAGTTACCAGTGGCTTAAGGAGGAAATGGGGATTTATTGCTTAACAGTTACATTTCTGTTTGAAGTGATGAAAAAGATTTAGACTGTGGTGATGTACTTAATTCTACTGAATTATATACTTAAATGTGGCTTAGATTGCACATTGTTATATTTTACAATAAAATCTTAAATTAACACATTGTGGGCGGATCATGAGCATTCTAGTGTTTTCATATTACACAGTGTTTTACATAAATGTTAAAGGCAAGCCTTGAAATTAAATACCCACTGCATTTTGAAGTTATTTATTACATGTTCTTACAAGCTATCTTTTTAAAGTATGATACTTTGTAAAACGTTTTTTGTATTAGTTCAATTGAAACTTATCTGGCCACTGGATAAAGCCAGCAATAAAACTACTGTTGCCCAATGTGTTAAAAAAAAAAAAAAAAAAAAAAAAAAAAAAAGAAAGAAAAAAAAAAAGCTTATATAGTGATCTGGACTGCCCAAAGGCAGATTTCAAATCAGGGACTTAAGTCTAAAAGTGCCTGTAGGTACCTGATCTACCGCTTATGGAAACCCTAGTGAGAAACATTCATCTCCATGTTCTTCCCAACAAATATTGGGAGCATTTTCTCCCAAGGCAGCCCAATGATCTTTCATGTGGGAAAGAACAAAAATAAATGAAAAGGAAACTGAAGAGTCTGAGTGCCAAATTCTGCTACTGTGCTGCTGTGTGATAACTTCTCTAAGCCTCAGCTTCCCTTCATCTATACATGTAAAAGCCTAAGCGACCGTTCTACTGTTTGACCAGTGCTGCGTGCTGACCACCAGGGAGCAGGTGCTCAGTGCACAGGCATTGAAATATGGAACAGATTGACGAATCTCAGAGGGAAGGGAGGAGGGGGGAGGGCTGGAAGAGATTAACCAAAGATTTTATATGCATACTAGAGGCCCATGCACCGGTGGGGTCCCTCAGCCTGGCCTGCGGGGATTGGGCCGATACCCGCAGTCTGACATTCCCCAAGGGGTCCCAGATTATGTGAGGGTGCAGGCCAGGCCAAGAGACCCCACCAGTGCACCAGACCTCTAGTTAAAAAATAAAATAGTATCTGCCTTTAAATGTTGCTAGAAGAATTAGCTAAATACTAGAGACCCGGTACTAGGGTGGGGGCCAGCTGGTTTCCCCTGAAGAGTGTCCTGGATCAGGGTGGGGGTTCCCTTGGGGCACAGACCGGCCTGGGCAAGGGGCCTGTGGTGGTTTGCAGACTGGCCCCGCTCTCCAGCAACCCAAGAGGAGGCCTTGGTATCCAGGATTCATTTATCTTCTGTATTTGAAAGTTTGTAGCCTTGAGTGGAGGCCAAGTTAGGCCAGGGTTGCAGAAGCTTGGCTTCCTCCATCACTGTGGCAACTCAAGCCTCCTGCTCTCTCCAGCTCTGTGGCTGCCGCCATTTTTGTTGGGATTTATTTACTGTCCATAATTGAAACTTTGTAGCGGAGGCCAAGGCAGACCAGGGCTGAAGAAGCTTGGCTTCCTCCATTGCTGGGGAAACCCAAGCCTCCTGCTCTTTTGGGACCGCAGCCATCTTGATTGGGTTAATTTGCATACTTGTTCCTGATTGGTTGGTGGGGCAATCAGGCCAACAGGCAGAGGCAGTTAGGGGCGATCAGGCAGGCAGGCAGGTGAGCAGTTAGAGCCAGCATTTCCGGATTGTGAGAGGGATGTATGACTGATGCTTTAAGCCCAATCCCTTGTGGGTATAGTGGACTGATGGTTAATTTGCATATTGCTATTTTATTAGATAGGCTATCTATAGGCCAGCTGGTGCAACTCAGTGGTTGAGCATCGACCTATGAACCAGAAGGTCACAGTTCAATTCCTGGTCAAAGCACATACCTGGATTGAGCTCAGTCTCCAGTAGGGGGTGTGCAGGAGGCAGCTCATCAATAACTGTCTCTCCTCATTGATGTTTCTATCTCTCTCCCTCTCCCTTCCTCTCTGAAATCAATCATTCTCTCTCTCTCTCTCTCTCTCTCTCTCTCTCTGCACACACACACACACACACACACACACACACACACGCACTCGCCTGACCACTCAAGTTTATTTGTATCTCAAATGGGTAACAAAAGTATTCTAGACTTTTGCTGGAGATCAACCACCTATTGCCCTGAGCTTTCTATCAGCCAGTGCAAAGGGGAAAACTGACCAGATGCACGATATCAAATAAATGAGGTACTCAAGAGAAGTACACTGAGTGGCCAGATTATTATGCATTCAGAGATCATAATAACCTGGCCACTCAGTGTATATATACGTGTGTGTGTGTGGGTGTGTGTGTGTGTGTGGGTGTGTGTGTTTAAATGTACCTATAACACTCAGGCTAGTGCCTAGCAAATGCTGGGTGTTCAGTCTACGGTGGCCATTGCTGTTGTAATAGGTCTATGCGCCACCCTAACACTAAACAGCAGAGGACTTGTGAGAACTTCAATAAAACAGCAGCCACCAGCCTCAGGAGAAGACTTCAGAGAAGGAGCTGTTTTCATACAGTTCAGCTACTCTTGGGAAGACTGGCTCATTGTTCCTAGAATGAACCAGCCACTCCACATTAGGAAGGGCACCACTCTGCCATTCATTCCTATACAACAGGCCTCTGTTAGCGCGTCTGAGCAACCCTTCATACAGTCTGCCTCTACTCACAAGACACTGAAGAACCTGAGCAAAAATTAGCTAGAAGGTAGGTCTGAGGCAGCACTCAAGTTCTAATGACCTCAGAATCACCTGGGAAACTTAAAAAAGCGCTTGCCTCACCTCCACCACCAGACATTCTGATTACTAAATACAGGATAGGGGTAAAGTAAGTTTATAGTTGTTCATATGGAAAATAATACAATCCTAATATATAAAAAGCCAGGGGCCATCATGACTAAAACAACTGGATGGATGACTGAACACTGAACCATCAAGCTGGCAGGGGGGTTAGTGAGGGACGACCAAATGACTGAACAACAGGCTGCATGGGACGACCAGGCCCTCAGGGAGGCAGTTGGGGGCAACCAAGTCAGTGGGGGTAGGGGGCATTTGGGGCGACCAGGCCAGTGGGGTGGGAAGTGGCAGATGGGGGTGACCAGGCTGGTGGGAGGGCAGTTAGGGGTGATCAGGCAGGCAGGCAGGTGAGCAATTAGTCAGCGGTCCCAGATTGTGAGAGGGATGTATGACTGCTGGTTTAGGCCCAATCTGCAGTCAGACACCCCCCCTCCCAGGGGTCCCAGATTGGAGAGGGTGCAGGTTGACCTCAGGGGACACCCTCTTCCCGAACCTCCACACACACACACAAATTTCATGCACTAGGCCTCTAGTGATTAATAATTAATACAAAAAGAGTGTTTCACGTACTCACAACTGTAAACCTACTTTTGCACCACCCTGTATTTCAGGTAGGGCCTTGAGCATAATTGTTTAAAGAAACACTTGAAGGTAGGCCACAAAAACGTTAGATTACATTCTGATACTGACAAATACACAGTCTGCCACCCAAAGCAAAAGGTGCATTTCCTCCATACCTACCTAGCTGGACAGGAATGGAATGCAAGACAGAGAGAACACCCGCACAGAATATCCAATAAAAACCGCATATAGTGGGTTCATATAAAAGTCTGTCATTATTGCCGAAACCGGTTTGGCTCAGTGGTAGAGCATCAGTCTGCGGACTGAAAGGTCCCGGGTTCGATTCCGGTCAAGGGCATGTGCCTTGGTTGCGGGCACATCCCCAGTGGGGGGTGTGCAGGAGGCAGCTGGTCGATATTACTCTCTCATTGACGTTTCTATCTCTCTCTCTCTCTCCCTTCCTCTATAAAAAATCAATAATATATATATTTTTTTAAAAGTCTGTCATTATTGCTTATTCTTTTTAAAAATAAATACATGATAAGACATGAAAAATAAAAATGACGTACATTCTACACTCTTCACAGTAACAAAAAATATACTTAAATTATATTACCAGAAGTTGGTAAAAATTTTGTGAAACTGGTATGTCTTTAGATAGCTAGGAAAATTCTTAACTGGTACAACTTTTGAGTCAGGCAATGTGCATAAAAGTCACTCAATAATCTCACTTTGAATTTATCCTAAAAGAAACAAACTATATTCAAAAAATAGTCACTGTTGTAGTATATGTAATACAAAAAAATAAAAGATACTTGCATATCAAGGATCCCAGTTTACCAAAATATGCCATATCAATTTAAATATGACAAGACTATTAAGCATTAAAATGATGCATACTGTGTCATTACACAGAAACTATTCCTGAAACATGCAACACCTAAAATTACTTTCTACTAAGTATGGACAGGTGGACAGCCTCAAAGGGTGCTACACTAACAAATAATAGCTGTGTTAGAATGGTTTCATGTGGGTTTTCTTCCTCTGGTCTCTGCACTTTCCGTATTATTGTAATAAGACTATAAATAAATTATACTGACCCTGCTTGGCAAGTTAAATGAACAACAGTTACAGAAGCAGGTTGAAAGTACATTCATTGTCCTCAGCTATCCTGAATTAAGATAACCTCACCAAAATGTGCCAGCCCAGTTCTAGATTTTTTTTTCCACAATAAGATAAATCTTAACAGATATGTGTAACTACTAAACCTTGAATGGAGATTTTTTTAAAAGCAAGTATAAACAAACTAAAACATAGGAGAGAGATCTGGTTTGGCAGACTGATGCTCTACCACTGAGCCATGGCAAAAGATCAGAAGACTTCATCAACTATAACTTTAATATAAGCCAACAAAATTATGTAGCAAAGAGACTGCACAGGAGAACATTAAGCTGAGAAACAGAAGGCCCAGTTCTCCTCTGGCTCCATCACGTACTGGGATTTACCTGGCAGGTCTTGGTTTCTCATCTGTAAAATGACAGAATATCTCCCCTACCTACGTCCCAGGACTTGTAAGGAAGCAAATAACATCATGAATGTAAGTTATTTGAAAAAACCTTTTACCATCAAATCTGTCCATTATTAGGAAGATATTCATATATACGTAGCTACAGAAAAGGGCATCAGTGTTTAGAAGAATAAGTTCCAAACTGGTAATATGTGTATAATGCTTCCCAAGGGGCCTGGGACCTAGGGCCATGTATTTCACTTTATCTGCTCTGTTTGAATCTTTTAGGAAAACCTATTCACTATTACCTGGCAAGTTTTTAAACTTGTAAAAGCCAATGCAATCACTGACAACATTAATATAGAGTGCAGGATTCTCAAATCTGGGGGATTTTAAGAAGCACCTGGGGAGTGTTAAAACTGTGGCTGCCCAGGCTCCATTCAGACTTTCTGACCAAATCTCTAGGTGGACAGGAATCTATAATAAAAGCGTAATATGCAGCCGAAGCCAGTTTGATTCAGTGGATGGAGCCTCGGCCTGCGGACTGAAGGGTCCCGGGTTTGGTTCCGGTCAAGGGCAAGTACCTTGGTTGCGGGCACGTCCACAGTAGGGGGGTACAGGAGGCAGCTGATTGATGATTCTCTCTCATAGATGTTTCTAACTCTCTATCCCTCTCTCTTCCTCTCTGTGGAAAACCAATAAAATATATTTTTTTTTAAAAAGCATACTATGCAAACTGACTAAACCGCCAAACAGCTGAAGACTGTCACGACCTTCCAGACAAAGCCGGGGCTGCAAGGGGGCGGCTGTGAGCGCCAAGGCAGCGGGGCTGTGAGGGCCTACTCTTGCACAAATTTTGTGCATTGGGCCTCTAGTAAATAAATAAGGTCTGGCTGTTTATTTTTTTTTATTATTAAATTATTGTCTTTGTACATATACCATTGCCCCCCTCCCCCCCCCGCCATTTATTTTTTAACAAGCTCCCCACTGAGTCTGGTGACTTGATTACTGCTACTACTACTACATTATTATTAATATTAACTCTATGTGTTGTATATTAATTAATCCATTCATTGTATGCTAGCCACTATTCTCAGCACCCTACATATATTATCTCATTTAATCCTTTCAACAACCCTGTAAATAAGCACAACTATTACTACCGTCCTCCTTTCATCCTCATTCTATAGATAAACATTAACAAAACAGAGATGATTTACTAGCTCATGGCATAATGTCACGAGCTAATATAGTGGCAGAGCCAAATGCACAATGAAGTTGGAAATCGTTGATACAGTTTCCTAACCTAAGACAACAGTTATAGATGCTGCTCAAGTCACATCAAACTTTTTTTTTTTAATATATTTTATTGACTTTTTACAGAGAGGAAGGGAGAGAGATAGAGAGCTAGAAATGTCGATGAGAGAGAAACATCGACCAGTTGCCTCTTGCACACCCCCTACCGGGGATGTGCCCTCAACCAAGGTACATGCCCTTGACCGGAATCGAACACGGGACCTTTCAGCCTGCAGAACGACGCTCTACCACTGAGCCAAACGGTTTCGGCCACAAACGGTTTTATTTTAACCACATATAAAGGATACTACTTTGTTTCCCCGAAAATAAGACATCCTCCAAAAATAAGACCTAGCGCAACTTTGGGAGAAAAAATTAACATAAGACACTGTCTTATTTTCGGGGAAACGGTAACAAAACCAGAGTTGTCTAGAGAAAGCATGCTGAAGTCATTAAACCAGGAAGGATTTACACACTTCCAGTATAACCAGCATCAATTCATACCATTTCATCTGTAAGCCCCTAAACTGTGAGCCCCTGAAGAGTGAGGACCATGTATGTCTTCAACTGTACCCTCATGGTACCTGGTGCCTCACTAAAGAAAGGCAATAAAGAGGAATTCATCAACAAATTTAGGAAAGGCCTGATGACTGTCCTAGGAAATGAGAAGGCACATGCCGAAGATCAGACTGCAGTAAGCAGAAAGGAGGATATTCACCGGGGGGTTGCCCTCTAAGAACTTTTTCAAGGCTCAAATTCTATTATTCTAAGTTATGATATGTTGATTTATTCTTCCAAACATTCTACAGTTACACAAGTCCCAAGAGTAAACAACAGAGGATACCACAAAGTGTTCTACAAACTCGCAGGCCCTCAAGGATCTAGACAAG
Source organism: Pipistrellus hanaki (assembly GCF_964339955.1). Taxonomy (NCBI): domain Eukaryota; kingdom Metazoa; phylum Chordata; class Mammalia; order Chiroptera; family Vespertilionidae; genus Pipistrellus; species Pipistrellus hanaki. The sequence goes on along the minus strand of NC_140510.1, from coordinate 8,715,939 downwards.
AGTAAATGCACAAGAGTGACCTTCCCAGGAGAAAGGTAATGAATACATCCAATAGGAAACAGCAAGGAGTAGAGACTTCCAGGCTGGAGATAGGAAGAAAGTCAACAAAATGTAGAGAAAGACAAGCCGCCATTTGAACTAGGTCTTTAGGGAACCATGAGGAGACGCAGACTGGGACTGCCCTCGGATCTGAGGACTGCCACAGAGTGTGGGGAGGAAAGCAATCCATTTGGCAGTAATGTCTGAGCATGAAGGAGAGGAGAACCAAGATGGTGGCCTGTACTTGCTGCCTCCCGCAGCCATATCAAAATTACAACTAAAATACAAAACAGCTATCATCCAGAACCACGAGTAAGCTGGCTGACCGGAAGTACTACAACTAGAGAGGTTTGACAATTTCATAATAAAATTGACCAAAAATTACTACATGGACCCTGGAATCTTTTATCAGTTTTTGATTTATATTCTGACCAATGCAATGCCAAGAGAGAATGAACAGGGAAATAATAATTAAGCATGGTGTAAAAATATAGAGCCCTTTTAAAAACAATGAACAGCACAAATTTGTATCAGAGTGGCAAGGAGTAAACTTTTAGTTATCAAAGATAAAAATAAAAAAGAAGAAGAAGAAGAAGAAGAAGAAGAAGAGGAAGAAGGAAGAAGGAAGAAGGAAGAAGGAAGAAGGAAGAAGGAAGAAGGAAGAAGGAAGAAGAAGAAGAAGAAGAAGAAGAAGAAGAAGAAGAAGAAGAGTAGCCCTGGGTGGTAAAACAATCACTAAATTCTGGTGCTAAAACGATCAGTCCGTTAGAGATCATTTAGTCACACACATACATTTTTTATCCTGATTGCACTGGGTAAAAAAAACATTAGATGAATTTCTTAAATTACAGTTTAAAAACCAAAAACTATTTCATCAATGATTTCTTCTTTAAAAAAAAAAAAAAAAAAAAGTTTTATTGATTTCAGAGAGAGAGAGAGAGAGAGAGAGAGAGAGAGAGAGCGCGCGCGAGCGAGAGAGAGAGAGAGAGAGAGAGAGAGAGAGAGAGAGAGAAACATCAATGATGAGAAAGAATCATTGATCAGCTGCCTCCTGCACAACCCCAACTAGGAATGGAGCCAGAAACCCAGTCGACACTCAGCCACTGAACCACACTGGCTGGGCAATGATTTCTTCTAATATAGCTTTTTGTTTAAGACTAATGATCTGCCGAAACCGGTTTGGCTCAGTGGTAGAGCGTCGGTCTGCGGACTGAAAGGTCCCAGGTTCGATTCCGGTCAAGGGCATGTACCTTGGTTGCGGGCACATCCCCGGTAGGGGGTGTGCAAGAGGCAGCTGGTCAATGTTTCTCTCTCATCGATGTTTCTAGCTCTCTATCCCTCTCCTCCTCTCTATAAAAAAGACTAATGATCCTTCTCTTATTTTCTAGTAAATCTTTTAGATGATTGTTTTTAAACATTTGTTATTTTTTGCTATTGTCTACTTTTTCCACTATTCAATATGACAATTTAATAATGCATTTATTAAAATAAACTGAGTTCTAGTAACTCAGTCCTAAGTGTAATATTTATAATCCCTTAGTTATAATATTTGCTAATAGTACTACAAAACAAAAGGTATTATGGAATAATCTAAAAACTATGACTTTAAGTAGAAGACTGTTAATACTATATAGAGTCTCAAAGACAAATTTAAGTGTCTGATCCAATAAACTACCTCACCCAACTTATAAATCATGAGACTGAAGCATTTAAAGAAATAGAATTAACAAAAGACTGAAGCAAATTATCTCAATCCAAAACCAGTAAACAAAATATAACACATTTGAACAATAAGCTTAATGTTCTTCTGGCCAATCATTCTCAACATCCCTGTCAGACTATTTTAAGGATCTGAAATCTTGCTCTATAAAAAGCAAGCTCCCACCATCTGAACTGCCCGAGGTTCTCCCAGAGGCGCACGCCAAGTCTTACATTTCTGCTTCCTATTAGTACAAAAAAATGCTTATCCCTTTCACACGGAGTTGAGTCTGTGGCCAAAATCCTGACACACGAGGAGATCTGGGTTTTCGGTTCTAACACTAAAATGTCAGTTTAGCAAAAGGCCTTTTCTTTATTTGCCACTTAGATTATATGGTGATCCAGTTTTTGACACCTCCACCACCAACGGTCTCTTCAAAGGATTTCTGACTTAGTTAAGAAAATGTAAAGCTATGGCTGAAAACGCAATAAAAAGTGAAACTTTAAAAGTCTAAAACGGTGCTATAGGTTAGCTAACAAACTATGAATTACAGAAAGGAAGGTCTGAGTGACAATCGCTAAAAAGAAAAAGTTACCTAAGTTTACAAAGATGAAGACGCAAACAGCACACCAAAACTTAAATCTTTCTTAGCAAAGAGAAGGTAAATAACATGGAGTGACACTGGGACATGGTGGTGTTATTTTCGTTATTTACATGTCTGCATGCATCAATGTTGCTCTTCTCCCACTCCCTGGATGAGCAAAAGGAGCCCACTGCCCTGGAGTCTTCATAGCAAGTGCTCAGTGTAACAGTCACAGAGGCAACTTTTAAAGCCGGAATTTGTACCAGACTGGGGCACCCGCATTCGGTGTAAGGCACATGGCAGCATGCAACTATGTCTCCCTCCTGACGCTTCTGCATCGCTGCCTTCCCGAGGACCGGCGAGGCCGCAGCTCTCGCTGCCACATCTACCTCCCAAGTATCGCGTTTACGGGGCCACAGGGCCCGCGGTCGGTCACTATGGAATGAACGAGCCGAACCCCAAGACGGAGACACTGGTCCAGACGCAACAAAACATGCTTTCAAGGCTCCGCCTAACTTTTCTTTTAATTTTAAAAACAAACATAATTGTTTTTAAAACATTACGTAATAAGTTAGAAGCTAGAAAACCCCAGACCCCACGGAGCGGCTCAGAACATGGAAAGCCAAATTCGATGAGCTCCATTGTACCGGCCCGGCTGAGGTGCAGGATCACACTCTCATCGCCAGCGCCTCTGCCGATTCCAAAGCACAACAAAGGCGAGCAAAGGCGGCGCACGGGCTCCGCTCCGCACCGGTCCGCTCTCCCGGCCGGGAGCGCCCTGCGGCCCGGGACCGCGGGGACCCCGCCGCCCGCGCCCCGCGCCCGCGCCCCGCCGCGCCGCCAGCTCAGCTTTTGTCTGGCCGGGCCGGGACCCGCCGCCTCCCGCACCCTTCCCTCCCTCCACACCCATCACTCGCCGGCAGGCTGTCGGGGGTTTCTCCCCCTCGCCCCCTCCCCTTGCGATTCCGGGGTCTCTCCAAACGCGAAAGGGGGTTCGCCGGCTTCTCCCTCGGCCGGGCTGGGCTGGCCAGGGGTGGGGTCCGGGACAGAAGAGAAAGGGGCACACAAAGCGAGCTGACCTCACAGCCGGCCCCCTCCCCCAGCCTCTGCAAAGCAGCCTGGGACCGGCGATCCACGGCTGGAAAAACAACCCTCCCATCCCGCTCCACGCCGGCTCCCACCTAGGGCCGCCCCATCCCCCCAGAGCGCGCCCGGGAGCCGATGACGGGGCTGGACATCGCCCCCGCCCCGTCCCGGCGCCTCCGCCGCGGGAGGCCGGGGGCCTGGGGCGGCCGGGGTCTCAGTCTCCGCGCCCTCACCGCAGACTTGCAGCCGTTTTATTCGCTCGAGTGGCCGCTTGCCTTACCAGATCGCCGCCGCCTTCTCCTCCACCCTAATGAGGTTAAGTGCTTGGTGCGGGGATTAAAAAAAAAAAAAAAAAAAAAAAAAAAGTGCCGAGAGCGCCTGCGCGCCGCGCTCTCCCTTTTTCTCCTTACCGCCACCGGCCCAGCTGGACCATAGAGACTAAGCCGAGGCCAGAGCGGCGGCTGCCTCTCTATGGTCGCGCCCCGCGCAGGCGCAGGCCTGGCCGTGCCGGACGTGAGGAGCTGGAATGCCGCGAGCTTGCGCCCCTCGGAGCGCTTCGGTTGACCCTGACGGGGACCCGTAGGGTGAAGGTTCTCTGAGAAGTTGTGTGGTCCGGGTGCAGGTGGCGCTAGACTAGGAGGGTTGGTCTAAGCGGCCAGGCGGCAACGCAGCAGAGAGCAGGCCGAGTGGCGGGCGGGGCCCGGGAAGGAGGAGCCTCCTCCGGCGGCGTCCAGTCCTGCAGGAGCCGGCTTCCCACCTCTGGGCGACGCGTCCCGCCCGCCGCGGGATGAGGGGATCGCGGGATGAGGAGATCGCGCCCTGCGGCTTTCCGTACCGCGTCCCTCTCCTTCCTTTCCGGAGTGGGCGGCGACCCTGGCGCCGGAAGCACAGCTTTTTAGCGGTTCTTTGACCTTGTTGGAGCGGAGCCTGTTGTGGGGGAGCCTCGAAGACCTTTGGTTCGAGTGTGTCCTCCACGGTGCCCTGCCCGCCCTCCGTCCCGCCGGTGGTTCTCCGGGGAAGTGCTGCGGAGGCCGGGAAGGCCGCGGGTTGGGAGGCTGCACTTAGGGCTTGGCCGCGCGGGACCTGCGCTCGCCGGTAGCTTGGCTTTGTAAGCTTTTTGTGGATACACACCGCCTCGTGGGAATCGCCAGCTCCACCGCCAGCTCCACCGCCAGCTCATCGCGGAGCCCAGCGCATGGGATGCTCACTGGTGGCTCCTGTGTGCCACACCCCGTGTTGGGGAAAGTGTCTGCTTTGGGGAGAGGGCGAGGGAGAACTGCAGGGGAATGCCTCGATATTCCCGCGTAAATGTAGGGCTGAAGAGACAGCTAAGCCAGTAAAATCCAGTGCAGGCCCCTCTGTGGTGCAGAAGAGCGGTCCATAGAAATAGGGATGACATGGGGAATTTGATTCCTGAAATCTAGAAGAGGTAACACCTTTAGGGCGAAAGCACAAGCAACCTTTTGAAAATGGAGAGTTGATGAAAGCATTCCAGAGAAGAAACCATGCGGCAAAGGCCCAGGCAGTGGGTGTTAATACTGGGGGTAAATGAAGAGAGCCGACTGAAAGGCAAAATGCACATGTGACAAGTGGAAAGTAAGGTTTGATGAATGAAATGGGGGATTTAAATCTTTCAAAGTGTAAATAAACAGCATAAAATTTACTGTTAGCCATTTTTAAGTGTACAGTAAAGGACACAATATTATACAACATCCCCTTAACTCTTGCTTATAAAGTGAATTCTGTACTTAGTCCTCTTTCCCTCAGCTCCTGGCGACCACTATCCTACTTTCTCTCTATAAATTTGACTACTCATGTGCCTCATGTAAGTGGAATACTACGAACATTTTTTTGTGTGTCTGTGACTGGCTTATTTCACCTAACATAACATCTTTAGTGTTCACTCATGTTGTAGCATGTGTCAGAATTTCCTTACTTCTTAAGATTGAATGATATTCCATTGTTTACACTTGGGTTACTTGCACCTTTTAGCTATCCTATCCAATAAAAGATTAATATGTAAATTAACCATCTCTCTGCCAGGCCCACAAACCAATCAGAGTGGGTATGCAAATTAGCACCAACCAAGATGGCTACAGCCACAGAGAGCAGGAGGGAGCTTTGGGTTTCCCCGGCAATGGAGGAAACGAAGCTTTCCATACACCCTGGCAAGCCCAGGTCTCCACTCAAGGGTACAAAGTTTCAATTATAGAAGATAAATCCCAAGAAAAATGGCGGCAGCCACAGAGCTGGAAAGAGTAGGCTAGGGTTTCCCCTGTTGATGGAGGAAGCCAAGCTTTCCACCTGCCCTGGTCTGCCTAGGCCTCCACTCCAGACTACAAAGTTTCAATTATAGAAGGTGAATAAACCCCAATAGAAATAGATGCTGCCGCCGAAACCGGTTTGGCTCAATGGATAGCGTGTCAACCTGCAGACTGAAGGGTCCCAGGTTCGATTCTGGTCAAGGGCATGTAACGTGGTTGCGGGCACATCCCCAGTAGGGGGTGTACAAGAGGCAGCTGATCGATGATTCTCTCTCATCGATGTTTCTAACTATCCCTCTCTTCCTCTCTGTAAAAAATCAATAAAATATAGTTTAAAAAATAAATAAATAAATAGATGCTGCCACTGAGCAAACAGAAGGCTTTGCTACAGGCTACAAAGTTTCAATTATAAAAGATAAATAAACCCCATATACCAGGGCGTCAGCTTGGGTTGCCAGGGGGCATGACCAGTCTGCAAACCACTACAGACCCCACACCCAGGCCACCCCACACCCCAGCAGGACCCCCACCCTGATCCAGGACACCCTTCAGGGCAAACCAGCTGGCTCCCCACCAGAGCACCAGCTCTCTATCTTACCAATTAAAAGAGTAATATGCAGATTGACCAGCACTCCAACACAAGATCAAGATAGCTGCCCCCCTGTGGAATAAAATGGTCACCACAAGATGGCCAATAGGGGAGGGCAGTTAGGGGTGACCAGGCTGGCAGAGGTGGGAAGTTGGGGGCAAACAGGCTGGCAGGGAACAGACATGAATCAGGCTGTCAGGGCAGTGGTTAGGGGGTGATCAGGCTGGCAGGCAGAAATGGTTAGGCGCAATCAGGAAGGCAGGCAGGCAAGCAGTTGGGAGCCAGCAGTCCTGGATTGTGAGAGGGAAGTCGGACTGCCCTAAATGGGCAGTGGGACATCCCTCGAAGGGTCCCAGATTGGAGTGGGTGCAGGCTGGGCTGAGGGACACCATCCCTTGTGCACGAATTTTGTGCACCAGGCCTCTAGTCTACACTAATAAAAGAAATGTGCAAATTGACCATACTGTCTCACCGCCCACTGGCCAATCATGAGTATGGATATTAACCCAACAAAGATGGCAGGTTAGTTTGCATAAGCGGGGGGTTGGGGGAGACACAGGCGTTCTGCATCACCCCAGTAGCTCTAGGCCTCTGGGCAGCATAGGAAGGCGGAAAGGCGACCCCAGGCCGGAGCGAAGGCGGTGGTGGCAGCCAGGGGAAGGAAGGCCCATTCTTTTTTTTCTTTTTCTTTTGATATATTTCATTGGTTTTTTACAGAGAGGAAGGGAGAGGGACAGAGAGTTAGAAACATCAAACAGCTGCTTCCTGCACGCCCCCCACTGGGGATGTGCCCACAACCAAGGTACATGCCCTTAACCAGAATTGAACCCGGAACCCTTCAGTCCACAGGCCGATGCTCTATCCACTGAGCCAACCCAGTTTAGGCAGGAAAGCCCATTCTTGCACGAATCTTCGTGCATTGGACCTCTGGTTGTGAATAATGCTACTATGAACATGGCAGCGCATAACTCTTTGCTCTCAATAGGATGGAGAAAATTTTGAAACCAAGGGGAGAAATCTATACAGTTTCAGGTTCTTCACTTGGGATAATAACAAAGTGAAAAAACTGTTTTAGAAAGTGACTTTTGACAGTGGGAGCTTAATACATATTCCCTTTATATAAAGCATTTATGGAGGATTTAAGGTATGCCATACAGTGACTACTATTTTAGATAAATTATTGATATATCATTAAACATCAAGATAAACATGAGCCAATTGTTATTTACCACACTTTGTAGGTAGGAAAATTGAGTTATGGGGTTACAGATGGGCTGAGCGGAGGCTAACCGACCACATGCCCACAAGTAATTATGAAACAAAACTCCCATGGGAGCCCAGCTCCACTGACTAGTCGCTAGTTTGGATAAGAATATTGAAAGAAAGTATTCACGTGTCAAGAGTGAATGTTCTATGCCGAAACCTGTTTGGCTCAGCGGTAGAGCGATGGTCTGCGGACTGAAAGGTCCCAGGTTCTATTCCGGTCAAGGGCATGTACGTTGGTTGCGGGCACATCCCCGGTAGGGGGTGTGCAAGAGGCAGCTGGTCATTGTTTTTCTTTCATTGACGGTTCTAGCTCTCTATCTCTCTCCCTTTCTCTCTGTAAAAAATCAATAAAATACATTAAAAAAAAAAAAAAAGAGTGAATGTTCTGCCCTAACCAGTTTGACTCAGTGGATAGAGCATCGGCCTGTGGACTGAAAGATCCCAGGTCCGATCCTGGTCAAGTGCATATACCTTGGTTGGTGGCACATTCCCGGTAGGAGGTGTGCAGGAGGCAGCTGATCAATGTTTCTCATTCATGTTTCTAATTCTCTATCCCTCTCTTTTCCTCTCAATAAAATGTATTTTTTTAAAAAGACACCAGGCCGTAACTGGTTTGGCTCAGTGGATAGAGCACTGGCCTGTGGACTGAAAGATCCCAGGTCCGATCCTGGTCAAGTGCATGTACCTTGATTGTGGGCACATCCCCAGTAGGGAGTACGCAGGAGGCAGCTGATCAGTATTTCTCTCTCATCAATGTTCCTAATTCTATGCCTCTCCCTTTTTCTCTGTAAAAAATCAATTTAAAAATATATTTAAAAAAATAAAGACTCCACTTTCTAGTTAACACTTCATCTTTAATTTTACATTCTCAAAAATCCTGAGAGATTATTTAAAGCAATAATTTCCTTTTGGCAGGTGAGGAAATTGAGGGCCAGAAAGGGAAATTATTTATCTAATATATGGCTGACTGGTACCAAGACTGCACTGAAGGCTGAATGTCTAGAGTTCCCTCTCTGTGCTTTGGCTCCCTTACAAAGATAGGTACCAGTGGACAATGTTTCTGTTCAGTCAGTCTCCTCTTTCTCAGGAGTACATGAAAACTCCCATGAAGCTAGTGCTATTTAAACTGTGCACTATGAACAGCATTCATACACTAAAAAAGATTGTGTGCCAAACACCAAGGCAGGAAAAAAATCTCTGTTCTTATAAGAATTAGAAAAATAATAAAATATATCGGATAGGGTAAGTATTGTGGGGAAAATGAAGCACTAAGGCACTAAAGGAGAACTCTGAGGAAAGATTTGTGTTTCCTCAAGAAGGTAGATATAGCCAAAACTGGTTTGGCTCAGAGGATAGAGCGTCGGCCTTCAGACTGAGAGGTCCCGGGTTCGATTCAGGTCAAGGGCATGTACCTTGGTTGCGGGCGCATCCCCAGTAGGGGGTGTGCAAGAGGCAGCTGATCAATGACTCTCTTTCATCGATATTTCTAACTCTATCTCTCTTCCTCTCTGTAAAAAATAAATAAAATATATATTTTTTTTTAAAAAAAAGAAGGTAGATATATGAATCAGATTAAGAATAAAGGTGCTGCAAGAGGGGAGGGAGGCTCACTGAGAAGAAAACTTAGCAAAGGGAGCGAGGGAACAAGAAATATTCTCTAGTAGGGAGAAGAGCATTGAAAAGTGCACAAATTATTGGGGCAGGAGGGTGTCTTCTACATTCTAAAAACGAAAAGAGGCCAGGGTGACAGAAGCAGAGCATGAGAGAGGAAAAGGAGGAAATGAGGGCATAGGTAACAAGATGCCAAGTTGTATAGGGACTATGGCATTGTGATAGGAAGCCTTTTAAAGAAATCACTTTAAAAAAAAATAAAAGAATCGCTGAAACCTGTTTGGCTCAGTGGATAGAGCGTTGGCCTGTGGACTGAAAGTCCCAGGTTTGATTCCGGTCAAGGGCATGTACCTTGGTTGCAGGCACATCCCTAATAGGGGTGTGCAGGAGGCAGCTGATTGATATTTCTCTCTCATCGATGTTTCTCTCTATCCCTCTTCCTTCCTCTCTGAAAAAAAAAAAAAATCAATAAAATATATTTAAAAAAATAAAAATAAATAAAAGAATCACTTTAGGCCCTAGCTGATTTTGCTCAGTGGATAGAGCACAGGCCTGAGAACTGAAGGGTCCCAGGTTCGATTCCTGTCAAGGGTTTGATTCCCAGTAGGGGGCGTGCAGGAGGCAGCCAATCAGTTGTTCTCTCTCATTGATGTTTCCCTCTTCCTCTCTAAAAGCAATAAAAATAAAGGAATCACTTTAGCTTTTATTTGAGAATAGATTGTAGGGGATCAGGGGTGGGGACAGGAGGCTGCTATAGTCCAAGTGAGAAACTAGTAGGTGGCTTGGGCAAAGTGCATTGGAGGGGTGAGATGTCTGGATATATCCAAATAAAATGGTATGCAAGGTTTGATTGGTTAATTAATTCATGTAGGGTGTGAGAAAAAGAGTTGGATGCCAAGATTTTGGCCTGAGCCACTTGAAGAACGGAGTTGCCATTTACTAAAATGGGAAAGAATGGGAATAGATTAATTTTGGAGATGTCAATTTTGAAATGCCTATTAACGCAGAAATATCAAGAAGGTAGATATATGAATCGAATTAAGAATAAAGGTGCAAGCTGAATCTATAAATCTGGGAAACATAAAAGTTATCTGAGGATCCTTGGGGCACCCCAGCATTTCAGGGATTAAGATGGTAATGAAACCAAAGGAGACAGAGCAGCCACTGAAATAGGAGGCAGCCATGAAAGGAAATCAGGAAGAGCAACCAAGTCAGTTTCCAAGAGGCTGTAATTGCCCTTTGGCTATCACATTGGAGTGGTGAGGAGGAAAGCCTGGTGGGAGTGGCTTTGAAAAGAATGGTGGAAACAGAACTAGAGAGAGGGAAGATAGGTAATTTGGAGGAGGAATTTAGTTTTAAGAGTAGGGGAGCAATAAAGTGGGGTGATGCTTTGTGGGAGCACTGGTCCTTGTACACCGGGTATTAGAAGATGTGAGAAGCCGTAGGTCTATAGGAGGAACTTTATTGTAGATCAAGTAACCATCGCTAACAATTAGCCGTCAGACAAAACAGTTCTTCAAAGTAGCTCCATAAAGCAGCTGTAGCATTCAGGAGCCCACATAGCAGCCGCTAATAAAGCTGTCACATAAAGCCGTCCAGCGACCTGCTGGTCAGCAACACATCTTTATACCAACTCAGACAAAGAGGTTTCCTGCCAAAGAGTGGCATCAGTGTTTGGCTTATAGAAAGGTACACCTGCGCAGTGTATACAGTAAGATTGCTGTGTCCTTGCTTTTGCATCTGCATATGGCAAATTGGCCTTGAACATCCACTTACTCTGACTAGGGCTCCCACACTCCAGCTGGTCTTGAACATCTGGACAGGGCTCCCACACACTTCAAGGTCAAGAAAGTAATGTTTTAATTATGTCATCGATAAATAAGTATTTTTAAGTTAAAAAATTTTTATAAATATAACCTCAATACCACTATCTCACCTAAAAATAATTCTAAAAAATAATCATCTATCATATCATGTTAGATGTCCCTAGTTGTTTATTTTTGCTACCAGATTTACTGAGATATCATTCAAATACCATACAATTAGCTCATTTAAAGTATACAACTTAATTTCTAGTATCATCTACCCTGTCAATCTTTAAATTTTCCTGTGTCTCATACATTTTTGCTACCATATTTACTGAGATATAACTGACACATATACTTTTCCCATGTAAAGTACACAGTTCAATAGTCTTTAGTACATTCAGAGTTGTGCAGTAATCACCACAATCTACTTTAGAACATTTGCATCACCCCGCAAAGAAGTTCTGTGCCCATTAGTAGTCACTACCCATTTTCCCAACCCACCAGCCATAGGAAACCACTAATCTCTTTTTTTATGTGTGGACTTGCCTTTTCTGGACATTTATATAAATGGGATCATATACCATATGACTGGCTTATTTCACTTAGCATGTTTTCAAGATTCATTTGTATTATAGCATGTTACAATATTTTCTTTTTATTGTCAAAATTCCATTAGGGTAAATGTATATATACTACATTTTGTTTATACATTCATTGATTGATACATATTGGGTTGTTCCAAATCACTTTCTGGCTATTGTGAATAATGCTGCTATGAATATTCTAAGACTATGGACATGACTGTCCAGCGTGGCTCAGTGGTTGAGTGCTGACCTATAAACCAGGAGGTCATGGTTCAATTCCCAGTCAGGACATATGCCCAGGTTTTGGGCTTGATCCTCAGAGCATGCAGGTAGCAGCTGATCAATGATTCTCATCAATGTTTCTCTCTTTCCCTTCCTCTCTGAAATCAATCAAAATTTAAAAAATAAAAACTATGAACACTTAGACACTGGTGCCAGGCTCTTACCTGACCAGTGCCACACCAGGGCAAGCAGAGCAAAGAGGTAGGGAGTGGCTGTTGCAGAAACACCAGCCAGGGCGGAGTTGCTTGCTGGTGGTTGCTGAGGTAACAGTATGGGGGGTTGGCCATAGTGACTCCTGAATTTTGTGTTGACGTGTTTTTAGTTTTCTTGAGCATATGTACATAGGAGGGGGGTTTCTAGATTATATAATAGCTATATATTTAATCTTTCCAGGAATGGCCAGACTGGTTTTCCTAGTGTGTCATGTCACTTTCCCAACAGCAGGGTATGAGGGTTCCAGTTTCTTCACATCCTCACTAACACTTGTCCCTGTCTATCTTTTTTATACTTATCCTACTGGATGTGTGGTGTTAACACAGATATAATAAATAGATGGGGGCGGGGGGGTGATGATTATAATAGTTTTGCATTTCTCTGATGACAAATGATGTCAAGCATCTTTTCATGTACTATTGAGCATCTTGTCTATCTCATCAGATAAATGTCTATTCCAATCCATTGTCCATTTTTAATTGTGTTGTCTTTTTGATTATTACATTATAAAAGTTATTTATATACTAGAGGCCCAGTGCCCGAAATTCATGCACTGGTAGGGTCCCTAGTAGCTGCTGGCCAGGAACTCCCTTCCCCCAGCTGGCCCTGCCCTAGTTAACGCCCAGATGAATTCCTGGTCAAGGGTACAATTCGCATACTACACTTTTATTATATAGGAACCTGGATTTAAATCCCTTAGAATATATGTAATTTGCAAATATTTGCTTCTATCAAGCGGGTTATCTTTTCACTTTTTTTCTTATTAATATATTTTTTATTGATTACAGAAAGGAAGGGAGGAGAGAGAGAGAAACATCAATGATGAGATCATTGATGATCTATCTCCTGCATGCCTCCTACTGGGAATTGAGCCCACAACCTAGGCATGTTCCCTGACCAGGAATCAAACCCTGACATCCTGGTTCGTAGGTCAATGCTCAATCACTGAGCAACACTGGCCAGGCTCTTTACACATTTTTGATGATGCCCTTTAAAACATTCAATTTATTTATTTTTTTCTGTTTGTTATTGCATTTTTGGGATCTTAGCTAAGAAGCCATTGTGTAATGCTGTGGGTTTTTTTTTTTTTACTAAATACTTTTAGCCCTTACATGTAGGTCTTTGACCCATTTTGAGTCCATTTTATATATGGTATGAGGTAGAAGTCCAACTTCATGATTTTTATTTTTTATTTTTTATTGACTTTTAGAGAAAGATAGTGAGACAAAGAAACATCGTTGTAAGAGCAAAACATCACCCAGCTATCTCATGCACGTGTCCTAACCAGGAATAGAACTGGCAACCTTTTGGTACACAGAATGACACCAACCAATGGAGCCACACCAGCCAAGGCCCAACTTCATTCTTTTCCATGTAGCTATAAAGTTGTTCTACCAATATTTTTTCAAAAACCTATTCTTTCTCCATTAAATTGTCTTGGCACTTGTGTCCAAAATCAGCTGAACATAAATGTATGGGTTTTTTGTGGACTCTAAATTCTACTCCACTGATACATATGTATATTTTTATACCAGTACCACGCTGTTTTTATTACTGTAGCTTTTTAGTTAGGTTTTAAAATCAGGAAGTGTGGTCCTTAAACTTTGTTTTACAGTATTTCTTGTTTGGGGTTCCTTGAATTTCCATATGAATTTTCCAATCAGTTTGTATATTTCTGGGGAGGGGAAAGGGGACAATTGTAATTTTGATAAGTACTGCATGGAATCTGCAGATCAGTTTGGGGGTACTACCATCTTAAAACAGTATTAACTTCAGATTCATGAGCATGGAATGTCTTTCTATTCATTTAGATCATCTTTAATTACTTTCAACAATGTTTTGTAGTTTAAATAGTATAAGTTCTGTACTTCATTTGTTAAATCTATTCCTATATATTTTCTTTTTGATGCTATTGTAAATGGAATTGTTTTTCTGAATTTCATTTTTATAATGTCCATTGTAAGTGCGTAGAAATACAATTAAATTTTACATATTAATCTTGTATTCAGAAACCTTACTGATCTCATTGTTTCGTTTTTAGTGGATTACTTAACATATTCTCAATGCAAAATCATGTTATCTGCAAATAGGGTTTCTTTTCGCTTCTTCCTTTACAATCTGGATTTTTTTTTTCTTTTCTTTTATTGTTTAATTTTCCCATGAAGATCCTCCAGAGCAATATTGACTAGAGTGCAAGAAAGGACTTTGTTGTCTTAGGGGGGAAACTTCCGTCTTTCACCGTTCAGTATGATGTCAGCTGTGGATTTTTCACATATGGCCTTTACTAGATTGAAGATGTTCTCTTTTATTGCTAGTTCAGTATTGTATCCCTATCCTTAAAGAGATTTGGATTTTGTCAAATCCATTTGCCATGTTATTTTTATGATCATGTGGTTTTTGTCATTTATTCTATTTATATAGTGTATTGCACTGATTTTTCAGATATCAAACCAGCCTTGCATTCCTGGGATAAATTCCTCTTGTTCATATTGTTATATTCTTTTTATATGTAGCTGAATTTTTATTTCTTAGTGTATTGTTGAAGGCTTTTGCATCTGTACTCACAAGGGATATTGGTCCCTAATTTTCTTGTGATATCTTTGTTTTTTGGTATCTGGCTTATAGTGGTCACGCAGAATGAGTTAGGAAGTATTCCTTCCTCTTCTATTTTTTTTTTTAAGTTTATGAATTATTGGCAATCACTCTTTTTTAAATGTTTTGTAGAGTTCATCAGTGAAGCCATCTGGGCTTTGGCTTTTCTTTGTGGGTAATTTTGTTTTATTTTGCTCTGCTCTTTTATTCAGTCTCTTATTATAGGTCTTTTCAGATTTTCTATTCTTGAGTCAGTTGTAATAGTTTGTGTCTTTCTAAAAATTTATCCATTTCATCTAATTTGTTGGCATTCAGTTGTGATTCTTTTATATCTGTCTCATAATTATTTTTACAGGTTGCTCAAATCAAAATCCAAATAATGCCAACATATTGCATTTGATTTATTTTTCTCTTAGGGATTTTTTTTCTTTTTCTTTTTATCTTTTTTTTTTTTTCTTATTCTTAGGGATTTTTTAAAAATATATATTTTATTGATTTTTTTTTCTTAGAGGAAGGGATAGAGATAGAGTTAGAAACATCAATGAGAAAGAAACATCAATCAGCTGCCTCCTGCACACCCCCTACTGGGGATGTGCCCACAACCAAGGTACATGCCCTTGACCAGAATCGAACCTGTGACCTTTCAGTCCGCAGACTGATGCTCTATCCACTGAACCTAACCGGTTTTGGCCTTAGGGATCTTTTAATATGTAAATTCCCCCACCCCAAATCTCATGTTTTCTTGAAATTTTTTTGCTAAAAAAAAAACAAGTTATTTGTCCTATAAGTTCCCCACATTGCAGACTTTTTTGATTATATTCCTGAGTCTCTAACATGTTTTTCTATCCCCATAAATACTTGATAGTACTGTATGCTTTATTCTGATTCACATTTGCATTTTTGGCAAAACTACATCCATCAGAGCCACCTAATTCCCACAGTCTCTTTCTGTGAAGGTGACAGTCATTGATGACCATTGCCTAAGCTCCTCATTAAAACTGGAATAGTTCAGTAGAAGGCAGGGTTAGTGGACACTCATTTATCCAGAGTTTATGGCATCTTTTGGAAGTTCTCTTTTGATGATAATGAACACTTTATTTTACACTATATTTAGAACCTTAGAGTCAAGAGATCTACTCCCAACTCTACCACAAACTAGCTGAGCATCTTTAGCAAATCATCTTTCCTTTTGGGCCTCAGTTTTGTTATCTATAGAATGGGGGCATAAACTACATAGGATCTATAAGGTTTCTTGATATTCAAACATTCTCTGACTAAACTACCAACTGTGACTTGGATGGGTTAAAAAGGATCTGCGGGCATTATATTATTCTTCTCATATCATATAATAATGTTCATTCTAAAGCCAAGTTTATCAATTATTAAATCCAATAAGTTAAAAGCATTGTGAGAACAGGGAGATTATGCCAAAAGCCTTGACTCCTAAATTCTAATTCTTGGCTGTGCCTGCTCTCAGCTGGTCACATTCTCGCTCAGGGAATTACTCTCCTCCCCAGAGAGTAAAATATTGCACTAATGGTTTCTAAAGGCAGGCAAGCTTTAGGATTTTACGCCTTTTTTATTAACCTTACAACTTTGAAGATGACAATTTTTATTAATATCATCAGCTCTTCCTGTTTTTCTCTGCTTTCTGATTATATTTTCCTCAGCAACTGATTGATAGGTGCCTGGCCTCTAGGTATCAGTTCCTATAAGAAGTGCAGCTTAAACCTAACTGATTTGGCTCAGTGGATAGAGCATTGGCCCATGGACTGAAGGGTCCTGGGTTCAATTCCAGTCAAGTATCATGGTTGCAGGCTCGATCCCCAGTGGGGGTTGTGCAGAAGGCAGTTCATCGATATTTCTCTCTCATCGATGTTTCTCTCTATGCCTCTCCCTTCCTCTCTGTAAAAATAAAAAATACATATATTAAAAAAAGAAGTGCAGCCGAAACCAGTTTGGCTCAGTGGATAGAGTGTCGGCCTGTGGACTGAAAGGTTCCAGGTTCGGTCCTGGTCAAGTGCATGTACCTTGGTTGTGAGCACATCCCCAGTAGGGGATGTGCAGGAGGCAGCTGATCAATGTTTCTCTCTCATTGATGTTTCTAACTCTCTATCCTTCTCTCTACCTCTCTGTAAAAAATCAATAAAATATATTAAAAAAAAGAAGTGCAGCTTGGGCATAGAAAACTTGCTAGATCAAAATATGAGCAAATGACCATCTCAGGATGGTAAGATTATTGGTTATTTTTAAACTTATGCATTATTCTTTACTTTATTCTACAATCATATTTTTTATAATTTTTAAAAGTCATTTTTAAAATTTTTTTAAATTTCTTTATTGATTAAGGTATCACATATTTGTCCTCACCCCCCCAATCCCATCTTCCATCCCTCCTCACTCATGCCCCCACCCCCCTATTGTCCTTGATCACTAGTTAGGCTCATATGTATGCAAACAAGTCCTTTGGTTGATCTCTCCCTTTTATCCCTAAAAGTCATTTTTAAAGGATTTGATGGGATGCCCTTACAAACAAAAATCACTAAACTCTGGGTAAGAGGATTTTTCCCCCTGTGATTCAATTAAACAGTATCTTCCAGTCTAGGCTAGCCAAAATACTTTATATTTGTAGTTTGGCTCAAATAAACTCTTTTCTTTCTTTTTTTTACAGAGAGGAAGGGAGAGGGACAGAGAGTTAGAAACATCAATGAGCTGCCTCCTGCACACCCCCTACTGGGAATGTGCCCACAACCAAGGCACATGCCCTTGACAGGAATCGAACCTGGGACCCCTCAGTATGCAGGCCGATGCTCCATCCACTGAGCCAAACCAATCAAATAAACTCTTATAAGAATTAAAATAAGAAGTGTGCCTATAGAAATTTAATTCAGCCATTCATATATCCACATCTGTGTGATAGTCCACATGGAATATGGCTTTGCACTACTTGGGGAACAGGCAGTCTCTTCTAGAGAAGTAATGTGTCACAGAAATGTGTGGGCAAAGCAGGGTGTGTCTTTTATATGTGATGGAAACAGATTAGCAAGTCGTTTGCTCGATCATGTTTGTAACCACGCCCTGGAGTGCAATTTCTCTCAATATTTGGCTGACGTGGTGAGTATCACCCACTGAAGGACCACGCAGGTGTCTGGCGTACTTCTCATGAGTTTTCTCATCTGGCAGGTGTTATGCTGCCAGGGTCGCCCTCTTTAAACACTACAGTGGCAGTTCCCAGAGAACTGATAGATTCAGGGTGCCTCGTGGCTGTCAACTCACTATGAATCCCAGAGACGTCACTTAGTCTAGTCAGAAGCATTAAGGTCACTTCAATGGAGAGGATAGTTCTAGTTGCCAGTGTTGTCACAACTAGTGAAATTGATGCTACAAAATCCACTTGTCAGTAACCATGGCAGAGTGAAAGTCGGTGCTCTTACCATAAGAAGCATGATAGAGCCACGTGGTTCTGTGGACAGCTCTGATGCAAAGCAAATGATCAAATATCCCTTTAAACATTCCCTGTTGCCCAGTGTCTCATAATCTGGACCTGTTCAGGCTTTTAGAAGAGCAGTCCTCACCTAGAAAAGTCAAAGGGCAATGGCCAACAAGTAGGTAACCAGACATAGAGTGTTCATTCTGAGACCTCCTTTAGAGCTGCCACCAGCGAGGTCTCAGGCAACATTGGTCCCTGCCAACTCTCAGACGGACTCTTGTGCCAGTGGACCGATGAGCCCAGCCAAATGCAGAGAGCCATTTGGAAACATTGAAAACCAAGTGAGGGGCAATTTGCTTTCGTTTATATGTTATCTAATAACCTCTTCTTTGCCAGAGCATGGCCTGCTCCTGAGTATGCATAGCTGAAAGGGTACAGTTCTCACACACAGGATAGCCCATGTAGGAAGGAAAGCAGAAATTACTAGACTAACAGTATAATGATGGAACCTAAAAGGGGACACTCCGCAGGTGGGGTGGTCAAAAGCTGAGGAGTGCAGGGAATGTTTCTTGAGCAGAACCAAATGAAACATTGAAGTCTTACTGAAACTAGTTTGATTCAATGGATGGAGCGTCAGCCTGCGGACTGAAAGGTCCCAGGTTCAATTCTGGTCAAGGGCATATACCTTGGTTGCAGGCATATCCCCAGTCGGGTTGTGCAAGAGGCAGCTGATCTATGATTCTCTCTCATCAATGTTTCTAACTCTCCATCCCTCTCTCTTCCTCTCTGTAAAAAAATCAATAAAATATATTTAAAAAAAAAACAACAACATTGAAGTCTTTATGACATATTTAGACTCTCAGAACTAGAATAATGTTTTAGAATCGGCTTTGAGCAGGGTTTGTTTATTTTAATACTTTTGAGCAACTCTAAATCTTTCATTTTAACGAGGTCTTTTAGAATTTCACAGATAATATTTACAAAAATTGGCATAATTTGGCCATTATCACATACACACACTTCAAAATCATAGAGCAAAGTCGAAAAGGAATGTATTAGCTAGATTAGAATCTGTAAATGAAACTGTCCTACTTTGTTGCCTTAGGAAAGGTAACAGATCTGGTCTGTTTGTTCACCATATTAAGGATAAAATAATTCCAAATACCTCATAAATCTAAGGGTACTGCCTGATTGTCATGCATGAGAATCTCTGCTGCTCCAGAATTGCACTCTTGCATTTCTCCTCTTCTGTTTTTGCCACATTAATTATATCATGTAGTACTGGAATGGAGGTGGAGGCTGTTACTCTGCCAGCTTGCAGATTACAAGTTAAATGATACATTAATAAATCAGCATATTTTAAAATGATAAGATTTGTATTTGTCTCATTTCCCAGGTAGTCATGTTTACTCAGCGTTTCCTATTCCTGGACGAAATTCTCTGGCCTTCGGCTGTTCACAGTAACTCAAATTCTTTTTGCTCTTTTCAGATCGTCTAGCGCCATGCTTCCTAGCTCTCCTTATTGCTTCATCTAATTTTTAGTGAGTCACAGCATGCATGATATTAATCTGTTCACAGCCTTTAAATGAATATCCTCAAATGTATTTTGTTAATTCCCCAAACTTGCCTTTGCTCATGCATGATTTAGCTATATAGCTGTGTCTTCTCTCATGAACTTGGCCACACCGCATTTCTCTGCATCGTCTCATACGCTGCACTGCATTCTGAGACATCTAGAATTACACACCCTCCTGCTATTTACACGGTAATGTTCAAATTCTACTTGCCCATTTCCTTTCTTTTGAATTCAGACACATTTGTTTGAGTTAAACTGACCTTAGCTGGTTTCAAGCTGCAATTCCTGACTACAACTGGTAGTTCCCAACTCTAGAAACTTCCAGGTTTGACTAGAAGCTGACTGTTCTGATTCCAACTGAATTTAATAGATTAATGTAAATTATTCCTTATTAGTAGGCCCTCTCTGTCCATTGATAATACAATATCTCAATTTAAACAAAAAGTATTTGTACCCTACCTCAGAACATAAATTAGATTCCTCTTAGGGACAAGTAAGAGAAAAGTTATTACAAAGAGACTACCAACCACTTTAAGGGACTTGCCAGGCCACTGCTGGTATAAATTACAAAGACAATGTCAGTCTGCACCTACGTGAGCAGCAGGACATTTAGCATCATGACGGGTGGAGTAAATTTTACTCTTTGTATTTTCAACTTGGACTTAAAAAAATAATAGCACCCCTAAAAGTTGTCCAGAGATTTGTGATCAGTATTTATCAAACCAGTTTGATGTAAATCATAGAAAAGCGACATTTCAGAGCCTAGGAGTTTTTTTAAAAGAGCCTCTAGCCTTGGCTGGTGTGCCTGAGTGATTAGAGCATTGGCCTATGCACTGAAGTGTCACAGGTTAGATGCCTGGTCTTCAGGTTTAAACCCCAGCCTGGTCCCAGTGCATGAGGGAGGCACCCAGTCTAGAACCAGGCAACCCTGACGCCATTGCAGTAGCCTTAAAGCTGGCTAACAAATTTGACAACCCATACCCCCAAAATTATCCTTTGTCCAGCTCATGAATGCCCTTTCTCTGAAAATTAGTCAAGCAGGTTGGAAAAATTTGAAAAGAGAACACTGGTTATAAATTGGGAAGAAATTCCTGTACAGGCTTGCTAACTGGGAGCAAGTATTTGTCTCCCCCAGACAAAGGAGTGCCTAGTCATGAGATGAAAGTTAAAAACCAATTGTGTCACCAGGTTGAGAGCAGGCAATGTTTTTGGAAGCAGAGGCTGAAATTAGACCTGAATAAAAGACTTTACAGAAAACTGAATTGGGAGCTATCCCACAACACTGGAGCTATTTTGGTTTTGTTGGCTTGCTTTTAATGAAGTATCTCAAAATACAAAAAAGCATAGAACTGATGAACTCTTGTGCAGCTCCACCTGATCCCCTATCCTACCCTCCCTCCTGAATTTGGTACTTATATTTCCATACCTCTTATGTTTTTCCTATATATAAATTTATTTGTAAGTGATGTTTAGTATCATTAGTATACTTTAAGTTTTATTGTATACTAGAGGCCCAGTGCACAAAATTTGTGCATGGGGGGGTTCCCTCAACCTGGCCTGCACCCTCTCCAATCTGGGACCCCTTGGAGGATGTCCGACTGCCGGTTTAGGGATTGGATCTAAACTGGCAGTTGGACATACCTCTCACAATCTGGAACCACTGCCCCCTAACCGCTCACCTGCCTGACTGCCTGCCTGATTGCCCCTAACTGCTTCTGCCTGAAAGCCTGATTACCCCCTAACCACTCCCCTGACAGCTGATTGCCCCCTAACCACTCCCCTGACAGCCTGATTGCCCCCTAACCCTCCCCTGCCAGCCTGATCATTCACAACTCCCCTCCCCTGCCACAACCTACTTCCTCTGCCTGGATCTGCCTCCTCTGCACAAGGCAGCAGAGACACTGGGACAGGCCTCCTCCATGCCATGCAGAGCCATGAGACCCCCAAGCCTCACCACGCGAAGCAGCCACCAGGCCCTGCCTCCACTGTGCACACAGCCATCTTGTGATGACATCATGGGAGGGCTTGATACTACCTAGGCTTTTATTATATAGAATATTATATGCAATGTATACATAGTATTTGTGCTATATGTTGTGTACATATTTATTATATATATATTATATTTATGTAAGTTTTATTGTATCTTTCTGCAACTGGCTTTTTTTTTTCTCAATACTGTTTTTGAGACTTATCCAATGACTATATAGGATAGCTCCAGTTAATTTGAGTTAGTACTCTATGTTATTAGAGTTAGTACTCTATGTCATTAGAGTACTAACTCAAATTAACTGGAGCTATCCTATATAGTCATTGGATATGTGCTAACATTTTTTAATCTCCAATTAATGGACATCAAGTGATTTCCTAGGGATTTTGTTTAGTTTTGTTTGCTATTTTTTCAACCTTGCTATATAAACAGTTTTATAAAACCCACTTCTAATGCATGTTTGCAAGTTTCTCTAGTGAAATTTATGAGGTATTAGTATTTACATATCTTCAACTTGACAAAAATATCAAAAATTACCAGCAGAATATGAGAGTGTCCAACACTAACACTGTATGTGTATTTTTTATTTTTTATTTTTTTTTTAATTTTATTTATTTTAGTGATAGAGGAAGAGAGTTTTATTTTATTCTATTTTATTTTGAATATATTTTATTGATTTTTCTTACAGAGAGGAGGGAGAGGGATAAAGAGCTAGAAACATCGATGAGAGAGACACATCGACCAGCTGCCTCTTGCACACCCCCTACCAAGGATGTGCCCGCAACCAATGTACATGCCCTTGATTGAAATCGAACCTGGGACCTTTCAGTCCGCAGATCGACGCTCTACCGCTGAGCCAAACTGGTTTTGGCTGTATGTGTATTTTTAAAAATATATATTATTGGTTTTATACAGAGAGGAAGGGAGATGGATAGAAAGTTAGAAACATCGATGAGAGAGAAACATTGATTAAGCTGTCTCCTGCACACTCCCTATTAGGAATGTGCCCGCAACCAGGTACATGCCCTTGACCAGAATCGAACCTGGGACCCTTCAGTTTGCAGGCTGATACTCTATTCACTGAGCCAAACAGATTAGGGCTTGTATGTTAAGAGGTTTGTATTAACGTTTTTCTAATTTGAAGTGTGTAAAGTAGTATTTTCTTATAGTGTTACTTTGCGTCTTTCACATTTCTGAGTGGGCTGAGTATCTCTCTCTTCACTAGCATTGGATCTTTTTTCTGCCTGGGCCACTTTTCAGAGAGACCACTTGTCTTTTTGTTTTAATTTTAGAAATGTCTCTATAGTCAGTATCTAAATTCTTCATTAGTCATATGAAGCCAATATCTATCTTCTCCCAGGCTAGAACTTGGTTCTTCACTTTTTTACAGTGGTGTCTTTATGATCATATTTATCAATCTTTCCTATTTTTATTTATACTAATTGCTTCTTCTTTTAAAGAAAATCTTTCCCCACTCCAAAGTCATAAATATTCTCCTATATTTTCCTCTAGTTTTGGGGGATTTTTCCCCCCTTTTTCTTCTCTTAATCTCTCTGAGGGTCAAGATCAGGACTCTGCCTTTTTTTTTTTTTTTTTTTTTATTGATATTTTACAGAGAGGAGGAAGGGAGAGAGATAGAGAGCTAGAAACATCAATGAGAGAGACACATCGACCAGCTGCCTCTTGCACACCCCCTACCGGGGATGTGCCCACAACCAAGGCACATGCCCTTGACCAGAATCGAACCTGGGACCTTTCAGTTTACAGACCGAGGCTCTACCACTGAGCCAAACCGGTTTTGGCCAGGACTATGCTTTTTAACAGGCAAATTAGGGTGACTGGTCTAGGTGGAAATATCAAATACAGTCACATGAAGTTCAGCACAGCACTAGATAATTAAGATAACTCTGCATGTGAGGAAAGAGGTCAGGCTCACAGGACTTCTCAGGGAGGATGTGCAAAATCAGGGAAGAGTGTTCTGGTTTGGCAGGAACAACCCAGACAAAGGCGTGGAGTAGGGAATGTGCAGGACAGAACAGCAGACTGAGGGCTGTGGCAAGGAAACTCATCCGACCAGAACACGAAGTTCTTGGGCAAGACCAGGATGAGAAGGGGTGACTAAGGACCCCCTGCGGACTGAGCTGAGTGCCTGGCCAAGGAATGACATGTCAAATGCAGCTGTGTGACGGTGACAGCAGGGGTATAAAGTGTGAAAGTACATTAATATGGAGGCCCACTTACCTGGGTTAGAGAACCACAGACAGAGCAGAAAGCACAGAGCCCGCGTTTTCGGGGAGACAAAGATGTCCACATCCTAATCCCCAGAACCTGTGAATATGGTGCCTTACATGGCAGAATGGATGTCACAGATGTGACCAAAGTTAAAGACCCTGAGATGGGGGTGTTATCCTGGCTTATCTAAGTGGCCCAAGCAACCTGTCAAGGTTGTGGCCAGAGAACCAGACAGATGACATTACTTGCTTTAATATGGAGGAACAGGGCCATGGAATTCAGGAAACAAATTATCCCCCGGAGCTTCCAGAATGAAGGACACTTTGACTTTAGCTCAGTGAGACTCTGCCAGACTTCTTACCTCCATGCCTTGAGAACATCTGAGCCTGTAGACAATTTTCCTAAGAGTTCATTTAAACCAAACAGACAACATATGCTGAGGGAAAAGATCTCAAAATGCTTTCTCGCTCTAATTTGTTATCACCTTTCGTCCTTTTACAAACTTAAAATTTACTTTTGTGTATTGTGTCAGGTAGGAAACTATTTCTTTTTTTTTTTTTCCTGAGACATTGTCTTGAAAAATACCACCCTGCCGAAAATGGTTTGGCTCAGTGGTAGAGCGTCCGTCTACAGACTGAAAGGTCCCAGGTTCGATTCCAGTCAAGGGCATGTACATTGGTTGAGGGCACATCCTTGGTAGGGGGTGTGCAAGAGGCAGCTGGTCAATGTTTCTCTCTCATCGATGTTTCTAACTCTCTCTCCCTCTCCCTTCCTCTCTGTAAAAAATCAATAAAATTAAAAATTAAAAAAGAAAAAGAAAAAGAAAAATACCACCCTTTTCCCAAACACAGGTAATGCAACTTTTGAAAATATTTTGGATTCTCTAATGGTTCTACCAGGTTATTCTTATACCCCTGTGCCTTAATATACTATCTGAATTATTGTACCTCTCTAGTAAGTTACTGTGGAAAGTGAGCCCATGCCTACCAAATGAACACAATGAAGCTAGCTGTATTTGAACTATCTCTCCAGGATCCCACCCAAGTGGATGCGTACCACAGGGCACAAAATCCTAAAAGAGGTTATGGGATGGGCCATTAGGGCAGTAGCTGAGTGATGAAGTTGGAATCCTAGAAATGGATATCAGCATCCCACACCCAGGAACTGTGCTCTGTGGAGACCTGCAGGCCCTTCAGATACCTCACATGTGTCCCAAGAGAGACACAAGCCTTGGATACCTACCCACAGAACCTCTGTGGTCAGTCAGTGTTGCTAAGTATGACAGCAGCAACCAACAGAGGTTTCTAATTTTTGCTAATGAAGTAAAAAGACATTTGCTCTGAAAATGAAGATAAGAAAATAATTCCAGCCAAAACTAGTTTGGCTCAGTGGATAAAGTGTCAGCCTGGGGTCTGAAGGGTCCCAGGTTCGATTCTGGTCAAGGACATGTACATTGGTTGCAGGCACATCCCCGGAAGGGGGTGTGCAGGAGGCAGCTGGCCAATGTTTCTCTCTCATCAATGTTTCTAGCTCTCTATCCCTTTCCCTTCTTCTATGTAAAAAAAACAATAAAATATATATTTTTTTTTAAAAAAAAACAAAACACAATTCCACTTATAATAGCTTCAAAAAGAATAAAATACTTAGGAATAGACTTAGCAAAATAAGTAGAAGATTTGTACACTGAAAGTTGTTGAAAGAAATTAAGGATGACCTAAATAAATAGCAAGTCATCACAATCACATAGTCATGGATCAAAAGATTTAATATTGTTAAGACATTCCCCAAAATGATGTATAGATTCAATGCAACTATACTAGGGTCCTGGACTAATTATAACAAAATTTGCATTGTTGTTTTGAACCCCTCCCTGTGGGTTTTTCTGTATGCATTATGGGTAAGGGCATGTGCAGAAGAAATATCTCTATATATAAAAGGCTAAGCGTCCATCCATCTGACCGGTAGCTATGATGTGCAATGAGCACAAAGGATCAGACACTCAACACAGTAGCTTCCATGATGCACAATGGCCATTTAAAAATAAACCCTGTGTGGCCAGGCCCGGAGAAGCAGCTGCCAGGCTGGGAGCGGCCAGGCCTGGAGCAGCAGCAGCCAAGCCCGGAGCAGCCAGGTCGGGAGCAGCAGTGGCCAGACCCGGAGCAGCTGGTTGTGGAACGGACCAGAGCAACAGAGGCCAGGCCCAGAGCAGCCAGGCCCGGAACAGCTCGCTCCTCGCCTGCCTCCGCCCCAAGGCTGCCTCTCAGACATGGCTGGAAACTTTTGGGGGAACTTGAGGGTCTGCTGAATCAAATGAGGAAGGCTTAGATCTGGATGTGTTGAGTTAGTATAGCGCTGGGGTGTTGATCTGTGAGTGCCTTGGGTGGGGCCTGGATGAGGCTGGTTGACCTATTTGGAAATGTCTTTTGTGTGAAGTGTATCATTGGGCACGTGGAGGTATTATTGATATGAGAAAATGCTAAGTAACTGATTTACTATCTGAAAAATTTAAAGTTCTGAAAGTTTAAGGTCTCTTGCCAAAAAGGTTTTAAAGCTAACACCTTAATTTTAATGGAGAAAGGGAATGACAAGCCCTTCCCACCCAGAACAGATAATCCAATTCCAACCAGCAGCTATGTTTAAACAATGTGTCCATTTACACTTGAATGGCTACACCTTTTGATAGCCTAAGGGCAAGTTTACATGTAAACAAGTTTGCTCTCAATTCCCAGGGCAGAAAAAAAAAACAAGGTTTAAAATTATTAGATTTTAAAATTTATTTTTAGAAGTGTAAAAGTTTATTAATTAAAAAACAAACAAACAAAAACAACAACAACAACAAAAAAAGGAGATTGAAAAACCTGATGAACAATAATAGCGGTTCATTGTAGTAGAGTCAGTGATATGGGAGGGGAGTGGACTGACTGTTCTGGGGGGGGGGGGGGGAAGGGAGGGAGGAAGAGACTGAACATAAACTGTGCACCTATGGATGAGGACAATGGGGGGTGGGGAGGGGGCGGAGGATGGGGTGGGAACCTGGTGGAAGGGGGAAGAAATGAGGAACCTTTGTAATAATATGAACAATAAAGATTGATTTAAAAAAATAAAAAATAAAAAAATAAAAAATAAAAATAAACCCTGACCAACACTCGGCTTCCCGCAAGTGGGACACAAGCCCTGGCACCACCCTGGAGCAACACCCATCAAATTTGCAGCCGATGCTGTCAAGACCCCATAGTGTAAAATGTGCCCACAGCCCAGCCCAGCCCAGAAATGGTGATGGCTGTGGGCACCCAGTTATGACAAGTAATGACGTCAGCTTCCTCTCCCTAGCAACTAGCCTCCTTGCAGCTTCTTTAGCCCAGGAACCCAACTTGCTTTATAGCCAGGTGCAAACATTTTACAGTTTAACCAAATGTTTGTGAAGCATTTTCCCATGCCTCATCTCATTTGATCCTCACAGAAGTCCTGGAATAGGCACATAGGAGACTCAGTAGAATCCTATTTTCTTTTCATTAGCTAGATATGAATAGGGATATTGAAATATTTCTTCTAATTAATTTCCTTTCAATATGTATGAATCGGTGCACTGGGCCACTAGTAGTTATATAACCCCTTTTTTGTCAATCATCCCTGAATGCAAATAATCCCTCATGTAAACCATACAACCCAGGGATTTGGGGCTATTGTTTCTCTCAGCTGGCTTGATTCTTACTTGGAGTGTATCTTCAATAAATTCCACTTTGCTTTACTTCCATTTTCATTGCCCTTAAAATATTTTCTGCATTTATGAGAACAGTTTCTCTCTCTTTCCTTCTCTCTTCCACTCTCCCTAAAAATCAATGGAAAAATAACCTCGGGTGAGGATTTACAAAAAAAACTAACTAACTAACTAAATAAATAAATATAAACTCAGAGCCGAGAACTCTAGCACAAGAGAAAATTTATTTAGCCTTTTAGAAAGAAAGTCACAGAGGCAGAAGTGAGCAGCTGGGCTGCGTGGACTCAAGAACGAAGTTGCAGAGGCAGAAGAAGAGGTTCTGGGGTTGGCCTGGCACAAGCTGCTGCCCCCTTCCCCCTTAGAGCTTAGAAGAAAGAAAGCAAAGATACATGCTTGAAGAAAGAAGACGTGGGCATTCTAGAGAGAGAGAATGTGCACTGGGGCCTTTGTCTTAAGGGTTTTTATCTATTTTCAAAAGGCAGGAATTTAGGGGGGGGGGTTGGTGTCAGTGGAGGATCTCAATAGAATTCATCAGCTTTCCAGGTGTGTCCTTTATTTATTTATTTATTTATTTTATATATTTTATTGATTTTTCACAGAGAGGAAGAGAGAGGGATAGAGAGTTAGAAACATGGATGAGAGAGAATCATCGATCAGCTGCCTCTTGCACACCCCCCACCGGGGATGTGCCCGCAACCAAGGTACATGCCCTTGCCTGGAATCAAACCCGGAACCTTTCAGTCCATAGGCCAACGCTCTATCCACTGAGCCAAACCGGTCCTGGCCAGGTGTGTCCTTTAATATGCTGATTCAGCAAATGAGCATTTAGGGTCAGGGTCACAGTCTCTGATGATTGTTCTGCCCTTGGGCAGGGGTCATGGGTCGTTGCGTCTGGTCCTGGTGTCAGCCATGGCATCGCTCCAACTGGTTTTGCTGCTTTTCTGGGCCTGGAGTTCAAACAGAACTTAGGCCTACGATGTTATCGCTCGTTTGACCAGAACTCCGTCTCTGGGTTTACAGGACCCTAGGCTTTGATTCTGACATTGCTTGATGCCAATCAGAACCTTGTCCTGCGGGCTGACTGATTCCGGGATGGACGTGCCAGGGAGCAGGCAGGTGATCAGGGAGCTGGATGCGGCCAGTTGTTCAGCTGTCTGTTTCCGTTTCCCCATTCCACTTGCCGGGCATTTTTTTAGCTTCTTACTGTCCTGCCTCCCCGGAAAGCTCAGGGAGAGCAAGCAGAGCTGTCAGCACGGGGAGTCGCATGGCGGGGGCAGGGGAGGAAGCACTGAAGCGCTTCCAAAGTGCACAAGGGCTCAGAAGTCAGCAGTGCTGCCCCAGAGAGCAAGGCTTGTCGGGGCAGTTTTGGTCGGATCTCCAGGTATCAGAGAACAAAATCAGGACTGATGGAGGGGAGGATTCCAAAGCTGAGGCTGTTAGCAGAGAACCCCACCAGTGAAGGAGCTCAGAGTCAGCGCCTGAGAAGGAAAAGGTGGGGTGTTTAAGGATAGAGAGTTGTGGTGAGTAAATCTGAAAACTAGCACTCTGGACAAGACTAAGTCTGCAAGCCTGCACACAGGGTCTGACACGCGTCCTGCCGCTCTTGGTCAGTGAGGTCCTGGCCTGCAGGGCAGGGGTCACTCCAAGTTCAGGATCCTTTATCCGCTTGAACTGATTGGCCCCAGTCGCAGCGAAACACAGCGTGCAGTACAGCACATGCTCTTGCGAGTGGCGATTTATCTGTTACACGCCACTGTAACAACTGGGTCTCAGGCTGCTAGTTCCCTTCAAGCCCCAAGGCTACGCTGCTTCGCGTCAGCTCTTTGCTGGGGCCTCAAACCCACAGCCTTGTTTCTCGAAGCCTCGACCTCAGACTGAGCTCTGGCTTCTCATGGTGCAACTAGCCCTCAGCAACCCACACACCTGGCCCACAACACACACACACACACACACACACACACACACACACACACACACAGTTGTTTGTTTGTTTTTTTCATTTTTAAATCATTGTCAGTATAACAGATGTGCCCCACTTTCCCCCTTTCTGTCCTGCTCCACCACCCCGGCCTTCCCCACACTATTTATTGTCTGTGTCCATGGGTTATGCATGTATGATCTTTGGTTAATCTCTTCCCAACCCCTTCACCCGCCTCCCCACTGAGATCTGTGTTCTGTCCCATGCATTCATGCCTCTGGACCTATTTTGTTCATCAGTGTAATTTGTTCATTGGCCACATAGCCCTGGCCAGTTGGCTCAGTGGATAGAGCATCAGCCTGCAGACTGAAGGGTCCCAGGTTTGATTCTGGTCAAGGACAGAACCTTCGGTTGTAGCCTCAAGCTCCAGCCCTGGTCAGGGCACGTGCAGGAGGCAACCAATCAGTGTGTCTCTCTCACATCGATGTTCCTCTCTCTGTTTTTCCCCCTTTCCTTCCACTCTCTCTAAAACTCAATGGGAAAATAACCTCAGGTGAGGATTAACAAAAACAAAAAAGATTCCACATACAAATAAGATCATGTGATATTTATCTTTCTCTAACTGGCTTACTTTACTTAGCTTAAATTCATGCTTTCACCTGTCACTGAAAGTACACAAATGCACAAATCTGAGCATGGCTTAGTGAACCTAGGAGCATCAGCCAGATCTCCCATGCCTGAGGCATGGAGCAGGGATAGGGGCAAGGGAGGGGGATAGAGGCATGGGAGAGGGAGAGGGGCATGGGGGAGGGAGAGGGGCATGGGGGAGGGAGAGGGACATGGAGAAGGAGAGGGGCATGGAGAGGGATAGAGGCATGGGAGAGGGAGAGGGACATGGAGAGGGAGAGGGACATGGAGAGGGAGAGGGGCATGGAACAGACTGACAAATCTCAGAGGGAATTTGGAGGTGGGGCTGGAGGTTGGAAGAGATTAACCAAAGTGTTTATATGCATAGTACAGGCACGTGAGATCATGTGTGGATTTGGTCCCTAGGCCAAGCCTGCAATCAGGGCCATCTTCCCTGGTTGCTGGCAGCCAGCCTTGCTCACATGCCGCCACTCACCCGGGTGCCCAGTTTGCCAACATGCAATGGCAGCCTGCCGGCAGGGGGTGGAACCATTCCTGCCCTCTCATCAGCCCCACCCCCGCTGCAGGTCACCCTCTGTGTGTGGGGCTACTGGTGGGGCAGGGGCCTTGTTCTGGCATTATCTACCTCCCCCGCATCCACCCACCCTCGGGTCCCCATTTGCCATCTGGCGATGGGAGCCTGCCAGAAAGGGACTGAGAGGTGGTCAGTGCACCTCATTGTGACTGGTTGAGCGGTGGTTCTGCAGTTATGATCACTGAGCTTTTATTATATAGGACTAGAGGTCCGGTGCACAAAATTCATGCATGGGGGTTTGTCCCTCCGCCCAGCCTACATCCTCTCCAATCTGGGACCCCTTGAGGGATGTCTGACTGCCTGTTTATGTGGGATTGGGTCTAAACGGGCAGTCACACATCCCTCTTACAATCCAGGACTGCTGACTCCCAACTGCTCGCGTGCCTGCCTTCCTGATTGCCCCTAACCACTCTGCCAGCCAGCCTGATCACCCTAACCACTCTCCTGCAAGCCTGATTGATGCCTAACTGCTCCCTGGCAGCCTGTTTGTCCCTAACTGCCCTCCCCAGCAGGACTAGTCACCCCTAACTGCCAGCCACTGCAGGCCTGGTCAACCAAAACTGCTCTCCCCTGCAGGTCTTGGCCCCCCCCAACTGCTCTTCCCTGCAGGCCTGGTCACCCTCAGTTTCCCTACTCTGCCAGCCTGGTCACCCCTAACTGCCTTCCCCTGCTGGGCATCTTGTGGTGGCCATCTTGTATCCACATGGGGGCACTCATCTTTGACCACATGGAGGCAGCCATCTTTTGTGCGGGAGTGATGGTCAATTTGCATATTATTCTTTTATTAGATAGGATTCGATAGAATAAAGGCCTGGGGCAAGGGTGGGGGCCATCTGGTTTGCCCTGAAGGGTGTCCCAGATCAGGGTTGGGGTTCCCTTAGGGTGTGGGGCAGCCTGGGTGAGGGGCCTGTGGTGGTTTGCAGGCTGCCAGGCTCCTACACGTGCACCCCCCCACCACCCTCCCCTCGCCCCCTCCCCCCTCCCCTGCCAGACCCAAGCAGAGGCCCTGGTTTCTGGGATTTATTTATCTTCTATAATTGAAACTTTGTAGTCTTGAGTGGAGGCCAAGGCAGGCCAGGGCTGTGGAAACTTGGCTTCCTCCATTGCCAGGGGAAACTCAAGCCTCCTACTCACACTGTGGCCTGTGGCCGCAGCCATTTTTATTGGGATTTATTTATCTTCTATAATTGAAACTTTGTAGTCTCAAGTGGAGGCCAAGGCAGGCCAGGGCTGTGGAAACTTGGCTTCCTCCATTGCCAGGGGAAACTCAAGCCTCCTGCTCTCTCTATGGCCACAGCCATCTTGGTTAGGTTAATTTGCATAGTTGCTCCTGATTGGTTGGTGGGCGTGACTTGTAGGTGTGGCTGAGGTATAGTCAATTTGCATATTACTATTTTATTAGATAGGAAAAATATACAAAACTCAGGGACACAGACAATAATGCAGTGAAGGCATGGTGGAGGGGGTTGTGTGTGGGGGGTGAAGGTGGTGGAGGGGGGGCAATGGGGGCAAAATGGGACATTTGTAATACTTTAAACAATAAAGATACATTAGAAAAAACTGCTGCTGAAAATCACCCACGTGACCACAGGACCAATTACCTTGAGTGATGTGGAGTGATCACATGCTAATCTTTTGCTGAACATTGTTTATGAGTAGTGATTCTTGGATTTAAATATGCAGACTATTGTTGTAGATTTGTAATATTTATTTATGTTGGTGAAATTACTACAGTGTTTTTTCTAATATATCGCCTATTTGTTAAAATTCGTTAAAAGGAGCCGAAACCGGTTTTGCTCAGTGGTAGAGCGTCGGTCTGCGGACTGAAAGGTCCCGGGTTTGATTCCGGTCAAGGGCATGTACGTTGGTTGCTGGCACATCCCCAGTGGGGGGTGTTGCAGGAAGCGGCTGGTCGATGTTTCTCTCTCATCAATGTTTCTGGCTCTCTATCTCTCTCCTTTCCTCTCTGTAAAAAATCAATAAAATATATTTTTTTAAAAATTCGTTAAAAGGAACAGTGAATTGCCCTGCCAATGGGGCTCAGTGGTTGAGTGTCTACCTATAAACCAGGAGGTCATGGTTCAATTCCCAGTCAGAGCACATGCCCCGGTTGTGGGCTCAAACCCCAATCAGGGTTGTGTAGGATGCAGCTGATCAATGATTTTTTTCTCATCAATGATATCTCTCTCTCCTTCTCCCTTCCTCTCTTTGAAATCAACAAAAAATATTTTAAATATATAATAACAAAAAAATAACCTGTTATTTTAATTATAAGCAAATCTTGGTTTAAAGCATTTTAAAATTAACAGGGTGTTTATTTTCACATATGACATACAGACTGGAAATTTAGTCCATTGAATCCAAAGTCTGTTAAATTGAGATCCACAAAATCAAGGGTCTTGTATAGTCTCCAGATCCATCCATGCTGTTGCAAAGGGTAAACACTCCTTCTTTTTCCCAGCTGCATAGTACTCCATTGTGTAAATATATTGCAGATTTTTTGTCCCCTGAGCCACACCAGCCTGCAGTTCTGAGACTTTCTAAGGACGGAGACACTTGTGCTGACTCTTGTGAGATCGCTCCAGGCTTTTGGAGAGGAAGCTGTCCCCACTGGGGCCCCTGCACAGCCATGGTCGGTCATGGCAGGGGGCCGCCTGGAAGGCCAGGGGCAGTGCCGGGGCTCTCTTTAGGACAGAAGAGTGGGATGCCTTCCAGAGACAGTCTGGGTTGGAGAAACCAGACTGGAAGGTTTGGGGGTAGAAACGAGGGCTGGGCAGTGGGCACAGAGAGGAGGGGGAGTGCAAGGTCATGGCTGAGGAAAACTCAGAGGGCTGGGTGTCCCACCCTTGGGCCAGGAGGAGACAGGCTTCCTTGTACAGGCCTCTGTAGTTTGTGGGGTTTAAGACTGCTCACTAATTTCCTCTCTGTAGATCCTTTTACAAAGTAGACGAATAAATGGATATTTAAAATGTGCTATATAATACAATGAACAGCCTTAAGAAGAAAAAAATGCTGACACATATTACACATGGAATACCCTGGACACTAGGCTAAATGAAATAAGCTAGTCTCTCTCTCTCTCTCTCTCTCTCTCTCTCTCTCTCTCTCTCTCTCACACACACACACACACACACACGTGTAATTCCATTTGTATGAGACACCTGGAGTGATCACATGCCTAAAGACAGAAGGGGCGCAGGGGTCGGTGGGAGGGGGATAGAGAATTGCCATTTAAAGGGGACAGAGTTTCAGTCTGAGGAGATGGGAATGTTATGGGGGTGGATGGTGGCAAAACAATAATGTAAATGCACTAAATGTCACTGAATTGTACATTTAAAATGGTTAAAATGTTAAATTTTATGTTAGGTGTATTTTATCACAAAAGAAAAAAAAAAACTACTGAGAGATGTACAAGAATGCTGCTTTGTGGGCAGAAGCAACCAATCCGAGGAGAGCTGCCCGCCAGTCCCGATGTGCTGAGGGGAAGCTCGGTCAGGGACAGGGCCTCGGGGCTCAGCCAGGACACCTCGCGGGGCAGCCAGAGGCAGTCTTACCGGGGACGTGGGTCTCGGTGGGTCTCTCCGATGAAGAGCAGAGACCACAGGCAGGAGGCCTGACTGAGGCGACAGCAGATGACCTTCCTTTTTTACCAGTGTCTCAGCCAAATTTCCTGAGAGAAAAAAAA
This sequence comes from Pipistrellus hanaki, assembly GCF_964339955.1. Lineage (NCBI taxonomy): Eukaryota > Metazoa > Chordata > Mammalia > Chiroptera > Vespertilionidae > Pipistrellus > Pipistrellus hanaki. The sequence goes on along the minus strand of NC_140510.1, from coordinate 8,681,552 downwards.
CACTGCCTTGTCATCCAGTCTGAGTGACTGAGAGCCGGGAGCCGGGGGAGGAGCAGGGCGGGGGAAGATGAAGGCAGCTCTTGGGGGTCACTTGGCGTGTGCCTACTGTGCGCGGGTGTGGGGTGCTCCCACCGTCACTAATCCTCACGAGGCAGGTGGTCTCCTTTGAGCTTCTTTGCAGGTGAGTACAGGCCTGGGGCAGGAAGGCCTGTCCTCCCCAGTGTGCCCCGCTGGGTGGAGGATGCCAGCATGCCCTCTCTGACAACATAGCCACAGGCGGTGGGTGGCCATATTGGAAGGTGAGAGTCAGAGGAGCGAGTTTCCAGAGTTGAGATCCTGATAAGGCCACAGGCGTGGTGAACGGGGAAGAGGAGAGCTGAGGGCAAGTCTGGAGACAGACAGACCTACAGTCAGGACACATACACATACACATACACACACACACACACACACACACACACACACACACACCCCGCTGAGGCAGCTGCTGCCATCGGAGCTCCTCCTGCACAGTGTCCACCCGTGTCCCCAAATTAAGATCTGGGCCTACTTAGCACCTGCCCAGCAGCTGATGCTGGGCCTCCACCCGGAGGGGAGTCAGCTCAGAGTGGCCTCGTTCTAAATCAGGCCGGTCCACGGATCCCGGCCAACACGTGGGACTGCACCTGGCAGCGAGGGGCCGGTCGAAAGCAGAGGCAGACACTGCACTCCCTTGGGGATGGCAGGGTGTCTCAGAGGAGCAAAGATGGCAGGCCGGCCGCTGGGGAGGCTGCAGGGTGGGCAAGACCTGGTGGATCCAGTGTGGGGGTGGGGAGTCCTGTGCAGTTCCCAAGCTGGTGAAGACTGTACAGGCTTCAGCCAGAAGGCCACTTCCCACTCTAAATGATAGAAGCTTCCAGAAGGAAGTAACCGGAAGCCTCTGCTAATTGAGGTGGAGAGTGGGGAAAGTCCTCCAGTCATTCACAGCCCCTGTGTCCTGGCAGCTGATGTCACCACCAGACCAAGGCACTGAGGAGCTGCTGCTGAAGGCACAGTGTTTCAGCCAAAGCTCCACTCTGTCCTCCCAAAAGCGAGCGCTTTCCCCCGAGAGTCCATTGGCCTCTTGACAAATCTGGGGAGCTGGGCGCTGTGTGGCTGGTGGGCATCTTTCATAGCCACTCCGTCTTCAAAGCGGACTTTCTGTGGCTGACCCCATTTCCATCCGCTCTGAGGGGGGTGAGAACAGGTGCCTGTGTGGCTTCCGGGAAACAGCGCTGAGAATGGAGCCACTCAGGGCCCGAGCCCCCGCAGCGCCTCCTGCTGGAATCCTGGAGGAGCACAGGTGTGCTAACCCTCGCTAACTAACCCTCGCAGAGGCAGTGCCATGCTCTTCCTAACGGTTAGGCCTGCTCCCGGGAGGCTGCAAATACAGAGGTTAGAGACAGAGAGGGTGTCAGAGAAATCAGCTTCCTGTGGAGACAATGTTAGGGAAGATGGCCAGGTCCCTTCACCTAGTTGCTAAGCTGTGAGGACTTGAGGGGAAGTTCTGTGCTCTCAGGATGAGCTACTTTGTAAGTTAACACTAATGAAGTGACTGCTGTTGTGATACAGTGTTATTTCAAAAGACAGTGTGGTTCCGTTGTTAGAGCACTGCCATGTGCACTGAAAGGCTGTGGGTTTGATTCCCATACCAAGGACGTGGGTCCGATCTCCAGTCAGGAGCCAACCAATCCATGTTTCTCTCTCACACTGCTGTTTTTTTCTCTCTCTCTCTACCTCTCTCTCTAAAATCAATAACATATCCTTAAGTAAGGATTAAAAATCAATCAGTCAGAGAGATACAAATCAAAACAACAATGCGGTACCATCTCACACCTGTCAGAATGGCCAACATCAACAAATCAACAAACAACAAGTGTTGGCCAGGTTGTGGAGAAAAGGGAACCCTCGTGCACTGCTGGTGGGAATGCAGACTGGTGCGACCACTGTGGAGAACAGTGTGGAGTTTCCTCAAAAAACTGAAAATGGAACTCTCATTTGACCCAGTAATCCCACTCCTAGGAATATATCCCAAGAAACTAGAAACACCAATCAGAAAGGATATATGCACCCCTACGTTCATAGCAGCACAATCTACAATAGCTAGAATCTGGAAACAGCCTAGGTGCCCGTCCGTCAGCAGATGATTGGATCCAAAAACTATGGTACATCTACACCATGGAATACTATGCTGCCATAAAAAAGAAGGAATTCTCATCATTTGCAGCAACCTGGATGGAAATGGAGAACATCATGCTGAGTGAAATAAGCCAGTCAATGAAAGAGAAATACCACATGACCTCACTCATTTATGGATATTAAAGAACATTATAAACTGATGAACCAAAAGTCAGATATAAAGACAGTAAAGCAACAAGCAGACTGTCAAATTACAGCCGGGAGGGCAGGGAGATCTGGGGGAGATAAGAGATCAACCGAAGGACTTGTATACATGCATATAAGTACAACCAATGGACACAAAACTCTGGGGAGGGAGGGTATGTATGGGGGGGGGGCAATGTTAAAATATGTACACAGATAATAATTTAATAAAAAAATAAAAATAAAAAAATAAAATAAATAAAAATCAATCAATCAGCCGTAACTGGTTTGGCTCAGTGTATAGAGCGTCAGCCTGCTGACTGAAAGGTCCTGGGTTCGATTCCAGTCAAGGGCATGTACCTGGGTTGCGGGCACATCCCCATTGGGAGGTGTGCAGGAGGTAACTGATCGATGATTCTCTCTCATTGATGTTTCTAACTCTCTCTCTCCTTTCCTCTCTGTAAAAAAATCAATAAAATATATATTTTTAAAAATCAATCAATCAATCAATAATCTAAATCACTACTTATAACTTCCTTCCTGTGAGGACTTACTTTTCCTTTCCAGCCAAGGAGGTAAGAACCATCCCTTTGCCTTGCCCTCCTCCACCGATGCAGTTCCCACTCCCCAGAGCAGGTCTTTGGAGGGCCAAGAGTTTCCTGGGCCCTGGCCAGTCTCTTTCCTCTGTGCACTCGCACTCAGCGCATTCGAGGCAAATTTCCTCGATCTGCAGCCTCTACTGCGGCGAAGGCAGGCCCGAGCTTTTCTAACTGCCTCTCCAGCCATCTGCCCAAACTACTACACAGCCACCTAACCAGTCTTTTGTCCCTTTCAACCCATTTCCTTTCGGCAGGAAGACTGGCTTTTTTAACATTCGACCTGAGAGTAAAAAGACCGACATGCCGGTGCTGGCACAGCTGGAGGAACTGGAACGCCCCTGCGTTTGGTGGGAATGCCAAATGGATCAGCCACGTTGGAAAACAGTTTGGCAATTACTTAAAAATTAAACATACACTTGGCATAAGCCCTGCAGTCCCACTTCTTACCCAAGAAAAATAAAATGAAAACAGACTTGCTTTCCATATAAGTGTTATTTATAATCGGCAAACAGGGGGAACAACTCGAATGCCGTCACCTGTGAACCAAGTGTAGTGATCTACACAGGAACACCACTTAGTGATTAAGCGAAATGAATTACTGATGCACACGGCATATTCGAATCTCAGAAGCATTATGCTGAATGAGAAGCTAGACACTGAACACTACATATTGCATGATTTCATTTATATAAAATTATCCTATATAATAAAGGCCTAATATGAAAATTGTTTCCTTGACCAGGTGTTCGACCAGGAGTTTGACAAGGGGGTGGGACAGGAGGGGACAGTGGTGGCAGGCGGTGGGGAAGGAGGGCGGAGGGAGACGGCCCCAGGCCAGCAGGTGCTAAGGACCCTCCCCATGCATGATTTTGTGCTTTGGGCCTCTAGTTTTTCAGAAATCTGATCAGGGGTTGCTCAGGGCCCAGCCTGGGGGCAGGAGAAAGGGGTACAAGAGAACTTTTGGAGGTGATGGTGGTTTTATAGCCATGTATTTGTTGAGACTCGTTGATTTTTTAAATTAGTAAAAGTTGCTGCATAAAATACATGAATAAAGTCGATTTTAAAAATGAATAAGGGCCCATGGACACAGACAAAAATGCAGTGAGACATCCTCCGAAAATAAGACCTAGGGCAACTTTGGGAGAAAAAATTAATATAAGACACTGTCTTATTTTCGGGTAAACAGGGTAGGAGGGCAGGCTGGAGGTAGGCAAAGGGCGTGAAATGAGGGACAGCTGTGATAGAGTCCACAGTGAAAGCTCAGAGCAGGAGATCTATTCCGAGTTGCACTCCCCCGAGGCCAGGCTGTGACCGGCATGGTGTGGGAGTGGTCCAGCCTATTCTCCTAAGGCTGTGCCTCGCAAATCCGGGAGCATCGGGACAGCTTGGGGAACTTGGAAAAAGGACCGAGGCCAAGCCCTGTCCTCCTGCAGTGAGCGTGGGCCTGATCTCTTCATAGGTGCTAGGTCAGAGGAGTTCCAGAAGCTGATGCATGCCACTGATGGCGACGCAGATAACAGACTATTGCCCCAGACAGATGGCGACACCGATGCTGGTCCCTTCCTGGAACCCGTGACGGACCAGGGCTCCGGGCAAACGGTGGCGCAGACACTGGCTCCATTCCTGGAACCCCTGCCCGCCCTCAGCTCCTGGCCCCGTGCCCTCACTGAACACCTGTGTAAAAACGTGCCTCAGCTCCCGGCCCTACTCTCAGGACCGGTGAGCCTCGCGGGAGTGCAAGACCAAACCTCCTTTGGACCGGCCTGGCCTCTGTCTCTGTTCCTGCCCCGTGAACCTCACCACAGGCGCTGGCCGTGTGCACGTCGCCTGCTGCCCCCAATTGCCAGCCGGACCCTCTCAGAGCTGCGCTTTCTCTCCTGGGATGCCTGGGTGCCTTCTGGCCCCTGGAACTGTCCTGCGTGCATGGGTCACTGTATTTGCCCTTCGGAACACGTTACATGCATGATTGCTTGTCTGGAATCCGTCTTCCCAGCTGGCTGTAAGCCAGGGAGGGCTGGTGCTGTGTTTGGGACAGTGCCTGCACACTGTTACAGTGTCTGGTCCGTGGCCAGGGGTCTGAGAAACCCATGGGCTCCAGGGGTGGGGGCCATACCTGTGGCCGGGGGTCTGAGATGCCCAGGGGCTCCTGGGGTGGGGGCAGTGCCTGTGGCCGGGGGTCTGAGATGCCCAGGGGCTCCGGGGATGGGGGCCGTGCCTGTGGCCGGGGAGTGGAGCGAAGCCAGCCCTCCTCTCCCCAAAGCAGAGCCACTGCCCAGTAAGATGTGGTAGCCTTAACCTGGGAGCCAGGCAGTGAGCAATGGGCTTCCTAGTCAACTGCGCTTCCAAACAAATCGGCATGGGGGTGTCCTCCAAAAGGTGGACTTCTCCCCCATTTTGACTTGGCCAGCTCGGCCTTCAGATACGGCCACGAGTGCATCCTGTTAAGCTCCAATCCTCCCGGATTCTCTGTGAAAACAAGGGGCAGACATTAAAGCCACGGTGAGATACCGCCAACACCCACCAGAATGGCTACAATTGCAAAGACGGTCTGTGCCGAGTATGGGCAAGGATTTGCTGCTGGAAAGATGAAACAGTTTGGCAGGTTCCTATACAATTAAAATGCACATCACAGAACCCGGAGATTCCCAAGAGAAAGGAAAACACGCTCCACCGCAGCCTGGTGTACCATGTTTGGAGCTTTATGAATGCCAGTACTCACGGAAGCAATCCAAACCCCATCGGTTGTGAGGGATAATCTGTGCTTCCCCCACAGCAGGAACCGCGGCAATGCAAAGGCCAGACCATGGGTGCACCAATGGTCTTAAACGCATTGCATTCTATGAAAGACGAGTGCACGCTGTAAGACTCCACTCGTGAAATGCCAGCCGGAGACCCTGCCTTCAGAAATGAGGCCCCTGGTTGCAGGCTCTGGGCTGGGTGAGGGGATCGGTGGCGGGAAGAGGGCACTGCGTGCAGGCGAAGGGGCCTGTGTCTTCCTTGTGGTGCTGGCTGCTCTCAGCTCACACTTAAAAGTAAAAAAATAAAATAAATATAATTTTATTGTTTGTAAATTATATCCCAATAAAGCTGACATTTTATAAACGAAGGACAAAGGCCCTGGCAGGTTTGGCTCAGTGGATAGAGCATTGGCCTGGGGACTGAAGGGTCCTGGATTCAATTCTGGTCAAGGGCACCTGCCCTGGTTGCAGGCTCCATCCCCCACGTGGGGTGTGCAAGAGGCAGCTGATCAATGATTCTCTCTCATTATTGATGCTTCTATCTCTCTCTCTCTCTGAAATAAAAATAATTAAAAAAAAAATTAGGGACAAAGAAAGTAAGTGCTTTTAGAATAGCAGGAAGGAAAAAAGTCAATTTGCAGTTCTGTTTCTTTCTTTCTTTTTTTTAAAAAATATATTTTATTGATTTTTTTACAGAGAGGAAGGGAGAGAGATAGAGAGCTAGAAACGTCGATGAGAGAGAAACATTGACTGCTGCCTCCTGCACACCCCCCCACCAGGGATGTGTCCACAACCAACGTACATGCCCTTGACCGGAATCGAACCTGGGACCCCTCAGTCCACAGACCGACTCTCCACCGCTGAGCCAAACCGGTTTCGGCTGCAGTTCTGTTTCTTATTGAAATTTAAAATCTTGCCATTCCTTCGATTATGTGGTTGGAGGTGACAGAAAGTAGATAGAACACAGGGTTTGGGATCCCACAGACTCAGAGACACTCTCTCACCTCTGTGAGCTTGAGCCAGTTGCTTAGTCTGTGTGAGCATAAAACTATCATCATTTTCTGCATGGTTGTTTTGCATTAAAAAGTAAAATAAAACATTCACATGTTTTATTGACCCACATATGAGAGAGCTATGGCACAAGCTTCTCCCAGGAGTGTGCCTGGTGTGGGCTTTAACTGAGGCCAACCTCCTGAGCAACAAATGCCACGAATAAAGTGACAGTTTCTTAAAAAAAAATGTTATTGAATTTACTGGGGTGACATTGTTTAATTAAATTATATGTTTCAGGTGTACAATTCTGTAATGCATCATCTGTATATTGTATTATGTGTTGACAACAAAAGTCAAGTCTCGTTCCATCACCATTTACTCCCCTGTACCCTCTTCTCCCTCCCCTCACCCCTTCCCCTGTGATCACCATCCTGAGACCCACCTTGCCTGCTTCCGACTGCTGGCCCCCGATGGGTTCAGCCACTCAGCCGCCTCTGCGGGACCTGAGTTGATGAGGTAGGTTCTCAGTGAGTCACCAGGGCTGCGTGGCATTCCCTAGAATCTAGATCAGTGTTTCCCAAACTTCTCTCATGATGAGAATCATCTGGTGGAGTTGTTAAAATGCAGATCCCTGAATCCCAACTAAGAAGTGCTAAACTAGAATTTTTGGGAACATATAGGTAAAATTGTATACTTAACTAGTGCTCTAAGACAGAGCATATAGATAAAATTGTATACTTAACTAGTGCTGTAAGACAGAGCACTGCCAAAACCGGTTTGGTTCAATGGATAGAGCGTCGGGTTGGGGACTGAAAGGTCCTGGGTTCGATTCCGGTCAAGGGCATGTACCTTGGTTGTGGGCATATCCCCAGTAGGGGATGTGCAAGAGGCAGCTGATCAATGTCTATCTCTCATCAACGTTTCTAACTCTCTATCTCTCTCCCTTCCTCTCTGTACAAAATCAATAAAATATATTAAAAAAAAAAAAAAAAAAAAAAAGACAGAGCACTAAGTTAAGTATACAATTTTACCTATATGTTTCCAAAAATTCTAGTCTAGCACTTCTTAGTTGGGATTCAGGAATCTGTATTTTAACAATTTCACCAGGTGATTCTCATCATGAGAGAAGTTTGGGAAACACTGCCCTAGATTGACACAAGCTCAAACACTGCCCTAGATTGACACAAGCTCAGCAGCAGTGTTGGGTCTGAGGCCACTCAGCTCGTGCCTCGGGGTATAACAGGTCTAGCTGCCATTTGCTGGGTGCCCACAGGCCTCTGTGCTGGGCTGGGGTCCCAGGGACTCATCAGGGTGAGGTCAACGGGGTTGATCAGGCCTGAGCAGAGTGCGGTTGCGTGAAGGGAGGGCTCTGCACCAGTAAGGCATGTGAGGAAAAAATGGCTCCCAGCCTGGAGCCACACAACTCAGTCTGCCCAAGATTCTGTCAGGAGCCCAAGCTCAACAGGGTGGACTGGGACTGCCAAGAGTCGGGGGTGGGGCTGCTGCATCCCCTCTGGCTAATGCCATAGGAAGGGAGTGCGCCACACAAAAAAGAGGGTGTCTATTCACACCTGTCAGAATGGCTATTACAACAAATCAACAATGACAAGTGCACTGCTGGAGGGAATGCAGACTGGTGCAGCCACTGTGAAAAACAGTATGGAGTTTCCTCAAAAAATTAAAAATGGACTCCCATTTGACCCAGTGATCCCACTTCTAGGAATATATTCCAAGAAATCAGAAACACCAACCAGAAAGAACATCTCCTATGTTTTTAGCAGAGCAATTTACAATAGCTAAGACCTGGAAACATCCCAAGTGCCCATCAGCAGATGAGTGGATTAAAAAAACCTGTGATTGCCTTAGCTGGTTTGGCTCAGTGGATAGCGTCAGCCTGTGGACTGAAGGGTTCCAGGTTTGATTTCAGCCAAAGACACATGCCCAGGATGTGGGCTCAATTCCCTCCAATAAGAGGCTTGCAGGAGGCAGCCAATCAATGATTTTCTCTCATCATTGATGTTTCTATCTCTCTATCCCTCTCCCTTTCTCTCTGAAATCAATAAAAATATATTTTAAGAAATAATACAATAAATTAAAAAACCTGTGGTACATCTTCACAAGGTAATACTACGCTGCTGTAAAAAAGGAAGAACTCTTACCATTTGCAACAGCATGGATGGACCTGGAGAGCATTGTGCTAAGCAAAATAAGCCAGCCAGAGAAGGATAAATAGCACATGATCTCACTCAGTTGTGGAATAGAATGAACAACATAAACTGACGAACAAAAACAGATCCAGAGACATAGAAATATCAAACAGACCATCAAATCTCAGAGGGAAGGCAGAGGGCAGGGGAGGGGATAAGATATAAACCAAAGGACGTGTATGCATGCACATAAGCATAAGCAATGGACACAGACTCTAGAGGGATGAGGGTCTGTGTTGGAAGGAAGAAAGGAAGAAAGATGGTGTCTGGTACAGAACTGTGACTCAGCACAGAGGTCCCAGTGGCTGTCCCCTCAGCTCTCTCTCCAGAGCCCCAAACCCAAGTCTCTCCTCACAGGACTCCAGAGAGCTTCTCCTCCCTCCCTGTGCCGGAGTGAGATTTTGTGTTGGCCCTTTAGGAGGGTGCCTGTGTCTCCAGCAGACTCCGTCTTTTCCTTGGCAGACAGAATCCTTGCCAGTTCTCACAGCCTGGAGTTATGTGATGCCTCTTCCCGGCTCTGGTGCTCTGGGCTGGGGAGCCCAGGTGGGTATGGGACCTCTTGCTCCTCAGCGGGAACCTTTGCAGCTGAGATACCCCACCACCACCACCAGAATCTCAGTCCCTGCCTGTGGGTGGGGGTCCAGCCGGACCCAGGTCTCCACTCCTCATACCAGTCTTGATGTGGCTCATTCTGTACATCCTTGCTTGTAAGCCTGCTGTTCAGCTGGACTGCAGTTTGTTATTCTTGTTGATTGCTCTATATTTTAGTTGTAATCACAGGAGGTGAGTGTAACATCCATCTAGTTTTCTGCCATCCTGAATCTCTCCTCTCTTCTGTTTTCTTTTCTTTTCTTTTCTTTTCTTTCTTTTTTTTCTTCTTCTTTTTTTTTTTTTTTTTGGACATATCCTTTGAATTCTTCTTCTTATTATTATTGTCTAAAGTTTTAGCTGAAACCGGTTTGGCTCAGTGGATAGAGCGTCGGTCTGCGGACTGAAAGATCCCAGGTTCGATTCCGATCAAGGGCATGTACATTGGTTTCGGGCACATCCCCAGTAAGGGGTGTGCAGGAGGTAGCTGGTCGATGTTTCTCTCTCATCAATGTTTCTAGCTCTCTATCCCTCTCCCTTCCTCTCTGAGGAAAATCAATAAAAATATATATTTTAAAAAATAATAAAAATAAAAAAATAAAGTTTTACATATGTCTCCTTTTTCCCCAATTGACCCCTTCCCCCTTTCCTTCCTAGCACAGGGAAGCCTCCACCACCCCAGTGTCTGTGTCCATTGGTTATGCTAATATGCATGCATACAAGTCCTTTGGTTGCTCTCTACCCCCCCCCCCCCCCCCCCCGTTCCCCTACCATTTGTCTCTAGATTGGTCTATTCTTGTTCATCAAATTATGTTGACCATTATATCTCACATATGAGTGAGATCATGTGATATTTATCTTTTTCTGCCTGGCTTATTTCGCTTAGCATAATGTTCTCCAGTTAAAAGTTCCTTCTTTTTTATAGCGGCATAGTATTACATTGTGTAGATGTACCACAATTGTTTAATCCACTCATCTGCTGATGGGCACTTAGGCTGTTTCCAAATCTTAGCTATTGTAAATTGTGCTGCTATGAACATAGGGGTGTATATATCTTTTCTGATTGGTGTTTCTGGTTTCTTGGAATATATTCCTAGAAGTGGGATTACTGAGTCAAATGGGAGTTCCATTTTTAACTTTTTCAGGAAACTCCATACTGTCTTCCACAGTGGCTGCACCAGTCTGCATTCCTACCAGCAGTGCATGAGGGTTCCTTTTTCTCTGCATCCTTGCCAGCACTTGTCATTTGTTGACTTGTTGATGATAGCCATTCTGACAAGTTTGAGATGGTATCTCATTGTTGTTTTGATTTGCATCTCTTGAATGCTTAGTGACTTTGAGCATGTTTTTATATGTCTTTGGGCCTTCTGTATGTCCTCTTTCGAAAAGTGTCTATTTAGGTCCTTTGACCATTTTTTCATTGGATTATTTATCTTCCTTTTGTTAAGTCTATTGAGTTCTCTGTAAATTTTGGAGATTAAACCCTCGTCAGAAATATCATTGGCAAATATCTTTTCCCATGCAGTGGGCTCTCTTGTTGTTTTGTTGATGGTTTCTTTTGCTGTGCAGAAACTTTTTATTTTGATGTAATCCCTTTTGTTTATTTTCTCCTTAGTACCCATTGCCCTAGGAGCTGTATCAGAAGATATTGCTACAACATATGTCTGTGGTTTTGTTGCCTATGGAGTCTTGTAGGATTTTTATGGTTTCCTATCTTATATTCAAGGCCTTTAGCCATTTTGAGTTTGTTTTTGTGTATGGTGTAAGCTGGTGGTCTAGTTTCATTTTTTTTTTTTTTTTGCATGTATCTGACCAAATTTCCCAACACTATTTATTAAAGAGACTGTTTTTACTCCATTGTATGCTACTGCCTCCTTTGTCAAATATCACTTGAGTATAATGGCTTGGGTCGATTTATGGGTTCTCTTTTCTGTTCCATTGGTTCAGTGTTTCCCAAAGTGTGGTATGCGTCCCCCCAGGGGTACGGGAAGAGTTGGGTGGGGGTACGGGTTGCACCGGAGTTTGGTGGGGATATGCACTGCACCGTGCTTAGCTGCACCTAATTCTACGTTCTCATGAGTACGAGGGGTGCTCAGTGTTATGAAAATTATAGAAGGGGTACACATATGTCAAAAGTTTGGGAAACACTGGATATGTCTGTTCTTGTGCCAGTACCAGGCAGTTTTGAGAACCATAGTTTGGTAATATTCTTCGGTTTTCTTTTAGGAATACGTGACAATTTCTTTTTTTCCTTAAAAAAATGTTTTTTAATTGAGTTAAGAGAGAAGAAAAGACAGGGAGAGATAGAAACATTGATGATGAGAGAGAAACATTGATTGGCTGCCTCCTGCACGCCCCCTACTGGGAATGGAGCCAGTAACCTCCTGGTGCATGGTTCAATGCTCAACCCCTGAGCTACACCAGCCAGGCCAGGGCAAGTTTCATTGCCCTGGAAAGCAGAACAAATTTTAAACCTAAAAACCTGGCTTTGGGGGGAGAAACAAATGAAAACTTTGCCACAGGCCTATGCTGTCTGCTTAACTGATCAGCCTGCAGCATGGCTGTTACAGCATCAGAGGATGCCCTGGCGTGACACATGTACCCACGGGGGGGGGGGGGGGGGGGCGGCGGGGGGCATAATTAACTGCCACCCCACACTCTCTGCACAAGTGGTTTTTATGGCCTCCCACCCCCAGGTTCTTAAAATGGTCAACATCCCCACTGGTTAGTAGGAAATTCTTCACTGACACACACCTGCTTGGTGATTTGTTGGCCGTTTTCCCACCCAGCAGGCAGCTGTGGGTAATGTTTAGTCAGAAAAGAAAGAGGCTAAATTAAGCAAGGCATGTTTACAGTGTAAACCGTGTGGGGTGGGGGAGAAATTGTCCCACTGGTCACACCAAGGGTGACAGGAGTATGTGCATTTATAGCCGAACAGGCGGCAGCCACCGCCACAGGCTCCCGAGAGCCCCTACTGTCAGCGCGGTAAGACATTTGGAAGTGTCCTCTAAAGAGGGCAGCGCCTGCCAGCAGGAGGCCAGCAGAGTGCGGTTCCTATTCCCGCGCTCACTGGTGAGAGGGATGTTCTCCAGCCCGGCAGCCTGGGGAGTGCTGAGCCCCAGCACTGCTCTCAGCTCAGCTCTGGCTGTAATTCCCACTAAGCTCCTTATTATAAGACTTTGCTCTTTTAAGCGTGCAACTGCTTCAAATCTGCCAGTCTGGGAACACTGGTCACTTGCATTAGTCAGCATGCCTCTGGTTGTGTGTGGTAGAAACCGAATGCAAACTGATTTAAGGGAGGAAAAGGGGGAATGATGACAGGCCTTGCTGAGACCACGGGAGGTCGGGCTCCGCTGGGAGCAAGGGATTCAAACAAGTGAAGGGTGCCAGGAACCAGCTGCTTCCAGATTTGTGTCAGCTTTTTGGGGTTGGCTTTCTTCTCAGCTCCAGGGGTGATCCGTGGGCCACCTGAGTTGTGTGCTGGGAGTTAGAGGCCCAATCGTTCCAGCAACGGTCCCAGGGCAGCCACTCACCTTCTGTATCGTGCCTGCCTGCAGCCTGGGTCTGGGCCCCCTTAACACCTCAGGCTGCAGCCACTCCCTTCCAAGCACATGGCTGACAGTGGGGAGAGGTGGTAAATGCAAGGAAAATTGGGGGGGGAGGGGGGAGGGTGGAGGTAATGCACAGGGAAGAATGCGGAGCAAGCAAAAACAGCACATACCTGTCACAGTCCTTCTTCTGTTTCTTAATAATTCCCCAGCATGTTGGCGTGTTCTGATCCTTAGGTCCTTCCTAGTCCCCACGGTGGCATCAGATAAGTTCCTCCTTGCTTTGCTCCCCAGTTAACTAACTGGGCACGTCTTCCACTCGTACTGCCCACATGTGGCCTAACCACTCACTGGGCATTTCCCAGGTACCCACTCTGCTGTCCATAGCTGAGTGTGAAAGAGGGAGTGAGGGTGGGCACGAAGCTGAACAAGACCTGTCCCAGGGAGACAGACAAGTGAGTAGTCACTGCAGCGGGGTGTCCCCGAGCTGCTGGCCGCTCACACTCACTTCTCTGTGTTCCTCAGACTGGTTCTCTGGATGGTGGAATGAGCTGTGAATGGGGAGACAGGGTGACGGAGGGGTGTTATTTTACTCCACCAGCCTGCTTGTCTCACAGACCCCCCGTCCTAGGGCAGACTGGGAAAGAGCAGAACTTTTCCAGTGAGGATGTGCTGTGGAGTCAAACGAAGGACTCCAGAATTTAGGGCAAGAAGGACCTCAGAGATTAGTTAACTCAGTGCCTTCTTCCCGGGATCCAAAAGCTCAGGCTCAGTGAGTTCCTGCATGGCCAGGAGAGGACCCCTGTCTCCACCACACTGGGGCCCCGGCTCAGTGTCATGCATGCTGATTTCATTTCCTGGGAGGGAGAGAATTAATCAAGTGAGAAAAGAAATAAAAGGCAATGCTTTTGGTTTATAGAATACCAAAAAAGGAAGATGGGTTACCGAGGAATATTTCCATTGTACACACAGAGGAAATTAGAAAATAACAAGTAGCTAATGTTGATTGGGCAGAAATGCTGTGCTGTAGGTAAGGTAAAAGACTGAGAAAAGCAGGGAGCTGTCAGGCACATGGTGGGGCACAGGTGTTTAGCATATACAGTTTGCACATGGCTATACCCACAGTTCACTGATTTGAGTCACCCATGGATTGTAAGACTTCATTATTTTGTGTAGCATTAAGAAAGAATACAGCCGAAACCTGTTTGGCTCAATGGATAGAGCGTCGGCTTGGGGACTGAAAGGTCCCGGGTTCGATTCCGGTCAAGGGCATGTACCTTGGTTGCGGGCATATCCCCAGTATGGGGTGTGCAAAAGGCAGCTGATCGATGACTCTCTCTCATCGATGTTTCTAACTATCTCTCTCCCTTCCTCTCTGTACAAAATCAATAAAATATATTTAAAAAAAAAAAAAAAAGAAAGAATACACTCTGGTACACCATTAATGAAAGTCTGTGGTCACTAAAGACCAAGGATAGATGAAGGATTCATGGGTAAGGGCAAGCCAAAGATCAAATAGGAGGACTTATTTACATTATACCAGTTGGCATGCTCAGCATCACAGGAGAAGTTTAGGCAGATTTCCTAGTGATCCACAAAATTACGGTCTTCTTGCCCTAAATTCTGGAGTCCTTCATCTGACTTCACCACACATACGAGCTTGGGTCCTTGTTGCCTTGTTCTCTCTAATGGTATCTCTTTTCTTAATCTGCCCATGACTGGCTCAGACATGCAATTATGGATAAGAGGAATGATGTTTTTCAGACTAACCAGCAGCCCAAAATGCTTGAATGAAAATAAAAAGAACATTCTGTAGTTCAGTGTCAAGTTTTTCTAAAGCAGAGCAAAGATGAAGAAACGATATGTAACTACCAGAAGTTTCAGGGCTGAAAAGATCTTGCTCTAAAAAGAAGTAAAAGGGTAATGAGGAGAAAGATGCTGGAGGAAGGCTGTCCTGGGTTTGAATCCTGACTCCAGTCTCAAAGCCAGAGTCCCTCGCAGAGTTAACGTGCCCAGGAATAAGGAGGAAAGGGATAGCTTTGAAGAACAGCTGGCGGCTCCATGCTTCCTCCCCTGGCTCTGCAAAGGGGAGGTGTCAGGTTACCTCTAATGGGGGAGCTGCTTCAGCTGGATTTGACTCTTGTTTCATTATTCAATTGTTCAATTCAAAATAACTTGTGTAGAGGAGGTTAAAATGGCGTTGGAGTAAGTGGAAACTACACGGACACTCTCCTAGGACCAAACTGGAAATACAACTAAAATACAGAAAAACCACCTTGAAAAGTCAACTGAGCACTAGCTGGAGAGAGAGTGTGAGAACCAAGCATGGGAAGTGGAGACTGCACAGAGCCTGGTAGGAAGGGCAGAGGTGAGAAAGGGCTGGGGGCTCCCACAGACAGCAGCTGAAGGGATACCTTAGCTGTGGGGGCTCCCACGGAGAACTCTGGGGTTGAAACCCCAAGCTGGGCCCCACCAGCCCAGAGCACCAGAACTGAGAAAGGTGCCCACAAAACAGCAGAGCTGCTGTCTGCCCGCCAGAGACAGCTGGAAATGTAGGCACCCTCTTAAAGGGCCGGTGCACAAAATTGCATATGCAGCCACTCACCATGGGCTCCAGCAGAGGGAAGGCAGAGTGGATGGAGCTGTGTGAGGAGAGTCCAGGATTGAGGGCTCTGGGGTTGGAGCTCAGAGGGCAGCCACCCTGGTCTCCTGTGCTGAGTCATTAGGACAACCTCCCTCTACAGGAATTTGATATCCAGGTGGTTTGGGCCTTGGGGAAAGGCAGTCACCATAACCTGTTGAAAAAATTCTTGCCCCACCCTGTGTTCAATAGCCTGAGGGCAATCAAGGATGATCACAATCAAATTGCAAGTAAGAAGAGGATGACTTCTGGAGGCTTTGAGTTTTTGCCTCATCTCCTTCTGGGCTGGGGCTAGGAAAAGCAGACCTGGTACACACCTTGGTCCTTTCCAAAGCATCCAGCTCCAGCAGAGGGAGCTGCAGGCTGTGGACTGCTCATGGCCCCAAACAGGGTACTCAGTGCCAGTCAGAAACAGTGTCCTGCATTACAGTTTGGGAGTCAAAACAGCTCTACCTAATATATAGACACAAACCCAATCAGGTAGCCCAAATGGGGAGACCAATAAACAACCCACAAATGAAAGAACAAGAGAATTCTCCAGAAGAAGAACTAAATAAAATGAAGATAAGGAATTTATCTGACAGAGTTCAGAATAATGATCGTAAAGATGCTCAACAGCATGAGAAAATATAACCTATATAATAAAAGGCTAATATGCAAATTGTCCCCTCAACCAGGAGTTTGACTGGGAGTTAGACCAGGAGGTGGGGCAGGCTGGCCAACCTCCCATGGTCCCTCCCCCACCCCCGAGAGTCAACCCCCCAATCAGCCCCAATTGCCCGCTGGGCCAAGGGACCCCACCTGTGCACAAATTTGTGCACCCGGCCTCTAGTAGTAACTATGAAAAAAGAACAGCTGGAAATAAAAAACGACATAGCACTAATAAAGGACACATTTGAAGGAATACAGCAGATTAGGGGAAGCTGAGGATTGGATCAGTGAATCAGAAGACAGGGTAGAAAAAAAAAATCACTCAATCAGAGAAAAAAGAAAAAAACAATTAAACAATAGGACAGCTTCAGGGATCTGTGGGACAATATGAAATGTAGCAATATTTGCATAATTAGAGTGCTAGAAAGAGAAGAAAGCAAGAAAAGGATAGAGCAGGGGTCCTCAAACTTTTTAAAGTGGGGGCCAGATCACGGTCCCTCAGAGAGCTGGAGGGCCGGACTATATGAACTACTAATTCCTACTGTAACACCTCGGCTGTGCTCACTGCCCAAAAAACCTGGCGGGCCGGATCAGACTCCTCTGCGGGCTGCATGTGGCCCTCGGGCCGTAGTTTGAAGACCCCTGGGATAGAGAATGTGTTTGAAAAAATAATGGCAGTAAACTTTCCTAACCTGGGGAAAGAAAGTCACACAAGTTCAGGAGACAGAAAGATTCCCAAGCAAGAAGAATCCAAACAGGCCCATGCCCAGACACATCATAATTAAAATGCCAAGCATTAAAGACAAAGAGATAATCTTAAAGGCAGCAAGAGAAATGCAATTTGTGCCTACAAAGGAGTTTCCATAAGGCTGTCAGCTGATTTCTCATCAGAAACTCTACAGGCCAGAAGGAAATGGTATAAAGTGCTCAAGGTAATGAAAAGCAAGGATCTGCCAAAACCGGTTTGGCTCAGTGGATAGAGCATCGGCCTGCAGACTGAAAGGTCCCAGATTCGATTCCAGTCAAGGGCATGTACCTTGGTTGTGGGCACAGCCCCAGTAGGGGATGTGCAGGAGGCAGCTGATCGATGTTTCTGACTCACTATCTCTCTCCCTTCCTCTCTGTAAAAAATCAATAAAATATATTAAAAAAAATTTTAAAAAGAAAAGCAAGGATCTGAAATCAAGATTACTATACCCAACAAGACTATCATTCAAAATAGATGGTAAAAGAAAGAGTTTCCCAGACAAAAAAAAAAAAAAAAAGGCTAATGGAGTTTATCACCATCAAACCAGCACTGCAAGAAATGCTAAAGGGACTGCTGTAATGAGAAGAAATACATAGAGAGTGGAACATAGTTGGCCCAGGAAGTAATGGCTTTTCCTCCTCACTGAAGCCACTGCAACTTGGCAGTGGGATGTACCTCCTCAGGAGAGGTGTCCAATGGCTCCCATGGCAACCATTGGATTCCTGGATGAGACCAAAAATTGTTAGAAAGGTGAGCCGCAAAACCAGGGGTCCTGGTAGAACACAAAGGACACTCGGGAGCCCGACAGCATGGCAAATACCTTTCCTCCTGCCGGAGGGTGCACATGCAGAGGGTCTGGCACACTGAGCAGGTGGTCCACTCGGGTTTTATCTGTTCCTCACTCTTGATTGGTCAGAGTTTAGGCTCACATTCTTGTGCAGTTGGCTAATTTAAAGGAAAAAGGGGGTGGGGAGGTTGATCTTTGTGGTTTCAAAATGGCAGTTGGCTAAACTTCCTACTTTGACAGAAAAGATTACTTGTTTATTCTCACAACATTTACCACTTTCTACCATAATATATATTTATTTTACCTCTTTGATAATTGCTTTGTCTCACAATACTAGAATGTAGCTGTTTGAGGGGGGAAAATGCTGGCGTTATTCACTGCTAACCTCCAGTGCCTGATACAAATGTGTTGGAATGCACTAATTAGTAGGATTTCCAGCATTTCTTAATTGCTGGGGATATAACTACAAACATGACAAGGTTCTTGTCCTTAGAAATGTGGTACTTTGTGTGGGCCAGGGATAGACAATAAGCAGGAAACAGATAAAGGGAAAACCAACAGGGACTCTCCATTCAAATGAGGGGGCAGCGAGAACCTGCTGAGGAGGCAGCACAGCGTCCCCAGGGAGGGAGACAGACCGTGAGGTCAGCGGCTGCAGGTGCTGAGGCGGGAGAGCCTCCTCTGCTGAGAGACATGCCCATTAGTGGAGCGGAGTGAGCAACCTCCACACACAGACTGACTCCTCACTCCATACCTTTTGAAACTGTTTGAATTTTTGTACCTTTTGTATGTATTCCCTGTTCGGGTAACAAATTAAGTTTAAGCCGAAACTGGTTTGGCTCAATGGATAGAGCGTCGGCTTGGGGACTGAAAGGTCCCGGGTTCGATTCCGGTTAAGGGCATGTACCTTGGTTGCGGGCATATCCCCAGTAGGGGGTGTGCAAGAGGCAGCTGATCAATGACTCTCTCTCATCGATGTTTCTAACTCTCTTATCTCTCTCCCTTCCTCTCTGTACAAAATCAATAAAATATATTTTTTAAAAAAAACAAACAAACAAAAAAAATTAAGTTTAAGAAATAAAAGGAGCACTCGCTAGTTTGGCTCAGTGGAGAGAGCATCGGCCAGAGGACTGAAGGATCCTGAGTTCCATTCCTGTCAAGGGCATGTACCTCGGTTGCAGGCTTGATTCCTGGCTCTGGTCAGGGCATGTGTGAGAGGCAACCAACTGATGTGTCTCTCACATCGTTTCTCTCTGTGTGTTTGTGTGTTTCTCCCTCTCCCTTCCACACTCTCTCTCTCTCAAAAAAAAAAAAAAAAAAAAAAAAAAATCAATGGAAAAATATCCTTGGGTGAGGATTAACAACAACAAAGAAGTTAAAGGAAAAAGTCACCAGTAAATCCTAGATAATGAGCTATATGAGTAACTATGCTTTTATGTGGCCACTTCAACATTAACATCAAATCAGATAACTGGCTAAGTACAAATTTGCAAAGTGGGAAACAGTTATACAGTTTGCACTTACTAAACTACTTATTTGCATTTTTTATTATACCAAGCATGCATCAGCAGTGATTTTTTCTAAAAAGCTAATTAGAAAAAAGCCACAATATTTATCATCTAGCTAAGTGTTGAAGCCGAAAAAGAAGAAAAATTGACACAATCCATTAGAAGAAAAAAAATGCCAGTGATTACCCTGTATCCCTGCCAAAAACCATCTGAATAGTTTTCTTTTGGACAGAAAACACAGATCTTTTCATGGTTCCTTTTGTGAAAATCCTGCTTCCCTGCAAACCAGCGCTCCAGCACTGCCACTGGGAGACTCCAGCCACAGAAGAACCTGTGCCTGAGGCCGCCAGAGGACAGCGCGTTTCTCACGGCGCGTTTCCACGGACACGGCGGCAAGGGGCAAATGTCTGAATGTCTTTTCCCGGGCATTTATTTATAACAGCGGAGATTCTGAAGTTGGCCACTTGACAGCAAAAAAAAAAAAAAAAAAAAAAAAAAACACAAAAAAACAAAACAAACAAAAAAACTTCCATAATACCACTGCCAAATGAAATGAAAATTAATTTCCTCCTTCCTGCTAGCACAAATAGAAGCAGAGCTGGCCACTGAAATACTTGGTAAGCAATTTAATAAACACCAAGTCTGCAGATTGGTTACTGGAACTGAAGAAATTTGTAGATAGGTATGTGAAACATTCTATGACTGGATAAATGGACATTAACTCCTGACCCTAGTTAATCCCTAACTTCCCAGTTATGGGTTTTTTGTTTGTTTCAGAGAGAGAAGGCCAGACGTATATCACCTCGATATGATTTGAAAAAAAAAAATCCAAAATATTGAAATTTACTAATTAAAGTAGAAAAATGCCCCAAATTCTAAGTCCAGTGTTTTACTTCATATTTATAATTTAGGCCTCACACAATAATACCTAAGTGAGCACAGAGACCCAAAATGGGAAATCCCTGAACACCACGGCTAAATATTGTTGAGTGATTATGGTAATAAAACAAAGTTTTCTTATATAAAATGCTCTTATTAAACAGAACCACCACAATCTAATATACACTGGGAGAGATCAAATTATAAAATGGTTAGCTCATATTATTGCACCATTAACACAAGCTCATAACTACATGCAATTAGATAAGCTAAAAACTTTCATATCATCAGTATATTGGATTGCTGATGCCCTGGAATCCTTTGGCAAATATATTTTCAACAATATGCAATTATCCACAGGATGTTACTAAGCAACCAGTTGTGATTTCATAGCAGTTTCTGCCCTCTAGTGTAGAAATTGGTGCTGTGTGTGTAAAGTGATGCTTCTCAGGGAGGTGTTTTTTTTTTTTTTTTTTTTAATATTAGCATGAAGGTATAAATCTCTTTACGAATTATACCATTTTGCCAATGTCTTTAAGTAAAATGAATTTACTGCAGATTTAAGTGCCTGGGGTCTAGTGCCATCTAGTGTTAAGTCGTCTCAAACCTGAGCACATACTATTAATAGTAAGAATGGAACTTAATGATCTCCTTCTCCCATGCCAGCCCCCAGGGCCCAATTTCTGCTTCCAGGCATGTGCCATGAACAGGAATCAAATCATGACCTCCTGGTTCATAGGTCAAGTCAACCAAATGAGCCACACTGGCCAGGGATAAAGGCTGTCTTTAAAAGTTCATTTTAGTCCTAGCCAGTTTGGCTCAATGGATCAAGTGTCAAGCTGTGGACTGAAGGATCCTGGGTTCGATTCTCTCTAGAGCAGGTACCTGGGTTGTGTGCTCGATCCCCTGTGGGAAGTGTGCAAGAGGCAGCCAACGATTCTCTCATCATTGATGTTTCTCTCTCCTTCTTCCAAATCAGTAAAATATATATTAAAAATATGCTTGGGGGCGGGGGGGGGATGGGGAAGTTCATTTTAGCCCTAGCTGGTTTGGCTCTATGGATAGAGCGACTGGCCTGCAGACTGAAGGGTCCCAGGTTTGATTCTAGTCAAGGGTATATTCCCGGGGGTTGTGGGCTCAATCCCCAGTAGGGGGTGTACAGGGGGCAGCCAATTAATGATTCTCATCATTGATGTTTCTATCTCGGTCTTCTCCCTTCCTCACTCTGAAATCAATAAAAAAATATTTTTTTAAAATTCATTTTATTGGACACATTTCTTCAGTTGCTGCACTCAAACAAAGTTTACCTTACCACTGGCAAAGAGCTTTCCTTGCTTGCCTAATGAGCCACTTGGAAACATTACCACCTCATAACTTTTTGGGTAAAAGAACTGCAGAGTCCTAGCCAGTTTGGATAGAACTTTGGCCCTTGGACCAAAGGGTCCCAGCCTCAATTCCAGTCAAAGGCAAGTATCTTAGGTGCATGCAGGAGCCAACCGACATGTCTTGTCCACATTAATGCTTCTCTCCCCCCTCCTTTCCACTCTTTAAAAATCAATGAAAAGGTATCTTGGGTGAGGATTAACAAAATTGTGCTGAGATAGTCCATTTAAAATGTTTAATTCAAAAAAATAAAAATAAAAAGTTAAATTCTTCTGCTTTTTACGTTGGGAATATTGCGGTAGTCTGATAATGTCTATATATATTGTGTTCTTTTAGCACAGCTGATGTGTCACTGCCATCTGAATTGATAAAATAACCCAGTCCACCGTGAACATGTTCTCTGCAGACTGGATAGGTATGCACTGGTAATCAAAATATGTAAAACCCACGGTACTGAGACACATGCCACTGCCATTGGTAGTGCAGCCAGCAATGAGAGGACCACATCTGGTCTCTATCACAACTGAAGTCTTGTACCACAAATGCTGCCCTCTCAGCCCACTATCACTTTAATGGATAAAAAATGTTTGATGGCAGTTTTCAATGAATGTGGATTAGTTGGTACAAAAGCACATTTCAAAGGCATTAGAAAATTAAAATTAAGAATATTTGAGGTGAAAACCTATTTTATTTCAAGATACCCAAGTCCCATTTGCATACAAATAAATTGTAAAAAAAAAAAAAAAAGGCACATTTATTTGCTGGTCACTGTTTAAACCATTAAATACAATTCCACATTGATGATACTGAAGTGGTTAGTAGTCCATACTAGCTTACCAAGAACTGAAATTAGGAAAACGACCATATACACATATCCTAGCATACACTCTTGAATTGCCTTCTCACTGTACTTAAATGTCCAGTTTTGACCACTGGATGCTGAAGTCTAAAATACCCTTATGGGTTAAATATGCACAGCCTACACAGAGAACCATGTAGACAACAAAGCAACGTTTTATTTTCTTTATTTAACAAACACTGCAGTTAAAGGTGACGCTTCTATGCAGACAGGCACTGAAGGCAGGTATGAGTCTGGGAAGAAAACTGGGAGACCAGGGTGGCTGTTTCAGCTGGGGCAGGCAAGCAAGTTACCAATTCCTCCTACTGACGCGAACCAACAGTGTTTCTTCCAATACACAGTCCTCATAATAAAATCACATTTCCCAGAAGCATTATTCATAATACATTCGAATCACTGATTGCTTTTTCTTCGTCTTTTTCTCCTTGACATTGTAGGTGTTGCAGTCTCTTGTGTTTGTTCTTTTATGCCAGATAAGGGCTGTTTGAAAACTATTTCATTATCTTCATCATCATTCATTTCAGCCACTTCAGATTTTCGTTTATCCAAAAATGTTGGTGTACAAACTGGTGTGGGGCCCTAAATTCAACAAGAGATAATAATACGAAAGTGTGGGAGGCCATGAGCAAGGATTTTACCCCTCCCCTCTATTTTCACAGGCTGTGCAGTGTTATCTCAGTGTGATCACACAGAAAAGAGCTCAGATGCTTATCAAACTTAGTATAAAAAAAGTCATGATAGATTGTAATATAATAGGCTCCATTATAGGGTATGAGGTAGAAAACCCTAATCTTACATTTGTAAAAACAGTGGCCTCCTCTCTCTAACTCAGTCACTTTGCTTAAGAGGTACAAAGTGCAATAATAAACTCACTGTATCTGCTAAAGTCACAAATTAAATGTGAAAGAAATTTTTCTAAATATTTTTATTGATTTCAGAGAGAAAGGGGGAGGGAGAGAGAGAGAGAAACATCAATGGGAGAGAATCATTGCACACCCCCTACTGGAGATTGAGCCCACAACCCAGGCCTGCACCCTTGACTGGAATCAAACATGGGGACTCTTTAGTCTGCAGGCCCAGCTCTATCCACTGAGCCGAATCGGCTAGGGCTAAGTGTGAAATTTTAACAAACTGACAGTAGCAGGAACTGCTTCTCCTCTTTTGAATTAAACTACGTGATTCTTAAAATATTAAAGCGCATTTCACCTGGCTATCCACAGTATTCTCGGGAGTTTTAGGGGTGGCTGAAGCCTTCTTCTTCTTCTTCTTAGGTAAAGCCTGCAATAAAGTTTAAGAAACTTCACCAATTTCTCTATTTATCAGTTTTAGTAGTTGGAATATATTTACCCATTTACCTTTCCCTAACAACTGGCATGCAAAAAAAGAAAAGCTTACCTGTCTATTTGTGGATTTCTGAAGGTCAGTGTTTGAAGCTTTGCTTCTCTCCTTTTTACGTAAAATCTTAAGTAAACCAACACAAAGAAGTTATTACCTGGCAATATCACATATTTACATTTTTAACTTACCATTAGATCCTTACACATATTATTAGCAGCATTTCAATTTAAAAAGCAAACTCCACAAATATAGTGAATGATCTCCAGTGAAGGGCAAAAAGTAGAACAGGGGCTGAGTTGGGAAGGGCAGAAGCTGTAAAGTTGAAATGAGGCCAAGACCTGAGCTGGCCCAGGGTCCTGCGTTAGAGGACCAGCTCCAAATGGTTCCTAAGAGGACCACGGCCTGCTGCCTGGCACACAGACTTTTAAACACATAAAGAGTATGTTTGGGATTTAGGCAAATAATTAACAACCGGAACTGGAGGTAATCAGCCTTGTAGTTTCTGGATAAGGCTAGAAGACCTAATAAGCTTAGGAAGAGATGCCACTCACCTCTTACCAAGAAGCTGTTTGAAAGTAAGCTGAAAGGGTCTGGGAAAGATCAAGCCAACCTCAAAATTTAGTGAGAAATAAGATTGTTACCTACCTAGCCACACCTAGGGACCTGCACTCTGTTCTGTAGTGCAAGACATAGCTCTCTACCAGGAGAGCAGGAGGGAGGATCGGCCAGCAAGGACATGGGGACTGCTGAGTGACATCTGTGCGGACTCAGCTTCATGCCAGCAGGTTGGCTATTCTAACCCCTGCTCACTTAATTCACAGATGACACTGCTGGAATCTGATATGCACTTTATTTCCAATTTAAAAGAACAAGAACAAAATTTTAACTGGAATAGCATAAAAAGGATGGCCAATTTATAGTCTTGTTTACCGATACCATGTAACACCAAACTTCATTTAATTCTGGTAAGGACTCTTTTAATAGCAATCTAGAAGCACTGTGGTTTTGTTTGAATAGTGACTTAAAAAATAAATAAAAAATAGTGACTTAACTAAAACCTAACCCCTCTCTGAAATTTCCTTTCTGTACCATGTGGATTATAGGGTCTGGTCTGACACACTTTAGGAAGAACTTAAAATGCAGTGCCTCAAAAACTTAGTCAAACTCTAGTACATGGTAAGCACTGAGCTAGACATTTACAGAAAAAAAAACATTATCATGTTACAGCTACTGAGGTACAAAGCCCACCTCCAAGGAGAAAAACACAAAATATATTTTCTGAAGGAATATTTACCAATGAAGGAAAATCATAATTAATTCCCTTCTTAGCTAGTCTCTTTCTGAGTAATTTTTCTTTCTTTTTAAATCGCTCCTCCATCCGCAGCTTTCCAAGAAGTGTCCGGTTCTGATTGTACCGTTTCACTGCTGGGTAAGACGGGTTCTTAAACGGGAGATGCCACTCTTTAAAAAGTTCCTCGTGTACTTTCTCAGGCGGCATAAAATGACCTATGTGAAAAAAGAAACAAGTTTTCAACCAAGTGGGGAGGTACAACATAGTACTGATCCCCACGTGCAGTCCTCTGACACCCTCCTCAGCCCTTCCTCTCCGTGAATGAACTCATGCTGTCAACAAGGCTGCTGGCACTCTGTCATGGCAGAGGAACCAAAATGAAGAGGTGCTGGAGAGAAGCCGCCTGGGCAGCCTCATCAGCTGCCTGATCAGATGTGCCTGACTTGGGTACCTGGATAGTCACACACCCCTCCGCCCCCTGAGCATCCCAAAACTTAACTCTGCCTCTGAAGGGCCCTGGGGCCCAGACAGGGCTATGCTGGGATGTCAAGCTGGCGGCACTGGTTTCCCACTGTCCTCAGGACACATACTGAACTCCCAGATTTATGAGGACTTCACAGACCTGGCCTCCCCTCGTCTTCCCCCTCATCTTGTGCTCTTCTCCTCACAGTCCCTCATAGGCAGACACCACTAGTCACCTCTAGCTTTGCATGTGCTGTCCGCACAGCCAGGATCTCAACCTTCACCCCTCCCGGGAACCTGGCTCACTCCTATTTCAACTCCAGACCCGATATAGGAGTTTAACACAGAGGTCACCAACAATCTATTGATTTTAGAGAGGAAGGGAGAGGGATAGAGAAACAACAATGCTGAGAGAGAATCATTGATCAGCTGCCTCCTGCACTCCCCCTACTGGGGATCGAGCCCCAACTCAGGCATTTGCCCTTGGCCGAATCAAACCTGGGACCCTTCAGTCTGCAGGCGGAAGCTCTATCCACTGAGCCAAACTGGCTAGGGCCAGATTTTAATCTAAACACTTCCTCAGGGAAGCTTTCCACACCCTTTAAGGTGGGGTAGTTGTTCTGCCTCTGTGCTTCTAAAATCACTCTTCAATTCCATCTCAGCACAAACAACAGCTCAGTCTGCTTCAGATTTTAAAATTCTAATTAGAACCGATCCCTGCGCCATCCTTAAGGGATTCATCCCAGAAATGAGGTGGGATGGCCAAAAAGCTGAGCAATCTGTCCTTCACACACAGCCACCCAGCAGCAGGTGCCCAGCCCCACGGGAAGACAAGCGCACTTACACTTCAAGAGTCTTTCACCAAAAAGGTAGTTGTTCATTGTCTCAGCAACTATCTTGGCAACATCTTCGGATTCAAATTCCACGAAGGCATAGCCTCTGCTATTTCCAGTCTGCAATTAAAAATTCACCACAAAAACAATTAAACTCTCAACTGCTAAAATGCTATTAATTTGAACAACACACCAGCCCCCTTAGCAAATTACATTATGGCATACAACGTGGAACTGCTGTGGGAAAAGGGGAGATCCCCAAAAGGCTGAACATGCCACCGACCTCGAGGTATCCTGGGATCTGATCACACAGGTAAGCCCATAACCACCGTTGGAATTGATTAACGGTTTGAACTCTTCAAAGTAGCCAATGTTAAGAAAAGCAAAGGAAGTAAAAAAGGGCAAGGAGACTATCTTACAGGCTGGAGAGTTCTACCAACCAAATGCAATGCAGGAATCGTGACTGGATCCCACAACAGGTAAGGAAAGTGGTAGCTGAAGATTTCTGGGACTACTGGGGAATCCGTGAAGATGGCAAGTCCACGCTGGACCAGCAGTCGCCCACCTTTCAGACCTCACGGACAAGCAGCAGTCCACAACTACCGGTTAGTGACCACTGTGCTAGACTCCTATAATATCGTGTCCGGATTCCTAGCAGATTTACGATGAAGTATTTAAAGTCTTTGACTGATACGTTCTTCTAAGGTTCAGTAAAACAAAGTGTGTGTTTTTATAGCTATGGAGACATACAGCTAATGTGTCAGCGTGTTAATAATAGGTGAATCCAGGGCAGGGAAGAGTTGCTCTTTACATTATTGTTCTTTCCACTTCTCTATAGACTTTAACATTTTCAAAATACAATTCTGAGGGAAAAAATGATATTACTGTAAAGAAAAATATTTATAAGAGAGCTCAAAAAAGGCAGAAAAAAAGTTTTTGAAAAAGACAGTAAGAAAGGCAAAAGATAATAGGCAGTTCACAGAAGAAGGAATTCTAATGGCTAATAAACCCATAATGACACTCAACAAATCAACTTAGGTCAGAAAGGTCATGTTAAACAACTGAACAGAAAGGTTAAGCAGTGTCTCATAGAACTTTTATTTCAGTTATGTGCACATACATGTAAATGTGTGCTGATTCCTCCTATAAAACTTATAATGTTCCCAGCAGCTCCACCCAAGAGTGAAATATTATAAAAACCTAATGTTCAATGGGGAGCTAGATAAATAAACGAGTATGTTCAAGGAGAGGTACATATCAATGACAATTAATGTACTAGAGTTAAATGGATAAAGCTCAAAATAGTTGAATAAATGAAAGTGCAGAAAGATAGAAAGAACACTACCATACAATCTATACTGACACACTAGTAAAGATTTCCAAAACACACAGCAATGAAAAACATGGACTTCATGAACAGTGATTTCCTGGGCATGGGAGAAGGTGCAGAGGACCAGGGAAGGGGGCAAAAGGGACCTCAGGTCTACCTAAAACCTATTTCTGAAAAAACAAAGACTGAAGCAAGTTGACATTTGATAAAGGAAAATGGTGGCTATCTAAAAAGTCACTAAATCATTCTCCTGTAGACTTCAGGCCATTTGAAATAGCTCACCCACATAAGCAACCATTACAAATAGACAAATGGGGGGAAAGAGGAGGCACACAGAGAAAATGTATTATTTTGGTTAGGATTAGAGAAATACCAGGGCATTTTAAATTTGAAATCCCCTTTAATGTTGAGACGTTGCTTTGACAAAACTTAATACCTGTGACTTTAGGATGGATGTATACCCTATGCACTCACATGCCAAAAAATATAAAATTTAACTCTGATCTGTTATAACTCAAGTGGGAAAATGTGAAAAAACTGCATCAAGACAAATAGATTCCAACAATGAGAGGTCCCTATGGTTACAATAAAAGTGTATGTATGCAGTAAAAAATAAAATGACCTCTATTACTGAAACAAACAACCTTTTCAAACTAGAAGGTAGGGATGACAACAATAACACACATACACACACAGCTCTTTCTGTAAGAACCTCACATTCATGACCCTGCCTAATCTTAATCAGATACTCCTGGGATGTTGGTGCTATTTCACTCATTTTGCAAATGAGAAAACTAAAGCATGGAGAGGTTATCTAAGTTGCCCAAAATCAGACAACTGGTAACCCGTGGAAGCCAGGCCTTGAACACAGGCAGTGCGGCCCCAGTGTCCCTATTCTTCACAGTCCCCTATACACACCTCTGCTCTGATGGGAGGCATACACAGAGGCTAACACAAGAGGCGTGAACCTGCGCCTCAAACTGAAGTCCATGTGCAGCTGACTTAGTAGCTGCAGGACACACGATTCATTTACCAAAAATGGTGCATGTAATTAGAGCATCTGGGGCAACTACTCTCTTCTACAGTAAAACAAACACCTAAAGTACCCCGGGTGTTGTTTTTCTGGTTGTTTCAGGTTCTAACCCAGAGGTTCCCAAACTTGTTTGTGCCGTAGACCCCTTGCCATGTTTTTCCGTTTTGGGTAGACCCCCTACTTACCTGATATTGATTTTTTTGTAAATTTCTAACTGTAGTGAAGTTTAGTGTTAAAATTTAATAAAAAATAATGTACCTACTTTTCTCCGGCATTCTCAAACAAAATAACACTGATTCACTATAATTTGTATGATAAACTACCAGTTTATATTTTTTTAAATATTTTCTCAGCACTTTCCTATTCAAGATTCAGGAAACGAATGAACGTATTTTTCTCACATTCATATTTATAGAGTGACGAATTGAACAAGTCGGTGCAAGTTCGCGAAGCTTTGAGACAAAAATTGGCAAGAATGTTTACTGCGCGTATGCTTGTAACAAGATGATACTGGTATATCATTATGTGCAGGTTTTTATCCTACAACTTACACAATTTTATAAACATATATAAGTTTTTTACTTCATAGGTACTTTTATAAATAATTTATATGTTTTTATATTATAAGATAATATGATGTAAGTAAATAGGTACTATCAGTGTATGTTGAGATCCACTATCGTGGACCCCCATTTTCATTTCATGGACCCCCAAATTTTTTTTTCGCTGACGTAGACCCCTTGCAGGTTGTCACAGACCCCTGGGGGTCGATATAGACCACTTTGGGAATCACTGTTCTAAACTCACCTGTGACCCTTTCTGGAGTGAAATCTGCTAAGAATAACACGTGAGCACGCCCTCTATGCTGCCATGATGATGTACTTTTAAAAAATAAAATAACCTGCTTCAGTACAGAAACCTTACCCTTTTACTTCGGGATAGCCTGAACCTCGTCACAGTGCCGAACTGGGAGAAATAGGCGCGGATCTGGGTTTCGTAAAGTGCTGGAGGCAGGTGGCCCACATAAACGACTCCGGGAGTGAGTTTTTCTTTTTCTTGCTTCTGCTTCTGAAGACATAGAAAACCAAGGAAATACTGTTTTAATAAAAATAAAAGTCACATTGCAACAAACTTGGAAAACCCTAGCTCTCAGTCCACCCGCGGAGCAGCAGGGCTAACGGACCAGCTGTTCAGCGCCTGCCCCACGAAGACAGCCCAGCAGCCTCTTCTCAGCGGGAGGAGGGGCTCAGTGACTCTACGAGGACTCCATGGATTCTAACACGCTATTGTCAACTCCACATACACAGGGCCCTCCATTTTGTCGCAGGTCGCCGTTCATTGGAACCCGCCCCATGGAAAGTTCCCGGACCACGGCGAACCTGTCCACATGTCTTCGCTCCACGCGTGTATCCCGGGCTAGAGCCATGGCAGACGGGACTGGATGTGAGGGGCCCAGGTAGAACCATGGCAGACGGGACTGGATGTGAGGGCCCGGGCTGGAGCCATGGCAGACGGGACTGGATGTGAGGGGCCCAGGCTAGAGCCATGGCAGACGGGACTGGATGTGAGGGGCCCAGGCTGGAGCCATGGCAGACGGGACTGGAAGTGAGGGGCCCAGGCTAGAGCCATGGCAGACGGGACTGGATGTGAGGGGCCCAGGCTAGAGCCATGGCAGACGGGACTGGATGTGAGGGGCCCAGGCTGGAGCCATGGCAGACGGGACTGGATGTGAGGGGCCCGGGCTAGAGCCATGGCAGACGGGACTGGATGTGAGGGGCCCGGGCTAGAGCCATGGCAGACGGGACTGGATGTGAGGGGCCCAGGTAGAACCATGGCAGACGGGACTGGATGTGAGGGGCCCAGGCTAGAGCCATGGCAGACGGGACTGGATGTGAGAGGCCCAGGTAGAACCATGGCAGACGGGACTGGATGTGAGGGGCCCAGGCTAGAGCCATGGCAGACGGGACTGGATGTGAGGGGCCCAGGCTAGAGCCATGGCAGACGGGACTGGAAGTGAGGGGCCCAGGCTAGAGCCATGGCAGACGGGACTGGATGTGAGGGGCCCGGGCTAGAGCCATGGCAGACGGGACTGGATGTGAGGGGCCCAGGTAGAGCCATGGCAGACGGGACTGGATGTGAGGGGCCCGGGCTAGAGCCATGGCAGACGGGACTGGAAGTGAGGTGCCCGGGCTAGAGCCATGGCAGACGGGACTGGATGTGAGGGCCCAGGTAGAGCCATGGCAGACGGGACTGGATGTGGGGCCCAGGTAGAACCATGGCAGACGGGACTGGATGTGAGGGGCCCGGGCTAGAACCATGGCAGACGGGACTGGATGTGGGGCCCAGGCTGGAACCATGGCAGACGGGACTGGATGTGAGGGGCCCGGGCTGGAGCCATGGCAGACGGGACTGGATGTGAGGGGCCCGGGCTGGAGCCATGGCAGACGGGACTGGATGTGAGGGCCCAGGCTGGAGCCATGGCAGACGGGACTGGATGTGAGGGGCCCAGGTAGAGCCATGGCAGACGGGACTGGATGTGAGGGGCCCAGGTAGAACCATGGCAGACGGGACTGGATGTGAGGGGCCCAGGCTAGAGCCATGGCAGACGGGACTGGATGTGAGGGGCCCAGGCTAGAGCCATGGCAGACGGGACTGGAAGTGAGGGGCCCGGGCTAGAGCCATGGCAGACGGGACTGGATGTGAGGGGCCCAGGTAGAGCCATGGCAGATGGGACTGGATGTGAGGGGCCCAGGTAGAGCCATGGCAGACGGGACTGGATGTGAGGGGCCCGGGCTAGAGCCATGGCAGACGGGACTGGAAGTGAGGTGCCCGGGCTAGAGCCATGGCAGACGGGACTGGATGTGAGGGGCCCAGGTAGAGCCATGGCAGACGGGACTGGATGTTAGGGCCCAGGTAGAGCCATGGCAGACGGGACTGGATGTGGGGCCCGGGCTAGAACCATGGCAGACGGGACTGGATGTGGGGCCCAGGCTGGAACCATGGCAGACGGGACTGGATGTGAGGGGCCCGGGCTAGAGCCATGGCAGACGGGACTGGATGTGAGGGCCCAGGTAGAGCCATGGCAGACGGGACTGGATGTGAGGGCCCAGGTAGAGCCATGGCAGACGGGACTGGATGTGGGGCCCGGGCTAGAACCATGGCAGACGGGACTGGATGTGGGGCCCAGGCTGGAACCATGGCAGACGGGACTGGATGTGAGGGGCCCGGGCTGGAGCCATGGCAGACGGGACTGGATGTGAGGGGCCCGGGCTAGAGCCATGGCAGACGGGACTGGAAGTGAGGTGCCCGGGCTAGAGCCATGGCAGACGGGACTGGATGTGAGGGGCCCAGGTAGAGCCATGGCAGACGGGACTGGATGTTAGGGCCCAGGTAGAACCATGGCAGACGGGACTGGATGTGGGGCCCGGGCTAGAACCATGGCAGACGGGACTGGATGTGGGGCCCAGGCTGGAACCATGGCAGACGGGACTGGATGTGAGGGCCCAGGCTGGAGCCATGGCAGACGGGACTGGATGTGAGGGGCCCAGGTAGAGCCATGGCAGACGGGACTGGATGTGGGGCCCTCTCAGCGAAGGGAGCTGGCAGGCGCTGTCCCTGGAGCCCCGTCGCCCGCGCACCAGCCGGGGGCCCACCGGGGGCGGCCGCGCGGGGCCCTGGCGGGAGCGCCCTCCCGCGGCGGCTCCTTCCTCCCCGCGCCACCCGCTCAGCTCCGCAGGCGCCGTCCGGCCAGGCCTTCTCCTCCCCATCAGCACCGCCGCCCCGGCTCGGGGCAGCCTCCAGGGCCGCCCTGGAGCCCCGGGAGGCGGCGGAGGCCGGCGAGGGCGAGGCCGGGGCCGCCCCGCTCACCTTGGTCGCGCGCCGGCGGGCCTGGGCCACCTCCTGGTGGAACTTGGCGTCCTCCTCCGGGTTCAGGGACAGGAGCGGCTGCGCGGGGCCCGAGAAGACCGCCATGCCGAACAGCTCCACGCGGCGGCCCCGGAAGTTCCTGAGCCCGTCGCTCCCCCAGGGCGGAAATGGAGGCGGCGCCGCGAGGAGCGGGGGCGGGGCGCGCGCGGAGGCGGGCGGGCGCCCCCTGCTGGCGAGGCGCCGCTTGGCCTCGCTCTCTCACCGGCCCTTCGCTTACATGGCAGATGGCAATTTGCTCAGGCCTGCTCTGCGGCCAGCCAATTTCGCGGAGTTGGGGGGTGGAGGGCTATGGGGGTGTTTAAGGGGAAAAGAGGCAGGTGTGAGATATTTAAAAAATTCCTAAACAAGACCCATACTTGATTGGGGAGGACAGGACTCTGTGGGTGTGCTGAGGGCTGGCAGGAGAAGGGACACAGGGTGGGCGCTAGGAGGGGCCGAGGGGCCTGTTCACCCCTGCCTACCTTTCCCTCCCCCGTTCTCCCTTCCTACCACTCTGCCGGGTCCCTGTGGAGTCATCCAAATGTGCCCCCATGGGGCTGGAGCCAGCCCGCTGGGCGCACTCAGACACAGGCGGGTGGGGACGGGCCTGCAAAGGAGACTTCCAGGCAGAGAGGGAGAAAAGCATGTCAGCAGCGCCCCTCAATGAGCGTCACCTGCCGGCTGAGCACAGCTGCCCAGCCCAGCCTCTTTGTAGGTAGTGACATGGGTGAAGCGGGGTGACTTACCCCAGGGGGTGGGGATAGGGAGAGTGGATTGTGGGGGTGCCCTGGGCTGACACCAGTCTCCCTGTATAGGCCCTGGGCTGACACCAATCTCCTCCACCTCAGGATCCTTTCTTGCCATGGAATGTGGTCATGGTGCCTGGGGCCCGGCAGGGCTGCAGTCCACAGAGTAATGCCCTCTTCCCAGCCTGGATTGGCAGGTGTTTTCTGTATTTTATGAGGTTTTGACACCTTCAAAAGCTGTCTGGCCGGGAGAGACTGTCCTTTCAGGGCCAGCCAATCCTTGGAGAGACAGCACAGGCCCCACTGCCATGTCTCTCATACGCCTCCTCTTCAGCTGACTCTCATACACCAACCACTGTTCCCTGTGCTCTCCGTCACTCCAGGGCCAGGCACGGGGCAACCAGAGACCACTCCTGTGGCCCAAAGCTACGAAAATAATCTAATGGCTGATAACACAACGTTTTGTAAGTTGTCGTGTTTCATTTTTTTTTTTTTGTAAGTTTGTGTTTAATTCTTCACTTTCAAAAGCATTAATGGAAGCCTATGTTATTAATTAGAGGGCAGGCGGAATGAGAGGGCAGGGCAGGGCGAGGATGAGCTCCTGACTCTGCCCCACAGGGCGGAGTTATCCCTAGCCCTCACCCAACCAATCAGGGTTAGCCAAGGCAGTGACATCACCACCAACCTGAGTAAAACCCCTGGACTGGGCGAAATTCACTCTCTCTTCCGCCATGCTGCTGGCATGAGTGGGACAGAGCCCATGCTAGCATGGAAAAGGCTCTTTTGTTTATTGCATCAGACTCGGCTCCCTGGTGGTCCTTGGGGATCACGAAGTCTGAGCGTAACAATTAAAAACAATAATTGTTTTTTTTTATTTTAAAAACAATATTGAATGATAAACCACTGTTATTTTGGTCAATATCAAGTGAATTTAAGTGAACTTGCCATAAAGAGAACTTCTTCCATTCCTTCTACGTACCTTCATGAATATCTTAGACTGAATTCTCAAGAAGGCAAAGTCTAAAGAAAAGATTAGGTGTTAACATACTATCAGGGTGGGTGGGTGAATCTCAGGCCATTGAGAGTAAAGGACAAATGGAAGGAGGCAGCAAGAGACAGAATGCAAATACAACATGGTGCATTGTTACACTTGTCACAGTCTTGCAAAAATCCAGTGGTTGCTCACATACATGGGCCATTTCTGCATTTACGGAAGGATTGCTTGGAGCTATTGGTTCTTCGAAGAGTCTGTTAGGAAGAGAAAGGGCAAGGGATTTATCTTTGGGCCTTAACCATATCCTGCTCTTCACTGGTCAGGGTTTGCCCCTGGAGTGTTAACCTCACACCCTTTCAGGTTATGTACACAGCCCCCCTGGGAAGTTGTTGGTGAAGCCAGAGCCTTGTGAGTTGGAACTGGGCTGCAGCTGCCATAAGGAGCATAATAAAGGCAGCGCTGAAGCTTAACCCATGACCCAGGGGAGGCCAGGGCACCGGTGGGACTAATGAATGCATGAGGTTGTCGGGTGGGCTCCACACTGAGAGTTTCCTAGGTTTCCATGTTGCTTCTTATAAAGAATAATGGGGGACATTCGCAGGAGATAATTACTGTGAATTTAATTATCTATGTATCACCTCTCTCTCTCTCTCTCTCTCTCTCTCTCTCTCTCTCTCTCTCTCATATTCATCCATAGCTACATGAATTGGGGGGAAGGGGGAAGAAAAGAACATATAGCCCAGCTGGTTGAATATCGACCTATGAGCCAGGAGATCACAATTTGATTCCTGGTCAGGGCACATGCCTGGGTTTGAGCTCGATCCCCAATAGGGGCATGCAGGAGGCAGCCGATCAGTGATTCTCTCTCATCATTGATGTTTTTCTCTCTTTCCCTCTCCCTTACTCTCTGAAATCAATAAAAATATATATTTTTTTAATTAGCCCTAATTTATCTCATTTAAAGATCAGCCCATTAAAACTTGACTCTTCTTGTTTAATATTTATAAAAAGAATAATATATTTATGTTATTTTGATCAACCATGTATTACTGTTGAATAATCTAGAAGGAATTTTAACATGTAGTTCTTTATGATAAAAGAAAATTAGCACTTTAATTTATATTAAATTTTAGGGGATTATTGATGGATAATCATAAGATTTTAAATAAGAAATACTTTTATGTTGAATTAAAATTCTTGTGGGAGAAGTGAAATAAAAATAGTTGTTAAAAAGGGGCATATAAAACAGTAAGGTTCTACAAAAAATTAAGCATAGTATTACCACATGATCCAACAATTCCACTTCGGGTTATATACCCAAAAGAATTGAAAGCAGGGACTCGAGCAGATAATTTTGCATCTATGTTCATAGCAGTATTATTCACATTAGCCAAAAGGTGGACAAACAAAATGTCTACTGACATATGAATAAATAAAATGTAGTATATACATAAACTGGAATATTCAGTGTAGAGGGCCAAATGGGAAGACACCTGGACATTCTTTAGATCACATATGTCAAACACAAGGCCCGCGGGCCAAATCCAGCCCGCCAGGCCTTGCAATATGGCCCGCACCGCGCTGTCATCACTGCACTCCGCTGTCAGTTTATGACATTGTCAGTTTATGACTGTTCAGTAAACCATTCGGCCCGCGATTTAGGCTGGATTTTAGATTTTGGCCCCTTCTCTGATTGAGTTCGACACCCCTACTTTAGATTGTTGCTGACTGGGCCCCGGATATTGGTGGAGTCATGTCAGTTGCATTCCCACCCTGGGAGTGCAGAGATGTTCTTAGTTCCTGGCTTGTGTTTGTCCAGGAGGAAGGAGTGGGTGGGACCTGTGCCCTCCCAGGCTTCCTGTTTTCCTGTGAAACCCCCTTGGTGGATTGGAGTATAAAGAGATGTGCTGCGTGGCTCAGGAGGTCATGGTCTGCCTCTCCAGCAGAGGAGGTCGGCGGCCTTCCCAGCTCCCAGCTTGAAATTTATCTCTGTGTCTTCTCTCTTTATTTCTATTATTTCTCAATCCCTGGCCACCTCCACTTTGAACTGGTTCGTTCATATCTCTTTCCATTCGGGACACGGAAAAGGGAGATCCCAGCCACATCAGACCCCTGCAATTCAGTGTTAAAATGAAATGAAATTCTGACACCAAGTACAACATGCATGAATCTTGAGGTCATTATGCTAAGTGAGGTAAGCCAGTCACAGAAAGACAAATACTGTATGAATTCCTCTTCTGTGAGGCACCTGACTAGTCGTATTCAGAGAGAGAAAGTAGTCTTTACACACATTATTGCTAATCCTCATAACTTAGAGATAAGTAGACTAATTCTAACTTGACAAATGAGAAAAGACTCCCTTATGTTATGCTTGAAAATCACTTTAGATTTTTCAGAAATAAAGTGATTTGGCAAACTCCTGTTTCAGCTAGAATTGATAACCAAAACAGCGAACTGAGGTTTTTGTCCGGGGTTGTGTCTCAGGAAGCTGAAAAATGAAATAACAGACAAGCAGATTTAAGCAAAAGCATGGAAGATTTGTTATAAGTAGGTTCAGCTCCCTCAGGGGGAGGGTCCCCAATAATGGGTTTCCAGTGAAACTAATCAGTCTAGAGGTATATATGTGCCTGCTCCTTATCTGTCAACACCTGATTGATTCCCTCAATTGTTCTTGCTCAGCTACAAGGCCTCAACTATTCTGTCCCTATGTGTCAGTTCACCTTATTGTTGCAGACACTTCCTACTTTCACATACCTCCTGCTCTGAGCCTAAAACATTTTTTTTTTTTAATTCCTGCATGGTTGGTTTCTGTGATTAGGCCTGCTCAAACTGCCATGTCTGGCCCTGACTACATTTCACCTGCCTTTTTTTTTTTTGGACCCTTGCCTGTCTGCCTGCATGTCAAGCTAAATCCTCTCAGAATTTTATTTTATTTATTTTTATCAATCTTTTTTTTTTTTAAATAAATATTTATTGTTCATATTATTACAATTGTTTCTTCCCCCCATAGCTCCCCTCCACCTGGTCCCCACTCCACCCTCTGCCCTTACCTTCCCCGCCCCCCATAGGTATATGATTTTTGTCCAGTCTCTTCCTGTACCCCCCACACAGACACCCCTTTCCCCCTGAGAATTATCAATCCCCTCCTATTCTATGCCCCTGATTCTATTATATTCACCAGTTTATTCTGTTCCTCAGATTTTTAATTCACTTGTCTTTTAGATTCACTTGTTGATAGATATGTATTTGTTATTCATAATTTTTATCTTTATTTTTTTCTTTTTTCCTCTTTTTAAAGAACGCCTTTTAGTATTTCATATAATACTGGTGGTGATGTACTCCTTTAGCTTTTTCTGATCTGTGAAGCTTTTTATCTGCCTTTTAATTCTGAATAACTTTGCTGGATAGAATAATCTTGGTTGTAGGTTCTTGCTATTCATCACTTTGAATATTTCTTGCTACTTCCATCTGGCCTGAATAGTTTCTGTTGAGAACTCAGATAATAGTCATATGGGTGCTCCCTTGTAGGTAACTTAACTGTTTTTCTCTTGCTGCTTGTAAGATTCTCTCTTTGTATTTTGCCCTTGGCATTTTAATTATGATGTGTCTTGGTGTGGTCCTCTTTGGATTCCTCTTGTTTGGGGTTCTGTGTGCTTTCTGGATTTATAAGTCTATTTCTTTCACCAGGTGGGGGAAGTTTTCTGTTATTATTTTTTCAAATAGGTTTTCAGTGTCTTGCTCTCTCTCTTCTTCTGGCACCCCCATAATTTGGATGCTAGTACACTTGAAGTTGTCCCAGAGGCTTCTTACACTATCTTCAACTTTCTGGATTCTCTTCTCTTCTTGCTTCTCCGGAGGAGTGTCCTTTGCCTCTTTGTATTCCAAATCTTTGACTTGATTAATGCATTCCTCTACTCTGCTGTTGGGTCTCTGTATCATATTTTTTATTTCAGGCAGTGTATGTTTAATTTCTAGATGGTTTAATTTCTTTTTCATATCCTTATCAGCCTTTTCTAGGAAATTCTTGAAAAACCTTATAACCATGGTTTTGAACTCTATATCCAGTCTTTTGTTCTCCTCCATTTCTTTTGTTTGAGATCGCTTTCCTTTTCTCGGCATTTTCATTGTTTCCCTGAGTTGGTAGGGTAGCTTTGTGGACCTGGGTGTCCTATATGGTTCAATGGGTCAGCCTCCCAGTTGCCTGATGTGGATACTCTTGGCGTACCCCTTTGTGGACTGTGTGTGCACCCTTGTTGTAGTTAAGTCTTGATTGTTGTTGTTGTCATTGGGAGGAATTGACCTCCAGGCCAGTTGGCTGTGAGGATCCGCTGTGTCTATAACAGAAGAATTGCTGTGCTGGAGACGCGTTTATGGGATAGGACTTGTTCCGTAGGGCTTTGGTGCTCACTGAGTCTGTCTCTTGAATGTGTCCGTTATGAGAGTAGTTGAAATCTGGTGTCGTCTCACACCAACCACTAGATACACTAGTTTTTGGATCTCCAATGGGGTGCAGATCAGCTACCCAGCAGGAGCTACTGCAAGAACCACAGTTTTCTCCTCTTTGCTTGGGATTTGGCGGTTTTTCCTCTCAGAATTTTAAAAGTCACAATCTTTTCTTTTTTAAAAAAATATTTTTATTGATTTCAGAGAGGAAGAGAAGGGGAGAGAGCTAGAAATATCAATGATGAGAGAGAATAATTGATTGGCTGCCTCCTGCACACCCCCTACTGGGGATTGAGCCCACAATCTGGGCATATTGCCCAGCAGGGAATCAAACCGTGACCTCCTGGTTCATAGGTTGATGCTCAACCACTGAGCTATGCTGATCAGGCCAAAAGTCACAATCTTTGAGTGACATGGAGAAAAATGTTGCAGGATTTAAAAAATGAATTTGGATTTGTATAGTCAGTTAATACACAAAAGATGGTTCTAAGAATATGTTTGACTTGTAGTAAATCAATAAAATTCAGCTGCTATTGCTATTTTCATCCTTTTGTTGTGAATTTTGGAAATTTTCTGCCTATAATTTTGGTCTACAAAAGGCACAGGATATCAGAAGTACATAGGCAAAAAAAAAAAGAATCTTGTGTTTGATTGAGCAAGTTGCTAAAATTTTCAGAACTGTTACATCATAGGGCTATGAGAGGTCAAGTTAGATAAGGTATTTAAGGCCTCTTGCAAATATTGTTAAATGATAGGTAGATGATAATAGCATAACGATTAAGATGAACTATTTGGCTCCCAGTTTCAGCATATGCTAGCTTCCTGTGATCCTTGGAAAGTCAATTAATTTGTTACCATGGTTATTTAACTTTTAACAACAGTATCAATTTCATCAAAGCATTAGAAGATAAAATATGATTCTTCATGTAAAATTTTAGAATAAGTCTGGCACGAAGCTATAGTTCAGTTGTTATAAGTAATTGTGAGGGCAAGAACAAGAAAATAAAAAGGCCTTTTCCTTTGCTATAGCCTTCTCAATTTGTGAGAAGCACCTAGTAATTAAACTCCAAGGTTATTAGCTCCTCTGGTTCAAACTGCAAGACATGATAAGTTACTCTCAAGGGTGCATTCTGGCATATATATCCTTCCTCCCTGCTCTTTTCTACAACTCAAGGATCATTAGTAGAAAGTTCCCTCCCCTACTCCCCTTCAAACAAGCTTCTTTTGAACTCTCCATAACACGAGGCCAGAGCGGTGAGAGATCATCCGCACACCAGGTGGCTGAGCCTGGGATGGCTCCAGCATCCAGAGAGGGGCTTCAGTGGCTTTTAAAGGACTTCTGGTGGGCTTTTTCTGGGAGGAGACTTTTTTTTAAGAAAATATATTTTTTATGGAGAGGAAGGGAGAGGGAGAGAGAGAGAGAGTTAGAAACATCGATGAGAGAGAAACATCAATCTGCTGCCTCCTCCTGGGGATGTGCCCAAAACCAAGGTACATGCCCTTGACCGGAATTGAACAGGGGACCCTTCTGTCCACAGGTGGATGCTCTATCCACCGAGCAAATTGGTTAGGGCAGGGCGGAGATTTCTTTATGCATACCTGGAGGGGAGAGACTGGAATGTGGTCACCACAAGTGAAATGTGGTCAAAGGGAATGTCCATAGTGAAATGACCTGAAAAGTTCCCAGGGGAGAGGTATTAATTAAATTGCTCAACCAAACCTAACAATAACTTTTGCTTTAATAATGTTTCACAGGCTTTGGGAAAATAAGACATCTGCCAGGATTGTCTCCTAAGGAACTGACAAACTACTCTCCCGATGTCTGCTCAACTTCAGCCCCAAATTGGAAAAGTTTGTTTATTGTTTTTAGTCCAGAAGATGTCCTAGGGAGGTGTCTTTATCAGCATCTTCACAAGCCTGTAAAACATTCCTTTTTTTTTTTTTTTAAACCACAGGTTCCTTTAAAAAAAAAAAATCTATATCTATATCTATATCTATATATCTATATCTTTATCTATATCTATATATAAACTGATTTCAGAAATAGAAACATCAATGATAAGAGAGAATCCTTAATAAGTTGCCTCCTGCACACCCACATTGGGGATCAAGCCCACAACCCAGGCGTGTGCCCTGACTGGGAATGGAACTGTGACCTCCTGGTTCATAGGTCGAGCCAGGCCAGCCGGGCAAGCCTATAAAATATTCTCCAAAAGTCCCTTTTCTTTTTCCAGGGAAGATTGTGTTTCCCTGGGCACCCAGCGCAGGGCAAACAGACAGGCATGGAGCAGAGCCGAGCTGTGCAGCCAGAGAGGACCTGGCCAAGGCTGCTTCGTAGCTGAGCCTTATGGTGCTACAGTCTTTGTGGGCCGTTTGGCACTGAATGAAGTTTCCTTCTTCACCACACTCCAAACTGGGCATTCTTGTGAGTGTTGAATTGGTTTAAACCCACATAAAGTCATGTAACTAAAAAAATAGGTAATAACATTGAATGCGTTAAAAGAGCACAGGGATAAGGTTTTGCGCACACTTGGTCCCACATACTTCTATGTTCCCTTGCATTTTTTGGAAATACTAACGCATTGTTTTCTTTCTTCTCCTTAGAGCACGACTGCAATCTCGTCTATACGCACCTCTCAGTACTGAGCCACCCCCCAATGCTGTGGTATAAAACACTTTGTGTAAGCTAACGGGAGCGCCGCGCCACCTCCAGGCCACACCCCCACTTCCGCCAGTCCCACAGCCTCGAGGCGCCCTCCCCGGGCTGTTTCCGGCGACGCCTGTGGGAAGAGCCCGCTCTCGGAGCCCTTCTGGCTCCGGGGAAGGCGGGCGGCTCCGCAGGCATCGCGGCGGGCAGCCCTGCGCTCTGCGCGCCGAGGGCCCGGGAGGACCCCAGCGACGGAGGCAGCACAAGGTCCGGCGACGAGGCGGCTTTGGTGGAAGCGGCCCCTGGACTGACAGCGCGCTGGTCTGTGGAGCCCTCTCAGCCCGCCGCCCTCGCCCTCGCCCTCGCCGCTGGCTGATCCCGGTGCAGCCGGCGCCATGTCTGTGAGCGAGATCTTCGTGGAGCTGCAGGGCTTTCTGGCTGCCGAGCAGGACATCCGGGAGGTGAGCCTGTTGCCCCGACCCCTTTCTCCGCTCCGGTGGACCCATCGCCCGTCCTTCCCGTCGCTCAGCCTCCCAGGGCCCGTGCTTCCCTCTGGGTTGTGCTTGGGGCGAGTCCCTCGTCCCGCCCCGGGTTCCGGTCTCCCCTCGGCTTCTCCTGCCTCATCTGAGCGCCAGTTCCCCCCTTCCCGCACCCGCGGACCTCAAAGCCTCTGCCAGCTCCTGGGACTCAGACGGCTGCGGTTTGTGTGTTGTCGGTGTCTTTCAAGGCGCTTCTGGGCCTCTCTGTAAAGCTCCTATGGCTTCTCATTACACGTAGGGTAAAAACCCAAGTAAGTGTGTGTGTGTGTGTGTGTGTGTGTGTGTTCGATGTCATTTTACCCCACCTTCTGTTCTATTATGGTCACTTTACCTCCCTTTCATTTCTCTAGTTCCCCAGTAGTTCCCGCCACAGAAGTTTTGCATGCCTTCAGCTCTTCCTGAAATATGCTTCTTTCCACCGCCCCTCTTCTCCCCCATTCATCTCCTGGATTTCACAGGCCAAAGGATCTTTTGCTTGTTATGTTTTCTAGTAACGCATTAACATCTTGAGGAATTTGTGCAATTTCTGTCTTTTGAATGTCAGTTGAGCTGCCAGAAAGGATGGGACTGTGCTTGGTTCCCCAGCATTTACACAATGCCAGCACATAAATGTGCTCAGTGAATATTTGTAAAACGAATGAATGAAAAATACCTACCCCATGTATTGCATCTTATTCTTGTCTTGACAAACTGCATCCAGATGCCTCGGCTTCTTTAAGTGTTTTAGTGTTCCTGCAGGATAGTGGAGATGGGGGAGGTGGCTATTATCCTTTGAAGGTTAAATGAGAAACCTAAGGCTTTTTGATGACTTCTTGAAGGTCTTAGAGAGGAAGTAAGTGGAAGAGTCAAGATTCAAACCTGGCTATTTTCT
The DNA here is from genome assembly GCF_964339955.1 of Pipistrellus hanaki. NCBI lineage: Eukaryota > Metazoa > Chordata > Mammalia > Chiroptera > Vespertilionidae > Pipistrellus > Pipistrellus hanaki. The sequence continues at coordinate 8,638,650 of NC_140510.1, read as the reverse complement.
TTTCCAGTTCAGTCCTTGTAAAGATAGTTAGTGTTTCCAATGTATGTGAAGTTGTCATAAATCAAACATGCTACCTAGCATATTTGATTTCAGGCTATGATAATAATGATGTTGAACTTATGTAATATTTTGGTTTTTAATTCTTCTAGGAAATCCGAAAAGTAGTGCAGAGTTTAGAACAAACAGCTCGGGAGATTTTAACTCTACTGCAAGGGGTCCATCAGGGTGCTGGGTTTCAGGACAGTAAGTATTTTGTTTTGACTTTTGAGGTTTTAATCCAGTTCATCAATCTCATTTAAAGGGTTTTACCTTCCAAACAACATTTCAACTCTGTGTCATTTCATTATGAGATGTTCCTCATACTTTATGGCGATTAAAAGTCGGAGTAGGTGAATTTATTATTCTTACAGGTTTACAAAATTCTGTGTTTTGATTGATTTTCCACTTTCATATAATATGGAATGTTTTCTATTTGATGAAGTTCTGCTGCTGCTGATAGTAGTATATCATAGTTCACGTGTGTTTTCAGCAACTTTTATTTAGCGCTTCAAAAACACACCAAACCTTTCATATATTGAATATGGTTTAATATGCATTTGTAGATATGAAATGGCCAGTGAAAAATGTTCTTTAAAAAAAAAAAAAATATATATATATATATATACAATATATACATATACATATACATATACATATACATATACATATACATATATATATATATATATATATATATATATTACTTTATTGATTTCAGAGAGGAAGGGAGAAGGAGAGAAAAACATCAATGATGAGAGAGAATCATTGACCGGCTGCCTCCTGCACACCCCCACTGGGGATCAAGGCTGGAATCGAACCTGGGACCCCTCAGTCTGCAAGCTGACGCTCTAACCACTGAGCCAAGTCCACCAGGGCTGTAGAATGTCCTGAATGTGTGGGAGTTAGTCCCTTGAATGGATGGAAATCAATTATTGTAAATTTAGACATGGAGCCTTCATTGTAAGCACAACTGAAAAAGCTGAAATACATTTTCAGATGGAGAATGATATAATAAAGTATTTTATAGGTGTCAGAGGCAAGTCATTTTTATCCATGATATGTAGTTAGTTGGTCAACCTGATTGAGAATAATTGGTAAAACTTTCATTTGACCAAATAAGAGAGCTAGAAAGCAGATCAATTTTAAGCCTCTTTTGAGGACTGCCTAGGAATGCATCTGGTGTGCAGCCCCTTAGAGATGAGGTCACTTCTGATCGTACGATGTGCTTCCTAACATTCCCTTTCAGCAAGTTTTTGCTCATTTTTCAGTATTGGTTCATCAGTAGGGGAACTAGAGGTGAAAATTTGAAAGCCAGGTTGAAAAGCAGAGATACATACCCTATATTTCGTCATGTGCTTTTTTTAAAAACTTGATTTATTTCCAGGTAGACTGAGTGATAGTATTAAGCAATATTAAGTATTTGAAATTTGGTCTTTCATTATGATGTTTGATTATCATTTGTTTTTTGTTTTGTTTTTGGTGTGATCAGTTCCAAAGAGGTGTTTGAAAGCTCGAGAACATTTTGGTACTGTGAAAACACATCTAATGTCTTTGAAGACCAAGTTCCCCGCTGAACAGTATTACAGGTTTGTAAGAAAAGTAGCATTATTTTTATAATGTTAAGTTAAAAAAAGGCAGAAAAATGATATGTGCTGAATAATTGCTTAGCACTAGGTAAAAATCCCTCTATTTAGAAGAAGTAACAAAAAGAAAATAATCAAACTATTAATGGCAGTATTTGAATGGTGACAAAATTGGTGATATTTTCTTCCCTTTCATTTTCAATATTTTCTTAAAGATCATGTATAATTTTTGCAATGAAAAAGCAGTTAAAAACAAAATATTCGTTGTATGAGGTCAAAATAAAGAATATCTTTTTAGTATATTCAAGTTGCTTGTGAAGTTAGATGAATCATATCTGCTATTAAGGTTATGGAGTAGAGCTTTACCTTAAAGCTTGACTTTCACTGCCAAGTAAAATATTTATCCAATATTTTATGCTGTATATTGCTGGATTTACACCACCAGTTATTTTAAAGTATATATTCTTTTATGAAAGAAAAATAGTTGCCAATCATAATTGTGAAACATGTAGATTGTAAAATGCATCCCGATTTCACAGATGAAATATGGTAAGAACCTAAAATGTCTACTTATGTTTATTCTCTTATTAAAAAAGATATTCACTTAAGATGTGTTTATGGGCAATAAATAGGACATGTATGTGGGGAGTGGATAGCACAACCTCACAAGCTTTTTTAAGGCAGGAATTGGCAAACCACGTGTGGCCTGCTGCCTCTGGAAACTAAGAATTGCTTCCTTATTTTAAAGCTGTTAAAAAAAAAGAAAAAAAGAAAAAGAAAAACAGCCAAATAAGAAAGCCTAAATATTTATCTGGCCCTTCACAGAGAGTTTGCCGGACCTTGCAAAGGTAGTAACGGAAGCTTATCAAAGTAGGAGGATAGAATTGTCAGGGTCTTTCGAGACCATGTAATTTGGAGTCATACACAGGCTGCCCTGTGGCTGATTTGGCCCTCAGAAGGTTCTGTTTGGTGTGCATTGTGTTGAAATTTTTTTCGGAATTGTTGCCATGGTAGGCATAGAATAAATATCCAGAAGTTGTCCTATTTCTTTTCCAGGTTTCTGGCTCAGTTTAACCTAGTATCCCTGAGGTTTTAAGTCTATGTAGTGATGGCAAATGATAGTTATTACTTATACGTGTGAATCAGGATTTTCTTGATATTCTACACTCAAAATATAGAATGAGTTAGGTGTTGTAGCTGATGTACAATTGTGTTTCTTCAGGCGTCAGTTGCCAATATTTATTTCTCTCAGAGCACTATCATTGTTCTTATTTATTAAGAACACCAGAGGCTCGATGCATGAAGATTTGTGTAAGAATGGGCCTACTTCCTGTCTGCCGGCACCGCCTTTGCTCTGGCTGGAGCTGCCTTCCACCTTCCCATACTGCCCAGAGGCCTGGAGCAGCTGGGGTGGTGCAGAATGCCTGCATCCTGCCCTGCCCATGGCTGCTCTACGCCTGTGCATACAAATTACTGTAACTCACCACCTTTGTTGGGTTAATTTGCATACTCACTCTTGATTGGCTGGTGGGCGTCATGAAGGTACAGTTAGTTAGCAGGTTACTCTTTTATTAGTGTAGATAATCTTTCATAATCTTCAGCTGTAAAATTTTTGTATTCATAAAATGGAATCATGCTTATTTATTTATTTATTTATTTTTAAAAATATATTTTATTGACTTTTTTACAGAGAGGCAGTGAAAGGGATAGAGAGTTAGAAACATCAATGAGAGAGAAACATTGATCAGCTGCTTCCTACACACCCCGTACTGGGGATGTGCACGCAACCAAAGTACATGCCCCTGACCGGAATTGAACCTGGGACCATTCAGCTCACAGGCCGACGCTCTATCCACTGAACCAAACCGGTTTGGGCCATGCTTATTTATTAAACTTTTAATTTATAATATTATAAATTTGAACTTGCGAAATTTACACTAAATCTGTCTAATATATTTAAATGTCATATTGCTCTTACATGCTTCATATGTTGGGGTTTCATGTAAAATTTTATTTGAAAAAGAATTCCAATTCTAAAATGTTGGAACTTGCCCTAACCGGTTTGGCTCAGTGGATAGAGCATCGGGTTCCAGGTTCGATTCCAGTCAAGGGCATGTATCTTGGTTGAGGGCACATCCCCAGTAGGGGGTGTGCAGGAGGCAGCTGATTGATGTTTCTCGCTCATCGATGTTTCTAACTCTCCCTCTCCCTCTCTATAAGAAAATCAATAACACATTTTTAAAAGATGCTTGAACTTGACTGTACTAAACCTGTCTTTTTTAAGGCCCCTGGCCGCTCACCTCCGTGCTTGTCTTTATGTAGATTCCACGAGCACTGGCGGTTTGTGCTGCAGCGGCTGGTCTTCTTGGCAGCGTTTGTTGTGTACTTGGAGTCAGAAACACTCGTGACTCGAGAAGCAGTGACAGAGATTCTTGGCAGTAAGTGTCTTCATTAGTATTCACCTACAGAACCAGTACTGACGGATAGGTTAATTTTTGTTGGTTTATATTTTCTATTATAACAAATGAAAACTAGATAGAAAACCAGTTACTTGGAAACATAAAACCTAAAAATATGTAGTGGCTGCTCTTTGTACTTGGGTGTTGTATTTGTAAAATTTAGTTATTAAAAATGTCCAGGCTGCAGAAAAGTTAGAAGAATAATACAGTGAATGCGTGTTTACAGCTCACTTAGGCTCACTACTTTTGTACTCGAAGGAACTGCTGAGCTAAAGCCAGCCCTAGGCTCACTATTTTTAACGTTTTGCCACATCTGCTTAGTCTCCTCACTTGGTGTGTCTGTGTGTGCATGTGTGCATTTGTGCGCTCTTGTCAACCATTTGAAGTCAGTTGCAGATATTGTTGTTTCTTCCTGCCTCTTCTGAAAACAAGTATTCTCTGACGTTTTTTGTGCTATTACTTTTTAAGAGAAAAGTCGACAGGAAAATGGAGTTTTGCTTGAGAGCTAGAAAAATTCTCAGTGAGGTCTAGTTGCCAAGGTTAATATCGTATGTCAACTATAATTGAAAAATAAGAATTACTAGGAAACAAAAGATTGTTCTAAATGATTCATCCTTTTTCACACATTAAAAAAAATGCTAAGGCTTAAATTATATTCATATTATGACCTCATTTTTATTTTGACTTTTTTTTTTTTTTTTTTTTAGTTGAGCCAGATCGGGAGAAAGGATTTCATCTGGATGTAGAAGATTATCTCTCAGGAGTTCTAATTCTTGCTAGTGAACTGGTAATATACTTAGTAATTTGCCATTTTCATTCTTTTTCTTTTTTACTGTTAATTGGTTAATACTAACATAAATTTCAGGTGTACAATATTATAGCTTGATATCTATATACTCGATCGTATGCTCACCACCAAAGTCTGGTTTCCATCTGTCACCATGTATTTGACCCCTGTCACTTCCCCTCCCCAATCTCCCCTCCGTTAAACACCAGTCTGTTGTGTGTTTCTGTGAGTTTGTTTTGCTTTTTTTTTTTTTTTACGTTTTCACATATAAGGGAGAGCATTTATTTTTCTCCATCTTATTTCTCTTGCCATAATACCCTCAAGGTCCACCCATGTTAACATAAATGGCAAGATTTCATTTTTTCTAATGGCTGCGAGGTATTCCATTGTATATATAGCACTTCTTCTTTATTTATTCATCCAACTGTGAACACTTAATTTTTTTATATATCTTGGCTGTTAAAAATAAAGTTTCAAATTAATGTTTTATATTCTTTGGATAGGTACCCAGAAGTAGAATAGGTGGACCATAATAGTTCTCAGTGTTTTGAGGAATCTCCATACTGTTTTTCATGGTGGCTGTACCAATTTACTTTCCCATTAATAGTGTATGAGGGTTCCCTTTCCTTCACATTCTCCCCAGCATTTCTTATCTCCTATTTCTTGGATAATAGCCATTCTAACAGGTGTGAAGTGATATCTCATTGTGATTTTGATTTGCATTTTCCTGGTGATTAGTGATATTGAGCATTTTTTTCATGTGTCTTGTTAGCCATCTGTATGTCTTTCTTGGAAACATGGCTATTCAGATCCTCTGCCCATTTTTGTGTGTCTTTGTTATTCTTCACCTGAGGATATTTTTTCCTTTGCTTTTCAGAGAAAGTAGAAGGGAGGTAAGGAGACAGGAGGGAGAGATGGAAGGAGGAAAGGAGAGAGGGAAGAAGGGAGGGAGGGAGACATCGATGTGAGAAACACACATCGACTGGTTGCTTCTGCATGCACCTCAACCAGGGGTGGGGAGTGAACTCTCAACTGAGGTGCGTGCCCGTTGACTGGAAACTGAACATGAGACCCTCTGGTGAATAGGCTGCCGCTTTAACCACTTAGCTACACTGGCCAGGGCCTGCCCAATCTTAATTAGGTTGTTTTTGTTGTTGAGTTGTATGAGTTCTTTATATGTTTTTTATATTAGTACCTTATTGTGAGTACCATTTGCAAATATCTTGTCCCATTTGGTTGGTTGCTTTGGCTATTGATAGCTTCCCTTGCTGTGCAAAAGCTTGGTTTGATGGCTGTTCCATTTGTTTATTTTTGTTTCTCTTGCCTTGGAGTCAAATTTACAAAAACACTACTTAGACTGATGACCAGAAGCTTAATGCCTATATTATTGTCTGTGTGTTTTATTGTTTCAGAGCTAACACTCAGGTCTTTAGTCCATTTTGAGTTAATTTTTATGTACGGTGTACAATAGCAGTTTAGTTTCATTCTTTTGCATAGGGTGTTCAGTTTTCCCAACTTTTTTGAAGAAACTTCCTCCAGAGTATATTCTTGTCTCCTTTGTTGTAAGTTCCTTGTCCATATATGTCTGGGATTGTTTCTGGGCTCAGTTCTGTTCCATTGGTCTCTGTGTGTTTTCTGCCATTACCATATTGTTGATTATTGTAGCTTTGTAGTGTAGTTTGAAATCAGGTAGTGTGATACCACTGGCTTGACCTTTTTTCCTCAGGATTTCTATTTGGGGTCTTTTGTGGTTCCAAAATTTGAGGATTTGTTTTGTTATGCCATTAGGATTTTGAATAGTAGAGTGCTCTAGATCAGTGTTTTTCAACCTTTTTTGGGCAAAGGCACACTTGTTTCATGAAAAAAATCACGAGGCACACCACCATTAGAAAATGTTAAAAAATTTAACTCTGTGCCTATATTGACTATATATAAAGTAATTCTCTTGAATAGGAATCAAATAAACACAAAGAAAGTATTTTATAATTACTTTATTATGAAATATTAAGTAAACAAAATAGTGAAAAATTATAAAATTCTTGTCTTGTCTGCACCTACGGCACACCAGGCAACATCTTGCGGCACACAGCGGTTGAAAAACGCTGCTCTAGATAATATGGACATTGTAACAATGTAAATTTTTCTAGTCCATGAACACAATGTTTTTTTCATTTATTTTTTTGTCTTTAATTTCTTTCAAGAAAGAATATCTTATCCTTTCCAGTGTACAGTGTTTCCTTTCCTTTGCTTATTTCTAGGTATTTTATTTTTTCTATTGCAGTTGTAAATGGGATTGTTTTTCTTTATTAATTTTTCTGATAGTTCATTGTTAGCATATAGAACTGCAACAGATTTCTGTATGTTGATTTTGTGTTCTGAAAGTTTATTTCTAATAGTTTTTTTGTGGGATCTTTAGTGTTTTCTATATATAAAATCATGCCATCTGCAAATAGTGGTAGTTTTACTCTTTTCATTCCAATTTGGATGCCTTTTATTTCTTGCCTAATTTCTCTGACTAGGACTTCTAGTAATGTTGAGTAAAACTGGCAAGAGTGGGTGTCCTTGTCTTGTTTCTGTTCTATTTTAGAGGAAAGGCTTTGGTTTTCACGGTTGAGTATGAAGTTAGCTAGCTGTGGGTTTGTCTTATATGGCCTTTGTTATGTTGAGGCACTTTTCCTTCTATACCCATTTTATTGAGAGGTTTCTTTAAAAATCATAAATGGCTTCCTGGCTGGTGTGGCTCAGGGGCTGAGCATCAACCTATGAACCAGGCGATCACAGTTCCATTCCCTGTCAGGGCATATGCCCAGTTTGCAGGTTTGATCCCCAGTAGAGGGATGTTCAGGAAGCAGCTGATTGATTATTTTCTTTCATCATTGATGTTTCTCTCTCTCCCTTCCTCTCTGAAATAAAAAAATACATATATATTTAAAAAACCACAAATGGATGTTGTATCCTGTCACATTCTTTTTCTGCAGCTGGCGAGATGATCATATGATTTTTACTTTCATTTTGTTAATGTATATACTACATTGATTGATTTGCAAATGTAGAACCATCCCTGTATCCCTACAGTAAAATGCATTTGATTGTGGTGTATGATTCTTTAAATGTATTATTGTATTTGATTTGCTAGTATTTTGTTGAGGACTTTTGCATCTCTTTATCAGAGATATTGGCCTGTAATCTGTGTTTGTGTGTGTGTGTGTGTGTGTGTGTGTGTTGCGGGGGGGGGGGGGGGGCTGTTTTGTGTGTGTTCCTGCCTGGTTTTGCTTTCCAAATAATGATGTCTGAGTTAGGAAACACTCATTCTTTCCTCTTCAATATTTTGGAAGAGTTGGAGATGGAAAGGTATTACATTTTCTTTGAATGTTGGTAGAATTCAGCTGTGAAGTTGTCTGGTCCGGGAGCCGTTTGTTTTTTCACCTTGCCACTTCACTGTCATTTTTTAAATGGGCACAAAATTCCTGGGAGTCTGATTCATTCAGAAGCCATCTGCTGTCACCCGATAGTCGTTGACTGTGCACGGTATGAGTTTTGTTAGTTATCAGGGAAATGCCAGTTCTGACGAGGTGCATATTTGCTAATGTGTGAATTTTTAAAAGATGACTATACCTCTTTGTTTCAAAGTAGTGGAAAACATTTCCTGGTAACGGTGTTAGCTCATAAAATTGTTTTGGAGAACAACCTACAGGTGATATGTGAAAGTGTTGTGGCCTGCGGGTCTTGCAGTTGTGATTTGGAGGGCATGCTAAGGTGGAGCCACGCTGTAACACATCCCCATCTCTCTTTCCCTGTACAGTCGAGGCTCTCTGTCAACAGTGTGACTGCTGGAGACTACTCCCGGCCCCTGCACATCTCCACCTTCATCAACGAGCTGGATTCCGGGTTCCGCCTCCTCAACCTGAAAAACGACTCCCTGAGGAAGCGCTACGACGGCCTGAAGTACGACGTGAAGAAAGTGGAGGAGGTGGTCTATGACCTCTCCATCCGAGGCTTCAACAAGGAGACGGCAGCAGCGTGTGGGGAGAAGTAGGAGACTCTGCGGGCCCGGCCTTGCTGACCTCAGTGGCTGCCAGTGAGCCTGAGCGCAGGGCCGCTCACGGTAGTTACGGTGCCCTGTTGCTAAGCACCGCGCTTTATTTTCTTAGCCAGTGTGTGGTGTGTGTATCAGAATTGGAACACTTGTTTGGGGTTAAAGATCAGCCTTTACAAGACAGGTTTTTTGTTGTTGTTGTTTTAGTGAATTTGCTCTGTAATTTAGTTCTGTCAAAAGCGCAAATGTCAGTCTCTTGGTAAAGTTTACTTCCTGCTTACCCTGATGCTGTTGATGTCCTGATTGAGAAGTTTATTGTCTTGTGAATCTTGTTATTTTCTGTATCCAAAGTAGCCCCATACACAGTTTGTAAACAGGTTATTAAAAAGATGGTTGCCAACCAAAGGTCACTTACTTTACATTTTCCTCTCTCATAAGCCAGGTGAGTAATTCACATGTTGAGAGTCTTTACAAGGGAGTTAATAGCTCCAGTGTTCTCTCACTGCCTTCAAAACTTAGAATTAAACTGCAAAGTCAAGTTCAACAGATATTTTTGGGAAGTTTTTGTATTAAAGAATTGAGTACATGCTATCGTTTGGCTGTTTATCAGATGTGGGGGTAGCGCTTAGTGTTTTAAACACCTTGGTTTCCTGATGTTGCCTTCACATTGTGCTGTTGCAAGCAATTAAAAATCGTTTTCACACACATCTTTAACACTTCATATGATATATTTCTAAGATATGAAACCTTTTTCCTAGCAGCCAGCTACACTCTTGGGTGTGGGAGTATAAAGTCACCCAGTCAAGTTAGTTAGCAATACCCTGACCGATGTATTCTGAGAGAACAGTGCCGTGCTTTGCCTGGAAGGAAGAGAAAACGGATTAAAAAACAAAGCAGCAGAAAAAATGAACCAGCAGATTTGGCACCGTTTCCAGAGTAAGCTGTTTCAGGTTGTTGATGACTCTCCCAATAGGTTTTAGAGCGACAGTTCTGGGCAAGTCACATACATCTTGTTGCACCCTCCTCCCCTCCTCATTTCAGGCAGTACTGAGAATACTTGCCATGTCATTGGCTATTTACCAGGTGGAGGGGTAGTGCTTGAATTGAAATTATTAAAATGGTGACATCCACAGTTTTTGGAGCTCACGGAAAGGAAGGTGCCGGTGTTTCCAGAATAATCTGAAGATTTCAGGTGTACCACCTTTTCATGCCTGATTGCATTTTGGGCTTTCTGTTTGTACAGTGGATATTTGGCCTGGAAATCTGAGCTTTTATCAGTTCGACAAATTTGCCATCGTGAGGAAAGAAGTAGAAATGAGGCATAATTACTCTTTGCAGAAAATAAAAAGGTGTTAGGATCTTTAAAGTGTGACACAAGCACTGTCTAGATTGAATATGATAGGCTTTTAATTATATAGTCAGACATAGGCAGTACATTTGACAGTAGTTCTCTTTGCCTCTTAAAATAAATCGATTCTGCTTGAGAATATTAAGTTCTTGGCAGAAGTTGTGGATTTTAGTTTTAAAAGCATTTAAGTATAGGAGCACATTCTGGTCTTGTAGCTCCATTTGAGAGTTTAGGAGTGTCAGGTTTATAATCCATTTGTGTTTGTTGCTGAATTACTGTAAAGCAATAAGAAGGATATTTGTTTTCGGTCCTTCGTGATTCATTGTGCTGCCGTGAGAACTGTTCTGTGCGGAGACAGCTTCTCGTGCTGCTGGAGGCTGAAGAAGACCAGAGCGGTCAGCACAGACGCTGTGCAGCAGTTACCATAACCAGAGGGCGGCGGGCACAGTACGCCCAGTGAGCAGGCGCCGTTCGCATGGCCCATCTTGCTTGGGAAACTGCAAGTGTTCTGCTGGATAGTTGAGAAACATTGGCTCTGATTTTAGATACCAGCATTGTTTTGTTCCTTTTCAGAAAACCAACCAGGTTAGAGAACAGCATGAATTAGTGGATGCTTTCTTTATCTATATATAAAAGGCTAAGCGACAGTCTGACCATCCGACTGCTAGCTATGACGTGCAGTGACCACCAGAGGGCAGATGCTCTGACTGGTGGCTATGACATGCACTGACCATCAGGGGCAGTCGCTCAACACAGGAGCTGCTGAGCTGCAGTGACTTGGCGGTGGGGGTTCTCAGGTGACACACCCTGGAACCAGGCAGGAGGGAGCCCAATTCTGGGGTGCGTTTCCCCGAGAACTGCCCTTTCACAATCCGGGACCCCACCTGTGGGAGGGACCCCGCTCAGTCTGTGGACACCGTTGGAGCCATGGTGCTGCCCCAGATGCAGCCAGCCGGGGGAGGGGGGACCATGGGAGGTTGGCTCCAGAGCGTGTCTAGCCCTTCTTGCCCAGTCCTGCCCTGCCGGCCACCTTCTAATTAATTTTCTGTCAGTGTGCATGAATCCATGCATCAGGATTCTATAAGAAGAAGAGAACTCCATAAAAAGAACCATAAGATTTGCCCTGTTTCAACTTGAACAATAATATGAATTACTGCTTAAGAGACTTTAATAAAAAACGCCAGCTTCTTTGGCAGTGTTCTGAGCCATTTACTGAAGCCAGTGGCTAAAGCTGAGATGAAGATGTAGGTTGCTTCTGGCATAATTATGAAATTACAGCGCTCTTGTTTCTTGGTCTGGACTAAACTACTTGTCTCTTCAGGGTAGAACATTACTGTCATAGCTGATACAAAAATAAGTTGTTTTCTGAACTTGACATGTTTTCTCAGTATATACTGTAATAAGAGTTAAAAAAAAAACAAAAAAACCCCCCAAAACTATCTCCCCTTCCCTCAAACCATAACAAACATTTAAGGGAGGTGAACTGGACTGGACTGGTTGGTTGAGGGAGGGTGGGGCCGGGGAGAGGGAATGGTCTAGTTTACTGTCCGTTTCTGATTTGGGTGACAGTAGATTTAGGCGCAGTTAACGAGGGAGAGGTTGTAGGTGGAGCTACATGTCTGGAGTGGCCTGGTATCTGATGTGTTTGCTTTGGATAGGTTGGGTTTATGATGCTATGGGTCAGCGAGGCCCAGCAAGAATTCGGGTGTAAGGGAAACCCCGAACTAGCCTGGAGATAGCTTTGGACGGCTTCCCACGTGGTGGATAAATCAGGAGAGTGGGTAAGGTCTCCCTGGAGAGCGTGTGGAGAACAGTAATGAGCGAGGACAAAACCCTGGCGAACCGCAGGGGTAGTGAGTTAGGCAGAGGAAGCATGTCCGTGAGGGAGAGAAGAAATGGTTACAGAGGTTGCCAGAAAACAGTGGCTTGTCACGGAGCCAGAGAATAAAGAGTTTTGGAAGGCTTTTTTGGGTGAGATATTTAAAGCATATGATTTCACAGCCTGAGAGCCTTGTGACTGTCAGGCAAGTCTAGATTGTGCTGTGGAAACAACCCCCAAACTCAGGCCTAGAACAAGGTTTATTCTCACTCCTTGTCCATTGCAGGTGGCTGGGATCCACCCCGCCCTCAGGAGCCACCAGCGGCTGGACCTTGCTGAGGGAGAGGGAAAGGACTGGGAGGGTCCTGACAGCATGCTCTGGTCTGGGAGTGACATGTCACTTTTCCTCGTTGGTTAGAGCTGGACGTTGGCCCTGCTAAACACCAAGGGGGCTAGGAAGTGCAAGCCCGCCTTGGGAGATAAACTATGTGTTGAAAGTTGTTAGTTCTTTTTGTTAAATGATTAGTAGTGTTTCTGTCCTACATAAACTTCAGTGGGCTTGGGAGGGAGAAAAGATGTTCCCGGGCCACGATTTCTTAATTTTATAATTTTAATGTTTATTTTTCAATTCCATTTGACACAGGACCACTCTTGCCTGGTGGATGACAGGAAGAGGGTAGCTCAGTCTGTCAGTGTCCACTCTGGAGTTGAAGGTGTGACCTGTTTGAAAGATGCTTCTCCAGGGCATGTGCCTTTGGGGCTGGGTTTGTGTGTGCATGTTTCAGCCAGCATCCAGTGAGCTGTACGTGTTTCAGACACGGGGCTAACCATTTTATCCAGACCGCCTCACTTCATCCTCATAGCAACTCTGTAAGGTACTTACCACTCTTTTTTTCTTTCTTTCATTAGAGACCTGGGCAACAGGCTTTCGCAGTTAACTTGCCCTGAGTTTTAGCTCTGAAGATGAGGAGTTGCGTTTCAACTACCACATACACCATTTCTCCCTTGATGCTTTTGAATGCGTCACTCTATAACCTGGCAAGGCAAAAGTTAAGTCCACAAATTGCAAATTGTTTTCAACAGAGAATAATATGTACAGCTTTGGAATAGCAATTCATATTAAAATCAGCATAAAAATAAGTGGGAGACTTGATCTGAGCCCTCAAGATGTTTAGATTCTAATTGCAGGGAAAAGGATGGTGAGAAAAATAAAAACAGGTAAGACATTAAATATTCAAGTAATATTTGAACACCTACTGTAATTAAAAAAAATGTTAACTTTGTTGAAGTGCATTTTCATATAAAATTGACTCATCAAGTACTTGATTCAGTGATTTAATTTATCAAGCAGTGCAACAATCCCAACAAATCAGTTTTAGAACATTTTTATCTTCTCCCATGATCCCTGTTCCCACTCTCACCCCCAGGCAACCACTAATCAACTTTCTGTCTCTATAAATTTGCCTTTCTGCATGTCTCATATAACAGGAATCCCCAGCATGTCTTTCCACTTTGCATAGTGTTTTAAGGTTCATCCATATTAGTATGTTCATCCAGGTTTCTTTTGGTTCCTGAGTTGTATTCCCTTGTATGATACTCCACATTTTACCCATTCATCAGATGGGGAAGATGTAAGTTTCAATGTTTTAGTTATGAATAACGCTGCTGTGGACATTCTTGTGCGAGTCTGTTTCCATTTCTTTTGGATAGATATGTAGGAGTCTGATAAAATGGTAATTTTATATTTAGCTTTTTAAGAAACTGCCAATTTGTTTTCTCAACCAACTATGAGGGTTCCCCGATGTAAGTTAAAATTCAAGATGCTAATAGACAAGTTGTCTTAATAAGTAGTACTTAACTGCTAACTAACTTGTGAACAATTGTTATAGGAATTTAGGAGGTATGATTTGAACTAGTCCATGAAAGAGGTGGGATTTAGATAGCGTGGAACTAGGACTGAGATGTTAAGGAGTTTGGACTTTTAACAGTAGGCATGGGAAGACTGTAGTGTTTTTTTTGTTTTGTTTTGTTTTGTTCTGTTTTGTTTTGTTTTTGTTTTAGGAGGTTGCAAGAGAATCCCAGCTCTGTCATGTTACCAAGGGGAGAGAGCAGAGGTAGGGAGACCATCTTTGAGGTTATAAGGGTCAGGTTGGGGAGCTGGGGTTGGACATGGGTAAGGTGCAGATGAAATGTACTGCAAAGAAAAAAACTGAGTAAATGTGCTGACTAGAGCTGGGGGTAGAGAAATACTATGGACCGAATGTTTATATCCCTCCTAATTCTTACATATTGAAGCCTAATTCCCAATTGGATGGTATTGGGAGGAGGGAAGTGGGAGGTGATTAGGTCATGAGGGTGGAGTCCTCATGAGTGGGATTAGTGCCCTCATAAAAGGGATTCAGAGAGCCCCCCCCCCCCCCCCGCCCGCCCTGTGAGGACACAGCCAGAAGAGGGGTGTCTGTGAATTGGGAAGTGGGCGCTCACCAGACACCAAAATCTGCCGGCACCTTGTTCTTGGACTTTCTAGCTTCCAGGACCGTGAGAAATAAAGTTCTGTTGTTCAAACCACCCTGTTTATGGTATTTTATTATAGTGGCCTGAACAGAATAAGAGGAGTTGAGAGGAGACAGGTGCCTGAGCTTCTGAAAGCAAAACAAGAGGAAGTTGGAGCTGTTTTGAGGGGAAGATAAATTCAATTTACTAGTGTTGAGTTTATTCTGATATGAGATACTGCACAAAGGGCTGTCCTTTTTGGACTAGAATTTAGGATTCTTGAGATGAGCCCTGTAGATAGAGTGGGTAGGGTATATATTTGAATCGACGACTAAGGAGGAGCTCTTGGCAGGCAGTAGAGGTCCAGGAGAGAAGAGCAGTGGTCTGTAATAGTAAGCAACCTAGGGGGCCTGTGGGAGGGGTTGAAGACATTGAGGGGAAGATGGGGGAGGAGCAGAGGCCTGTGTCATTCTCTAGCTCATATGTGTGTCCATGCAGGAGCTGGGACAGAAACATGGCATGTACACTCCTCCGTCCTATCACCATAAATACTTTACTTACTATTCAGACCTCAGAGGTTTTGGCTGAAGGAAAATCTATGAAAATATGTAAAATCTTTAGGCTAGAAAGTTAGGCTTGTTCCCCCTCCCCCTTTTTTCTTATTTACCCTTTCTCTTATGTTAGTTATTCATGATCATCTGGTGTCATTTAATGTGAACATTTACCCAAAGTCATCTGCTCAGCTGAATGCATAATAATCTGACCACTCATTGTGTGTGTGTGTGTGGATGGATGGATAGATAGATAATAGATAGATAGATAGATAGATAGATAGATATAGAGATATAGCTGTATAGATATAGATTTATAATACAATAGATAGACAGATATAAATATAGATATAAATATGTAGATATAGATTTATATTAGAGGCCCGGTGCATTGGTGGGGTCTGACCAGGCTGGGCAGGGGGAGGGGACATGGGTAGTTGGCTGTCATGCCTGCTGGTCAAACTCCTGGTTGAGGGGACAATTTGCATATTAGCCTTTTATTATATAGGATATACACTGAGTGGCCCGATTATTATGCGTTCAGAGATCATAATAATCTGGCCACTCAGTGTATATGCATCTTTTTTGTAATTTCCCAATTTTCTCCCATGCTTACCTATTTCTTTTATAATCACAAAAGAAACATGTCAAATAAAAATACATCTATTCCCTTCTCCCACTATATATAAAATATATGAGGATTAAAATCAAACTCTCTGGCCGAGACCGGTTTGGCTCAGTGGATAGATCTTAAATGCATATACACGGAGAGGTTGGCAACCGAGTACGCGGCTATATTTTTCAATCCTCAGGGAGACACAAGCTCCTGACTACTCTGAACTCCTGTTCTGGGCGAGACTCTGAGGACCCAGACTCATATGGGGAGAAACTGGACTGTCTGGCAGTGGGCGAAACTCGAGGGTGGCTTTCTCTCAGAGGTGCTTGCAGCGATTACCAAGGGACACTGAGACCTGGGGGCCTCTTAGGGAAGGGCTGATGGGAAGTCATGGCTGTTTGCTCTGCCCTGAGACCCTGCCCCATCCATGCTGTGTGCAGAGAGCTTTTGCATATGAATGGCCCGGTCCTTTGAAATCTAAACTTACCTAACAAACTGCAGCTGAGTCAGAGAAACCCAGAACATCCAAAAAAAGGGCCCAAGGCCCCACAGCAACTTGCATTGCTTCACAGCTGGGCCTCATCTGGGCACCTCCAAAGCCCAAACAAAGGAGGAATATGCAGATCTCTCATAGCTCCTGCTGGGTGGCCTCAGGCCGAGGCAGTTGGCTTGGAGGTCAATTCCTCCCAGTGACACCAACAACAATCAAGGCTTAACTACAACAAGACCATGTACACAGCCCACAAAGGGTGCACCAAGAGTGTCCACCTCAGGTAACTGGGGAGGCTGAACCACTGGGCCCTATAGGACACCTAGCACACAAAGCCACTCTATCAACTCAGTGAAGCAGCCAAAATGTGGAGACAAAGAAACAGGTCACAAATGAAAGAAATGGAGGAAAGTAAACAATTAGATATATAGTTCAAAACCACAGTTATAAGGTTTTTCAAGAATTTTCTAAAAGAGGCTGATAAATTTAACGAGAACCTTGAGGACATGAAAAAAGACTAATTTGAAATTAAGCATACACTGACTGAAATAAAAAATATTATACAGAGATCTAACAGCAGACTAGAGGATCACAAGAATCAAGTCAAAGATTTGAAATACAAAGAAGCAAAAAACCACCTAACCGGAAAAGCAAAAAAAAAAAGATTAAAAAAATATGAAGATAGTGTAAGGAGTCTCTGGGACAACTTCAAGCATACCAACATCAGAATTATGGGGGTGCCAGAAGAAGAGAGAGAGCAAGATACTGAAAACCTATTTGAAGAAATAATCACTGAAACTTCCCCCACCTGGTGAAAGAAATAGACTTATAAGTCTAGGAAGCACACAGACCCTCAAACAAAGGAATCCAAAGAGGACCACACCAAGACACATCATAATTAAGATGCCAAAAGCAAAAGGCAAAGAATATTAAAAGCATTGATTTCTTATTTCTGATGCCAAAGCACAACCAGGGCAAGAAAAAATAATCTAAATTCCTCAAAAGTAGAAAACTTTGTTCATCAAAAGCTACCCAGAAAGTGGAAAGACAGCACACAAAATGGAAAAAACATATTTTCACATTACATATCTGATAATCTGTTATCCAGAATATAGAAAGTACTTTTATGACTTATCAACAAAATATAGACACCCTATTTCTTCACACTTTTAAAAATTGAATTTGTTGGGGTAACATTTATTAATAAAACTAGAGGCCTGATGCACAAAATTTGTGCAATGGGTTTGGCCCTTGCAGCCCCAGCTTCATCTGGAAGGTTGTCCAGATGGTCATTCTGCTGTTCAGTCTAATTATCATATTAGCTCTTTATTATATATGAATTATATAGGTTTCAGGTGTGCAATTTTATAATACACCATATATTGCATTGTGTGTTCACCACCCAAGTCTAGTCTCCTTCCATCTGCACCATTTATCCCCTCTTTACTCTCTTCTACCTTCTCCCATCACCTTTTCCTCTAGCAATTCTCATGCTGTTGTCTGTATCTATGAGGTTTGTGGTTTTTTTTTTTTTTTTTTTTTTATTTTTTTAAATCAATCTTTATTGTTCATATTATTACAAAGGTTCCTCATTTCTTCCCCCCTCCACCAGGTTCCCACCCCACCCTCTGCCCCCTCCCCATCCCCCATTGTCCTCATCCATAGGTGCACAGTTTATGTTCAGTCTCTTCCTCCCTCCCTTTC
The DNA here is from genome assembly GCF_964339955.1 of Pipistrellus hanaki. Taxonomy (NCBI): domain Eukaryota; kingdom Metazoa; phylum Chordata; class Mammalia; order Chiroptera; family Vespertilionidae; genus Pipistrellus; species Pipistrellus hanaki. The sequence continues at coordinate 8,620,725 of NC_140510.1, read as the reverse complement.
CCCGATAGTAAATCCCTTTTCAGATAGTAAATCTGTTACTTAGCATTTTCTCATATCAATAATACCTCCACATGCCCAATGATACACTTCACACAAAAGACATTTTCAAATAGGTCAACCATCCTCATCCAGGCCCCACCCAAGGCACTCACAGATCAACACCCCAGCGCTATACTAACTCAACACATCCAGATCTAAGCCTTCATCACTTGATTCAGCAGACCCTCAAGTTCCCGCAAAAGTTTCCAGCCATGTCTGAGAGGCAGCCGTGGGCAGGTACAGGCGAGGAGCGAGCTGTTTCGGGCCTGGCTGCTCCGGGCCTGGCCTCTGTTGCTCTGGTTCGTTCCACAACCAGCTGCTCCGGGTCTGGTCACTGCCGCTCCCGACCTAGTTGCTCTGGACTTGGCTGTTGCTGCTACCGGCCTGGCCGCACCCGACCCGGCTGCTCTGGGACCGGTTGCTCCGGTCCCGGCCGCTCCGGGCCTGGCCGCTCCCAGCCTGTCAGCCGCTGCTCCGGGCCTGGCTGCTCCCAGCCTGGCAGCCACTGCTCCTGGCCTGGCCGCACCAGACCCGGCTGCTCCGGGCCTGGCCGCTCCCAGCCTGGCAGCTGCTGCTCCGGGCCTTGCCGCACCAGACCTGGCTGCTCCGGGCCTGGCCGCTCCCAGCCTGGCAGTCGCTGCTCTGGGCCTGGCCGCACCAGACCCGGCTGCTCCGGGCCTGGCCGCTCCCAGCCTGGCAGCTGCTGCTCCGGGCCTGGCCGCTCCCAGCCTGGCAGCCGCTGCTCCTGGCCTGTCCGCACCAGGCCCGGCTGCTCCGGGCCTGGCCGCTCCCAGCCTGGCAGCCGCTGCTCCGGGCCTGGCCACACCAGTCCCGGCTGCTCCGGGCCTGGCCGCTCCCAGCCTGGCAGCCGCTTCTCCAGGCCTGGCCACTCCCAGCCTGGCAGCCACTGCTCCGGGCCTGGCCGCACCAGACCCGGCTGCTCCGGGCCTGGAAACTGCTGCTCCGGGCCTGGCCGCTCCCAGCCTGGCAGCTGCTGCTCCGGGCCTGGCCGCACCAGGCCCGGCTGCTCCGGGCCTGGCCGCTCCCAGCCTGGCAGCCGCTGCTCCGGGCCTGGCCGCACCAGACCCGGCTGCTCCGGGCCTGGCCGCTCCCAGCCTGGCAGCTGCTGCTCCGGGCCTGGCCACACCAGACCCGGCTGCTCCGGGCCTGGCCGCTCCCAGCCTGGCAGTCGCTGCTCCGGGCCTGGCCGCACCAGACCCGGCTGCTCCGGGCCTGGCCGCTCCCAGCCTGGCAGCTGCTGCTCCGGGCCTGGCCGCACCAGACCCGGCTGCTCCGGGCCTGGCCGCTCCCAGCCTGGCAGTCGCTGCTCCGGGCCTGGCCGCACCAGACCCGGCTGCTCCGGGCCTGGCCGCTCCCAGCCTGGCAGCTGTTGCTCTGGGCCTGGCCGCTCCCAGCCTGGCAGCCGCTGCTCCGGGCCTGGCCACACCAGACCCGGCTGCTCCGGACCTGGCTGCTCCCAGCCTGGCAGCTGCTGCTCCGGGCCTGGCCGCTCCTAGCCTGGCAGCCGCTGCTCCAGGCCTGGCCACACCAGACCCAGCTGCTCCGGGCCTGGCCGCTCCCAGCCTGGCCGCCGCTGCTCCGGGCCTGGCCGCACCCGACCCGGCTGCTCCGAGCCTGGCCGCTCCCAGCCTGGATGCTCCATGCTTGGCTACTGCTGTTCTGGGCCTGGCTGCTCCCAACCCGGCTGCTCTGGACCGGGCTTCTCCGGGCCCAGCCACTCCGTGTCTGGGTGTTCCTGGACTGGCCACCCTGGGCTTGGCCGCCTCTGCCTCAGGCCTGGCTGCCACTGCCCCAGGTCTGGCTGCTCCAGTGCTGGCCGTTGATGCTCTTGTTCTGGCTGCTGCTGCTCTGGGGCCTGGCCACTGCTGCTCCGGGCCCAGCTGCCACTGCCTTGTGCCTGGCCACTCTAGGCCTGGTCGCCGCTGTTCCAACATTCTGTCCCTTTTTTCTCTCTTTTTTTTTTTTCTTTTAAAAAAAAAAAACAAAACGCATTTATGTTGCAATGTTGGCTGGTGCGTTGAGTTCTGACTTAGTCTTTGATTTTTCAAGATCTTCTTTGTATTCTTTCTTAAGTAATTTTACTATCATTTGCTCTCACTTGATTTCTTCACATTGAGAACTTCTTTGGTTTCTTCCTCCTTGTCCTGGGAGCTCAGCAGGTTGGCCTGTGGCACCCCTTTGTTCTCCGCGGGCTCCCACGCTGCCCCAGCCTGTTGCCGGGGTCGGCGCCGCCCAGGAAGCAGCCCCCGTCCTTGGCTCCGTTGCCAGCGCTCAGCAGTCGAAGGCTCAGGGGCACCCCCCCCACTGGGGGCCCCGTCGCCCGGCTCCTTGCTGGCGCCCGGCTGGCCGGTGTCCGGCAGGGGCTCCTGCTCCTCGTGGCGTTCCTCCAGTCTGGAGCTTTCTTTCTCCCTCCCACTAGGGGAGTCCAGGATCAGAGTCAACAGACTGTCCTCTGCGCACAGTGTGCGCGACTCCGGGGGCTCGGCCTTTCGCCGCGCTCCCAGGACTCCACCTCCCAGCCCCGTCTCCCCCTGCCCGAGCCTGGGTCCCCAGGGACTGGCCCAGACCTGGAGTTCGGGGCGGTCTGGACTGAGGCTCAGAGCTGCCGCCGGAGGCTTTGTTTCTTCCGGCTAGGGTAATCCAGCATCAGAGTCAACATTCAGTCCTCTGCGCGCCATGTGCGCGCGACTCCGGGGGCCCCGCATTTCGCCGTCCCCCGGGATTGTCTCCCCCTGCCGGAGCCTGGGTCCCCAGGGTCTGGCACATAACTTGGGGCTCAGCGCTGCAGGTTCGGGGGTTCAGCCCAGGCTGGGGGTTCTATTTCCTTCCTGCTAGGGAACGCCAGGCAGCACCCAGCCCTCTCCTCCTCTCCGGCTGCGACCTCTCCGCGCGCGCGTGTGTGCGAGTGCGCAGCATGTCTCCGTACCTTAGGCTTTTTTTCAGCTCCTCTGATTTTCCTTCTGGTTTTCTCCCTCCTTCCTATTGTAGAGTTTTCAGTCAGTCGACTACCTGTAGCTCTGGGCAATGTCCACTCTACATTTTAGTTGTATTCCCTTGAAATTGTTGTGAGCTGCTGCGGCTAGTTGTATACCCGAGCAGCCATCTTGGATCCTCTCCCTAGGTTGGATTTAGATATCAAAAACCCACTTCCCCACACTATGGGTACAAGGCAACTCAAATAAGTCTTGTAGTGAAAGGGCAGCTGCTGTCGGCCACGTCTCTGCCTGTTAACTGGGTCCCGATTTGACTGGGCATGGGAAGCTAAGCAGCCATGAGCCAGTTCCTTTTTTTCAATGTCTGTGGGAACCACATCAGAAACACCTGGTAGTCAAGGCCAATTAAAGCACAAAAGCCTGTTGTCAATACACGGAATGTCCAAGGCCACTCTGAGCCGAGGCTAAGATGCCATAGCAGGTGCCATAAGATGCCATAAGCAGGTGCAAGGCCACAGGCACAACAACCCCATGGCACACTGTGCATGCATGCCCTTCTGTAGCCAAAACATGATGGATGTGACTATTGGCACAAAACCTTCTTTGTCTCTGGAATATTATACAAGTTCCTAACCAGCCAGTGTTCTGGAGTGTGAAGAAGGGTGCTAGAGGAGGGAAAGACTAGAGAGCTCAGACGGGGCTGAGAGCTGGTACTTCTAAGATGTAAGGCTCAGAGCTCATAAAGAGCTCAGCTTTAGCTACCATGTTACCCAGCTACTGTGCTGAGGAGAAGCACTAAGGGAGTTACCATGTGAGGCTACAGAGACCAGCCAGTGTGCTGGGGAGGGAGATAGGAGAAGCTGCTGAGCCAGAGAGGCTGGAGAGCCTACTGAGGCTGGAGCTGTAAGGGAAAGCTCAGGTGCCACTACTAGGTGAGGTGGTGAGTCTAGGGGGCAGCATGCAGCTGCTCAGATAATGACTGTGGGTTCAGAGACTATTAGGGGTGTGACTATGTGGGAAAGATGTTTTCCAGCTGGTGTACAGATGCCTTATTGGGACACTGTTATAAAGGACTGCCATGTCTAATGGTGATATGGCCACTGGCTTCTGCAGTAAAGACTCATGCTTATACATCCACAACGTCTCATGGCTTCTCTGTCTAAGACCCTGTGTCCTAGGAGGTACATACAGCTCCAGGCAGAGGGGCTCAGACCCGACACCTGTAACTAACGTGTATCCCCGAAAATAAAACATCCTCCGAAAATAAGACCTACTTACAGGTTTCCTTCTGAGTGAAATATAAGGCATCCCCCCAAAAATAAGGCCCCCCTAGGCTCTGTCTCAGAATGAAAATTAATTTACCGTAAACTGGTTGCTAGGGCTGCCCCGACTGGCGTCTAGCAATCAGTGATGTTATGCAGAGTCCTGACGTCACTGCTGTGTGGAGGTGAAGCAGAGGTCAGAGTGAGTGGTGAGCGTGGGGTGGGAGAGAGGAGGAAACCTTCGCAGATGTGTGTAGAAGAACAGAAGGATTAGAGCAGACGGGACACGGCGAAGATGGTGAGTGCTGGTCTGTCTCTGGTGACACTACCTGATGCTCCCTGCTGCCCTCATGATGACTGAAGGCTCTCAGTCAGTGGCAGACCCTGCTCCAGCCCAGATCCAGGCCCCAGCAAGCCCAGTGACAGTCCTCAGGCAGGCCCCAGGGGGTAAATGTCTGATAAAGGAGTAGGGGGATGTCTGCTGAAGGTGTTCAGTGGCACAGGGGTGGGGGGAGGGGAATCACTTAAAATGACACAGGAAGATCAGTGGGGGTAATCAAAATGACACAGGAGGATCAAAAGGGGTTACTAAAATGGTAATCCCCCCTCTGATTCTCCTGTGCCATTTTGATTCTCCCCTCTGATCTCCCTGTGTCATTTTAAGTGATCCCCCTTCCCCCACCTTGATACTCCAATTCCTTTTTTTACCCCTAGAAATGAGCGCAAAAAGAAAAAGCTACTCCGTGGAGTACAAGAAAGGAATCGTGGAAGATTCTTGGGGCCAAAATGTTACTGCTTTCTGCAAAGAGAAGATGTTGAGTATCCGATTGGTTTGAAAATGGCGAGCAGAGTATGGTAACCTCATTGAACAAGTGGACAAGGGAAATGCTAAAAAGTGCAAGTGTGGATCAGGTCGGCAGCCATTATTTTTTGAGCTGGAAGACCTGATCTGTGAATGGGTTGTTGACAGGAGAGCAGAGGCTTTGGTTGTGAATATGGCTCAGATTCAAGAATTTGCCCTTGCAATGGCACCACAGTTTGACATAGCCCCTGAACACTTCAAAGCATCACAACACTGGCTGGATAATTTCCTTCAGCGAAGTGAACTGTCTTTAAGAAGATCTACAACATTGTTTAGGTTGGAAGATACTCAAGTTATTAAGCGAGCACTTGCATTCAAGTCCTTTATAGATGATGCTGACTTCTCTAAATACAATCTTTCCAACATGATTGCTATGGATGAAACTACAGTGTTTATGGGCCAATCATCTCAAACAACAATTGAACAGCGGGGTACCTCCTTAGTGTACATTCCCTCCACTGCTTACGAAAGTGCACTTGTTTCCTGTATTTTGGCAATTCGTCTGGATGGCACTAAAATCCCACCTTTAATAATTTTTAAGGGCAAGAAGGAAAAGATTGAATGTGTTTTGGGCATTTTTATTCTTGAAACTGAAAAAGCCTGGGCCACACAAGCAGTTATAAGGAAGTGAGTCAATTTAATGCTGCCGCTTGTTGTGCGAGGGAACCAAAAAGGTCTGCTAGTCTGGAATGCAGCCAGCACTCACCGTGCTAAAGACATGAAGACATTTCTTCACGAAAGAAAAATAGATCAGATAATGATTCCCTCAGGAATGACGGTCTATCTCCAGACTCTTGATATTGCAATAAACAAGCCATTCAAAGACAATTTGCACATGGAAATTAATGACTACATTGAAAATAGAATGGAGAGAAATCAGCGTGGAAACTTTGTGAAACCTAAACTGCAAGAAGTTGTGACTTGGGTGAAGAATTCATGGGAGAAAATCACTAACAGTTGCATTGCAAATGCACTGTGAGCAGGCTACCTTGACAAGAAGTATTCATTTAAAGACAATGCTATTGCTAAACATGAGGGATTTGGTCCACTGATTCTGAAAGAAATGGAGTCACAAGAAATTCACTAGGAAATTCAGGAATTGGATTGTTATGATGATGTTCCAGAAGATGATGACATGATTATCATTGAATAAATGAGTAAATTCTTGATACTGTAGGATTCACAGTTTGTCTGGTTTGTGTTGACAACTACCGTACTACCATACCGTATACAGGTAATAAATTTCCTTTATTTTCATTTAACAATAAATGTGTACCGTATTCTTCTTCATGGAAAAATAAGACATCCCCTGAAAATAAGCCTAGCGCATCTTTGGGAGCAAAAATTAATATAAGACACTGTCTTATTTTCGGGGAAACAGGGTAGTTAGGAGAAGATAAAGGAGGAACTTGGACTAAGTTCCCAGCAGTTAGTGTAGTGAGAAGGTTTGAGAAGAAAGCTACTCTGGTGAAGTATGAAAGAATTTAGATGAATATATGAACTATTATTCAGCTTTAAGAAGGAAGGAAATTTTGACATGTGCCACAATATAGATGAACTTTGAGGACATTATACTAAGTGAATTAAGCCAGTCCTAAAAAGACAAATACTGTATGATTCTATGAGGTACTTAGAGTAGTCAAACTGATGGACAGAAAGTAAAACCATGGTTGCCATGGATTGTGGGCAGGGGAGAAGGAGGAGTTATTGTTTAATGAGTATAAAGTTTCAGTTTTGAAATATTTCAAGAGTTTTTGGAATGAATGGTAGTGATAGTTGCTTAATGCTATTGAATTGTACACTTAAAAATGGCTAAAATGGTAAATATTACATTATGTGTATATATCTTAGTGAAAAAATCCCCCACAAATAAGTTTATAGCCATCAGAAGAATAATCTGGGATTTGTTTGTTACATTGTTTGAGGATGTGACTTAGGCCTTCTGTAACCACAAGTTCATAAATGTCAGCTTTGAGTAAGAGGTAATACTCAGTATTATTTAATTGCTACCCCCTATCTCCTTCCTTTCTCTTCTTCTCTTGTCTTCTTTCTTAAAAATATAAAATTAAGTATGATTAGCCTGGAACTTTATATAATACACCCTTGAGTCTGAAGATACTTTTAGTAATGCACACTGACTTTTGGTTTGGAGAATATAGACATTGAGGCTATAATGAGGCAATAATAAGATTAACCTGGAACTTTATATAATACACCTGTGAGTCTGAAGATACTTTTAGTAATGCACAATGACTTTTGGTTTGGGGAATATAGATATTGAGGCTATAATGAGGCAATGATAATTGTTGATTGACAGCTTTTATCATAACAGATGATGCCACAAAGTTTTTTGAACTCTCTAGACAAGAGAGTTAGAGGTGACTGAGCCTTGCTTAGTTCTTCACACTATTAAGACAGATATTTATAAAAAATTTAAAATGCTTTTTTTTCAAATAAAATTAATTTATGCTTTTTTGGATGGTATTACAAATGATATTGTACTTTTTAAAAAAAAATATATTTTATTGATTTTTTACAGAGAGGAAGGGAGAGAGATAGAGAGCTAGAAACATCGATGAGAGAGAAACATCGACCAGCTGCCTCTTGCACACCCTCTACCGGGCATGTGCCCACAACCAATGTACATGCCCTTGCCCGGAATCGAACCTGGGACCTTTCAGTCCGCAGACCGACACTCTACCACTGAGCCAAACTGGCTTCAGCGATATTGTACTTTTTTGTTTGTTTGTTTTAAATATATTTTTATTGATTTCAGAGAGGAAGGAAGAAGAAGAGGTAGAAACATCAATGATAATAGAGAATCATTGACCGGCTGCCTCTTGCACACCCCTGATGGGGACCGAGGCCACAGTCCAGGCATATGTCCTTGACTGGAATTGAACCTAGGGCCCTTTAGTCCACAGGCCAATGCTCTATCCACCGAGCCAAACCAGCCAGGGAGATATTGTACTTTTAATTTCATTTTCTTTTCTTTTTCTTTTTTTAAAAAAAATAAATCTTTATTGTTCAGATTATTACAAATGTTCCTCTTTCCCCGCCGCCCCTCAATTGCTCCCCTCCACCAGGTTCTCACCCCACCCTCTGTCCTTCCCCACCCCCCATTGTCCTCATCCATAGGTGCACAGTTTTTGTTCAGTCTCTTCCCGAACCCCCACTCACCTTTTCCCCGAGAATCATCAGTCCACTCCCCTTTCATACCTCTGATTCTATTATATTCACCAGTTAATTCTGATTTTTTAATTCCCTTGGTTTTTAGATTCACTTGTTTTTTTGTTTTTTTTTTTAAAGATATATTTTATTGATTTTTTACAGAGAGGAAGAGAGAGGAATAGAGAGTTGGAAACATCGATGAGAGAGAATCATTCATCAGTTGCCTCTTGCACACCCCCTACTGGGGATGTGCCTGCAACCAGAGTACATGCCCTTGACCGGAATCGAACCTGGGACCTTTCAGTCCGCAGACCGACACTCTACCACTAAGCTAAACCGGTTTCGGCTAGATTCACTTGTTGATAGTTACGAATTTGTTGTTCATAATTTTTATCTTTATTTTCTTCCTCTTCCTAAAGAACCCCCTTCAGCAATTCATATAATTCTGGTTTGGCGGTGATGAACTCCTTTAGCTTTTTTTTATTTTTATTTGTGAAGCTCTTTATCTGGCCTTCGATTCTGAGTGATAGCTTTTTAAAAAAATATATATTTTATTGATTTTTTTTCACAGAGAGGAAGAGAGAGGGATAGAGAGTTAGAAACATCAATGAGAGAGAAACACTGATTAGCTGCCTCCTGCACACCCCTTACTGGGGACATGCTCGCAACCAAGGTACATGCCCTTTACTGTAATTGAACCTGGGACCTTTCAGTCCACAGGCCGATGCTCTATCCACTGAGCCAAACTGGTTTCAGCCTGAGTGATAGCTTTGCTGGGTAGAGTAATTTTGGCTGTAGGTTCTTGCTATTCATCACTTGAATATTTCTTGCCATTCCCATCTGGCCTGCATGGTTTCTGCTGAGAAATCAGCTGACAATCATATGGGTGCTCCTTTATAGGTAACTACCTGCTTTGCTCTTGCTGCTTTTAATATTCTCTCTTTGTCTTTTGCTCTTGGAATTTTAATTATGATGTGTCTTGGTGTGGTCCTCTTTGGATTCCTTTTGTTTGGGGTTCTGTGCACTTCCTGGACTTGTAAGTCTAATTCTTTCACCAGGTGGGGGAAGTTTTCTTTTACTATTTCTTCCAATAGGTTTTAGGTATCTTGCTCTCTCTCTTCTTCTGGCACCCCCCCATAATTCTGATGTTGGTTTGCTTGAAATTGTCCCAGAGGTTTCTTACATTATCTTCAACTTTCTGGATTCTCTTGTCTTCTTGCTTCTGCGGAGGAGTGTCCTCTGGCTCTTTGAGTTTCAAATCTTTGACTTGATTCTTGCGATTTTTCCAGTCTGTTTTTAGGACTCTGTATAATATTTTTCATTTCAGACAATGTATTCTTTATTTATAGTTGATCCCTTTTCATATCCTCAAAGGTCTCATTTATTTTATTGGCCTTTTCTAGGAAATTTTTGAAAAACCTTATAATTGTGGTTTTGAAATTAATGTCCATTCCTTTACTTTCCTTCATTTCCTTCCTTTGTGTCCTGCCTCTTCTCTGCATTTTAGCTGCTTCCCTGATTTGATGGAATAGTTTTGTGTGCTAGGTGTCCTGGCAGAGCCCAGTAGCACAGCCTTCCCAGTTACCTGAGGTTGACATTCTTGGTGCAGCCCTTTGTGGGCTGTGTGTGCAGACTTGTTGTTAAGCCTTGCTTGTTGGTATCACTGGGAAGCATTGATCTCCAGGCCAATTGGCTGTGAGGATCAGCAGTGTCTCAGCTAGGAGGGCTTCTGTGCTTCACTTGGATGGGGCAGAGTCTCAGGTGGCACAGACAAGCTTTGGTTCCCTGTCAGTCCCGCCTTAGGAAAGTCCTATTCGCGGTGAGTCCTGTAAGACTGGCTGCAGGTGCGTGCACCACTTGGGGAAAGACTGTTCTTTAGTTTTGTCTGCTCCCTGACAGCCAGTTTTTTCCCAGCTCAGAGTTGTCTCACAGTGAAGTTAGGAGTGTTTTTTTTCCTCCCGAAGGAGAAAGCTAGCCACTGGGAGGGATTCTGTGCTCCGCTTGGATATGGCAGAGTCTCGGGGTGGTGCAGACAAGCTTTGGTTTCCCATCAGCCCCTCCTAAGAGGGTCCAGTTCCTGAGTCCCACAGTAATGGCTGCTGGCTACATGCACGTCTGAGAGAGCTTTGCCCACTGCCTGACAGTCCGGCCTCTTCCTGACTGGGGCTGTCTATCAAAGCAATAGGGCGACCCTATTTTCCTCCCGAACAAGAAGACAGCAGCACATTAGCTGCCTGCCCTCTCCGCATGCCTGGAAGTAAGCCAGCAGCGAACTTGGCCCTCCCTCTCTGCGCAAACAGATCTCCGCACCTCCACAGCTCCTCAGGCTCAGCGTCCCTTCTCTTCCATTTCTGGATGGTAGAGCTTCCACTCAGCCAGCCGTCTGGTGTTTCAGGGTGATGTTTCCTCTGTTTTCCAGTTGTAAGTTTAAAATTATTGTGGTAGGCTGCATTTAGGTGTTTACCTTATGCCACCATCTTGGTTTCTCTTGATATTTATCTTTCTTTGACTTGCTTATTTTGCTTAGTATAATGCTCTCCATGCTGTTGCAAATGGTAAGAGTCCCTTCTTTTTTACTGCTGCATAGTATTCCATCATGTAAATGTACCATAGCTTTTTTATCCACTCATTTACTGAAGGGCACTTTCCAAATCTTAGCTACGGTTAATTGTGCTGCTATGAACATAGGGGTGCATATATCCTTTCTGATTGATTTTTCTAGCTTCTTGGGATATATTCCTAAAAATGGGATCACTGGGTCAAATGGCAGTTCCATTTTTATTTTTTTGAGGAAACTCCATTCTGTTCTCCACAGTGGCTACACCAGTCTGAATTTCCATCAACAGTGCATGAGGGTTCCTTTTCTCTGCATCCTCGACAGCACTTGTCATTTGTTGATTTGTTTATGGTAGCCATTCTGACGTGTGAGATGGTTCCACATTGTTGTTTTGATTTGTATCTCTCAGAAAATTAGTGACTTTGAGCATGTTTTTATGTGTCTTTGAGTAAAGCAAATTGATCTTCACAATGTGGGTGAATCTCATCCAATCAGTTGAAGGTCCTAGTAAAACAAATCTGGTTTTCTCTGAGGAAGAAGGAATTCTGCCAGCAGACAGCCTTTGGACTCAAACTGCGACTCTTCCTTGGCTTGCAGCCCTCTGGCCTACTCTGCAGATTTCGGGCTTACCAAGTCTATAACTGTGTAAGCTGATTTCTTCAAGTAAATCTCTCTGTGCATGTCCACATCCTGTTGCTTCTGTCGGAAGAGCCCTGGCCAGTAACCATCATCTTAAAATGTTTCCATAGGCAGTAAAGCAAGTCAATCCACTCTCTCATGCCCTGGTAATAGGGGTGTTTGCATGTCCATACGTTAGGTCTTCTTCATTTCTCCTCAGTAGTGCTTTGTGCTTCTCTGTGATAGAGGACTCGCACCTCTGTCCTCCCTAAGAACATCTCCGGTCACTCGAATCGTCTATTGCAGTGTACGCACAGACAGCGGGCCCCCAGAGGTGTAAATGCTGACCTTCCCCCTCTGCTCCCCCAGCACTTAGCACAGGGGTGGCCCGGACTAGGTGTGTAACAGCTACTTCTTGCATAATGTGATGAATTTTATCATTCACACAGAAGGTGACTTTTGAGTGGGCTGCTGAAAGATGAGTACACAGCAGTGAGTGGTGCATCAGGCATTCATCGAACACCCGTCATAAGCAGAGATGCTCATGCAGCACATCCTTTTATTTCCGTTCGTAGCTGTCGCCAGCACCGGCATCAGCTGAGAGAGCAGCATGTATTGGGCCGGAGCTGTCTGCGTGGGCACTCAGTGTGCTTCTCTGACTCAGTTCCTCTCGGGGAGAGCAGCTTCAGGCAGCTGGCCCGGAGGAGCTCTCCGCTTGCCCTCAAACATGCAGCTCAGGATGCTCATGTGCTTGTCACCCCCTGGGTCCCAGCTGCTTCCTCCCGATAGGCCTGTCCCCCCAAACCTCACCATTTCCCTCTGGCCTCCCTCTTGTTTTCATTGCACAAAACTCAATTTGCATCTTGATGGAGAAGAATAATTAGAACCCTCCAGCATGAATAATTCTGGGCAAATTAACTTTTATGCCAATCAGGGAAAATTAATTGGCTTCATGTTTTATATTTTCCAGGCGGCTCCCCGGGCGGAGGCCCACCTCTCCGCAGCCCCAGGTTCCTCTTCCCCAGCACTTGGAGAAGATTGCTTGTTAGCTTTTGTGTTTGTTTGTTTTCAAGGATTCACCGGCGGCAGAGCTACCCTCCTTTCAACGGAACGACCCATTTAACAAGCGAGACGAAGGCCTCCGCAGAGGCTCCTGGGAGCAAATCCCCCGGGTCCTCTCCATCCCAGTGTCTTTCCAGCCTTTTGTTTGCTTTTGTGGATGCAGACACAGAGAGGCACATAGAGGTAAACATGCAGCCCGATGCACTGCTGTAAAGCGAATGCTCATTAATATCGTCTCCCATCTTGTGGCTTCCCCTTCCTCTTACTAACCTTTTGATGAAAGAAGTTCTTATTTTTAATATAGTCAACTATATCAATCATTCCCTTTATTCCTGGTTAAAAAATTTATTCCAAAATGAAGTATTTTTTATTTTATGAGAAAACTACAATTCTTTCTCATAATTTCCCAAAATAAAAATAGCTTTATTTTTTAATAATAAATAGAATGGTCTTAGTATTTACTTTGCATACACACGCTTACAAGAAGTATTTAAAAGTAGGTTGAAAAATCAAGACACTTCACTCTCTCTCTCTTTTTTTGTTTTTTTTTGTTTTGTTACTTTAATAGGCAGTAGTAGTATTAAAAATCATACTCTTGCCGAGACTGGTTTGGCTCAATGGATAGAGCGTCGGGTTGGGGACTGAAGGGTCCGGGGTTCGATTCCGGTCAAGGGCATGTACCTTGGTTGCGGGCATATCCCCAGTAGGGGGTGTGCAAGAGGCAGCTGATTGATGACTCTCTCTCATTGATGTTTCTGACTCTCTGTTTCTCTCCCTTCCTCTCTGTACAAAATCAATAAAATATATATTTAAAAAAAAAAAAAAGTCATACTCTTCATCAGATGTTTGATCCCCTTGCAAAACTTTTGGTCTCTGAGCTTGCACATGGAGTTTTACTCCATAACATGACCGTAATGTTGTAGTGCAGTCTGAAGTTCTTTTGAAGAAAAGTAAATCCAACCCATACCTCTGTGAAAGGTACAGTGCAAAGTGTTCTCTCAGCTCACTTGAAGAGTCGGTCCAGGGAATTTTCCTGACAAAGGCCATGGGCTGGCCGGTACTGACTTGCAGAGCCATTGCGGCCCTCACTGCCCATGCCACCATCTTTAGCTTCGGCACTTCACTTTTACCGTATTTTCCGGCGTATAAGACGACCCCCTAATTTTACAGTTAAAACATAGGTTTAGGCCTATATTCGCTGTATAAGACTACCCCCCACGTCCGAGGCAACACCAGTTCTTTTTTTAATAGACCGCCTCTCTGACTCTGGCCATTCTGAGCAGGCTTTTTACTAGAACACAGTGGTCGTCTTATACGCCGGAAAATATGGTAGCTATTTCAGATGAAAGGAAACAATACTATCATCACACCCAAGAAAATGAACAAATCTCTAACACTGTACTTATTTACACTGTCTTAATCATCCCCACAATGTCTTCGATGAATGTAGAAGTTTTAGCTTGCCTCTTCTCAAATTTCATTAAATGTGTATGTAGGTGCTCTTCTGTGTTTCTTTCACTCATGATTATACCTGGGAGACTCACTCACTGTATGTGGCTGCAGTTAATTTTTGTTCGCTGCTATGTTGAACTCTATTTTATGAATATGCCATAAGTTATGTGTCTAGTCTTCTGCTCATAGATAATTGAGCTGTCTTCCATTCCTAAATTGAGACTCTTTTATGTCACTGTTGGTGACTGCACTCCAGAATGGAGTAGCTGCTCAGAGGGTGTCAGTGGCTGTCTTAACTGTGTTCCCAGCTGCAGGGAATGAGAGTTACAGTTACCATGTTCTTCCAGGATTTAGTATGTCAGTTCCTTTAGCTTCCACAAACAGGGCGTGGCCGTGCTCCAGAGAGAGCCCACCTCTGTTGATTTTAGAACCACATGATTTACACACACGGCCAATGAGATTTTGATGGAGATTGGATTGTACCTATAGATCACTTCTGGAGAACTGACATTTTGCCAGAATCCAGTCTCCCAATCCACAGACCAGGTATGGCCCATGTGTGTGGGCCATCCTCATTCTCCGTGGTAGAATTGGTACATCTCTTGTTAGATTTACTCAGCACTTTGCTGATAAGCCTGCTCTCTGGAGGGTGACAGGAAAGCCCTGATTTACAGCATTTGCTACTTTCTGTGGTGTGAATACTCCCACCACGGTTGATTTCACGATAACAGCGTGAGAGCAATGAACACGGGGGTTGGAGGAAATGCTGTGGTGGGCAGGGCGTCCCAGGACTTTCCGCCCCCTGGTGTACACACTGCATAGTCTTAGGTTGTGAGACGTGGAATGCACTCCTATGAATGAGTTTCCTGTGATTCTGGCACAGCTGACCTTAAGGAGGGTGACAATCCAAGAGGTGTGACCGGATCACACGAGCCCTTTAAAAGCAGGTGAGCCTCTGGCAGGTTGAAGAAGCAGGAGTTAAGAGAGACTGAGAGCAGAGATGTCAGAGGCTCCCTGCTGACAACTTCTGAGGAGACGGGCTGAGATGGTCCCGGCCCATAGCCTGTGGGAGAGGGACTTTAGACTTCCAGCATCAAGGAAGTGAACTGTGCCTGCGAAAAATAAGGTGGAAGGGGATTTTCTCCAAACTCTCCAGGTAAGAACTCAGCCCAGCCAGCCACGTGAGGGAGCCTGTGAGACCCTGGGCAGGGAACCCCGCCCTGCTGTGCGGCTCTGCCCGCTGAGCCGTGTATGCCAGCTGCCGTGAGTGATGGCTTCTTACAGGGCAACAGGGAGCCAACACAAGCCTATTGGGTGGGTCCCCGTGAGTGTGGCTCTGGGTTACTTCCTAAATTCTTAATAGCTTTTTGTAGCTGTGATAAATGCTGTTATCACCTAGGTTCCCGTCAGCAGATGATTGGATCAGAAAACTATTGTACATCTACACAATGGAATACTATGCTGGCATAAAAAGAAGGAACTCTTACCATTTGCAGCAACCTGGATGGATTTGGAGAACATTATGCTGAGTGAAATAAGCCAGTCAATGAAAGAAAAACACCATATGATCTCACTCATTTACGGATAATAAGGAACATTATAAACTGATGAACAAAAAGATAGATACAGAGACAGTAAAGCAACAAACAGACGGTCAAATTACAGTGGGGAGGGTAGGGAGATATGGGGGAGATCAACCGAAGGACTTGTATGCTTGCATATAAGCATAACCAATGGATGCAAAACTCTGGGGAGGGAGGGCATGTATGGAAGTGGGGGGAACAATGGTAAGATATGTACACATATAATACCTTAATAAAAAAAATGCTATTATCTCTTACATTTAATTTCTCAGGTCTATTGCTAGTGTACAGAAATACACTGAGTGGCCAGATTATTATGATCTCTGAACACATAATAGTCTGGCCACTCCGTGTATATCCTATATAATAAAAGGCTAATATGCAGTTTGTCCCCTTGACCAGAAGTTCGACCAACAGGCAGGCTGGCCAACCGCTCAAGTCCCCTCCCCCTGGCCAGGCCATCTGCAAGAGAATCAGAGGTTAGCACAGCTCCATCGGCACGATGGACATGGGCGCGAGAGAGGCCCACCCCAGGCAGCTGGATCTTGCGACACCAAACCAGGACAAAGGTAGGGCTGTGCAAATATCCTTGTGGGAGGACAACAAAGTTCACCAGCCACCTTCCCACGTCAATTCCTTGCTCTCTGCATCACCCACCAGGTGCGGGCAGGCTCCTCACCGGCCACCGGGAGCTGTAGGGGCTGTCCCAGCTACAGTGCCCCCTGTCCAATCTCCCCTGGGAGACAGCCCTGCCCTCCCCGGACGGTGGGCAGGCCAGGCCACTGTATGGCTGTGGGATGCTGGTGCCCCTGGTGATGGGCTTCACCTCACACCGCAGGCGGAATTCACTGAGCTGATGCAGTCATTACCCCTGTAGCACGTCCATCCCCACAGGTCTGGCTGGCTGGGGGCTAAGGCAGGCGAGCTGCCTAGCTTCTGAGCCTGTATTCTCACCTATGAAACGGGTATAAAAATAGGAACCAGGGCGTTGGGGGGAGGGCAGACTCACATCCGAGAGGAGGAATCGGTAGGACGAGTGGGGAGGTTCCCAGGGGTGCGTGTCCTCCTGCTCCTGGGGGCTGGTGTGAGGCGGGGCCTGGCGTGAGGTGGGGCCTGGTGTGAGGGGGGCCTGGTGTGAGGGGGCCTGGTGTGAGGGGGGCCCGGTGTGAGGGGGGCCTGGTGTGAGGCGGGGCCTGGTGTGAGGGGGGCCCAGTATGAGGCGGGGCCTGGTGCGAGGGGGCCAGGTGTGAGGCGGGGCCTGGTGTGAGGGGGGCCCGGTGTGAGGGGGGCCTGGTGTGAGGGGGGCCCGGTGTGAGGCAGGGCCTGGTGTGAGGGGGGGCCCGGTGTGAGGGGGGCCGGTGTGAGGGAGGCATAGTGTGAGGGGCCCCGGTGTGAGGGGCCCTGGTGTGAGGGGGGCCCGGTGTGCGGGGGGCCTCTGAGGGGAGAGAAAACTTGGGGGGTCTCAGCGAAGGCGTCCCCTGGGGAGGGGTGTCCCCTGGGAGGGGTTCCCCACCGCAGCCTGTGGCCCTGCAGCGGTGGAGGGCACTGGGGGCCGCTCTGCAGGGCGCTGGCCGTGTCTGTGTAGCTCTGCTAGCTTCGGGCTGCGAGCTTGATGGAGCTGGAAGTGTAATTTTCAATTAAGAGCCCTCATTTGCTCTTGCTCACATTACAGTCTAATTAAATCTCAGTGACATGCGGCCACTGAGGGGGAGGGCAGGGCGGTCAGGCGGCGGCTGCCCTTCCTCTAGATGTGAGCCCCCCCTCCCGCCCGGGTCTCAGTCTCCCCAGCGTGGCCTCTTGCAGGACTCCCTGGGCAGCGCCCCTCAGGGCCCAGCGGGGCTCCACGGCCAGGATGGGCCGCACGAGCGGGAACACTGGCTCGGAGGGCCTGGCCCTCCCGGTTTGGCCGGGGAAGCTGGACAGAGCCGAGTGCAGTGCTGGCAGCTGGTGCGGAGGCCGGTGCTGGCTCTCCCTTCCACCCCCTGAGCTGGACCCGGAGCCTCCGACCTGCTCTCCCTCCCTGGGCCACAGGCCATCGCACCGGCTCTGCCTCCTGGCACAGGTGACTCTCAGGAGGTGAGAATAAGCAGCACCCGGTCTGGAGAGGCCTCCGCTCTTTACACAAGATGAACTGGAAGCCACCGCCAGCGTCATGACCTCCTCTGCGGCCCTGGCTCTGCGGGGAGAGCTGTCCGCAGGCCCCGGGCTGTGGGCCCCGGGCTGTGGGGGCCCCGGACTGTGAGGGCCCCGGGCTGTGCGGGCCCCGGGCTGTGAGGGCCCCGGGCTGTGCGGGCCCCGGGCTGTGGGGGCCCCGGGCTGTGAGGGCCCCGGGCTGTGGGGGCCCCGGGCTGTGCGGGCCCCGGGCTGTGGGGGCCCCGAGCTGTGCGGGCCCTGGGCTGTGCGGGCCCCGGGCTGTGAGGGCCCCGGGCTGTGCGGGCCCCGGGCTGTGGGGGCCCCGGGCTGTGCGGGCCCCGGGCTGTGGGGGCCCCGGGCTGTGGGGGCCCCGGGCTGTGCGGGCCCCGGGCTGTGGGGGCCCCGGGCTGTGGGGGCCCCGGGCTGTGCGGGCCCCGGGCTGTGGGGGCCCCGGGCTGTTCGGGCCCCGGGCTGTGGGGGCCCCGGGCTGTGGGGGCCCCGGGCTGTGTGGGCCCCGGGCTGTGGGGGCCCCGGGCTGTGTGGGCCCCGGGCTGTGGGGGCCCCGGGCTGTGTGGGCCCCGGGCTGTGGGGGCCCCGGGCTGTGCGGGCCCTGGGCTGTGGGGGCCCCGGGCTGTGGGGGCCCCGGGCTGTGGGGGCCCCGGGCTGTGGGGGCCCCGGGCTGTGGGGGCCCCGGGCTGTGGGCCCCGGGCTGTGCGGGCCCCGGGCTGGGGGCACTCCTGGGCTGCAGAGGGGCGGCGCTTACCGGGAAGGACAGTGTGTGCCGGGGCCAGGGATGCTGCAGTGCTGCTCACGGAGGGAAGAGAAAAGATCAGCGTAAAAGTTAGGTTAGGGTGGCGAGGCGAGCCTAGGGAATGGACCAAGTAGGAAGGGACAGCTGGAAGTGCGGGGAGTTGGGCCCACACAGCCCTGACTTCGCCTCCTGACTCAGCTGCTCACTAGCTGGTGACTCGAGCAAGACTCAGGCCCATTTCGATCTCCACTTTCTTCGTTTATAAAGTGACGGTGGTGCCCACCTCGTGGGTCGTAGGCATTAAGGCATCTGTAAGCCGTGACATGCAGAAACGGCTCTATAGATGCTGTTGTTAATAACCTGATGGGTCCAGGCCAAAGGCTTACAAGCGAGGCCTCAGTCTTCTGCCAGCCTTCCGTGTAGGCTAGAACTGGGTGGGCAGCTGGGAAAGATTAAGTCTCTAAATTTTGTAGTCAACAGAGAGAAAAAGCACTTTAAAAAAAATAAAGTATATGATTTTCTTTTTAAAAAAATATATTTTGATTTTTTTACAGAGAGGAAGGGAGAGGGATAGAGAGCTAGAAACATCGATGAGAGAAACACCGACCAGCTGCCTCTTGCACACCCCTTACTGAGGATGTGCCCGCAACCAAGGTGCATGCCCTTGACTGGAATTGAACCTGGGACCTTTCAGTCCCCAGACTGACGCTCTATCCACTGAGCCAAACAGGTTTCGGTGAAAAAGTACTTTTTAAAAAAAAATCTAGAAAGAAGTGAAAACAGGGACTCAAACAGATCTGTGTATCCTGTTCACAGCAGCACTTCACAGAGGCCACAGCTGGTGCCTGCTGATGGGAGGACGGATGAGCAGAATGTCTGGAAGGAGGAAACTTTAATGTCTGTACAGCATGGACGGACTTTGAGGATATTCCATCTGGTCACTACAGGACAAACACTGTGATTCCACTTACAGGAGGCGCCAGAGTGGTCGCATCCATAGAGACAGAAAGTAGAATGGGGGCTGCCAGGGGATGGGGCGTGAGGGTGGGCAGCTGTTTAAAGAGCACAGAGCTTCAGCTTGGGAAGATGAAGAGTTATGGAGGTGGGTGGTAGTGATGGTTTTACAACATTATGACTGTACTTAATACCACTGAAATGGTAAAAATGGTAAAGTTTTATTTATTTAAAAATTGATCTTAGCCGAGACCAGTTTGGCTCAATGGATAGAGCGTCGGCCTGCGGACTGAAGGGTCCCAGGTTCGATTCCGGTCAAGGGCATGTACATTGGTTGCAGGCACATCCCCAGTGGGGGGTGTGCAGGAGGCGGCTGATCAATGATTCTCTCTCATCGATGTTTCTAACTCTCTATCCCTCTCTCTTCCTCTCTGTAAAAAAAAAAAAATCAATAAAATATATGTAAAAAAATTGATCTTAGAGGGAAGGAGGGAGAGAGGGAGAGAAACATCAATCAGCTGCCTCCTATCCACACCCTGACTGGGGAGTGAACCTGGAACCTGGGTATGTGCCCGGACCAGGAATCGAACCTGCCACTCTGGTGCACAGGATGATGCTCTAACACGGAGAAACACCAGTCGGGGATGTTATGTGTATTTTTCCAGTGTTTATTCGGGGTGGCATTCCCTGAGGGTAGAGGGGAGGGACTGGCAAATTCCCTCAGCCTTCGGAGCCCCACTCCTGTTCCCGGACTGTCCCCATCTGGCTCGTGAGGTCTCCCCGATGAGGGCAAGGCTGCTTTCCGCGTGCCAAGCCCTGCCCGGCAGGCTCACACAGGCAGCTGACCCTCCCCTGCAGCCTGCTTTCCAGCTCCCCTCCGAAGCCCCAATTCAGGAGGAAAACGCCTCCCGCTGTTCCCTCAAATCCTGTCTGCAGGCCTAAGGAGCACAAGACTGGCGGCTCTGATATTGATCCAGCCGCAGGCCCCGGCCTCACACACAGTCCTTGCTGGCAGCAGGCGGGATGCGGGCGGGCAGGAGGGCGGGCGGCGGGCAGGATGCTGGCGGGATGCTGGGTGGGCAGGAGGGCGGGCGGCGGGCAGGATGCTGGCGGGATGCTGGGTGGGCAGGAGGGCGGGCGGCGGGCAGTATCTGGCGGGATGCTGGCGGGATGCGGGCAGGCAGCGCGTGCAGCGCCGCGCCGCGCCGCCAGAGGGCGGCAGAGCCCGCGTTTGGCTGCGGGTCCGGAGCCGGTGCACCTGTGGCCGCTCCCCAGGGCAGCCGCCGCCGGGCCCGGAGCGGAGCGGTGTGACCCCAGGCTCCTGCCCCCATTTGCTGCGTAAACACGCCGACACTCAAAACGGCATTTATTGTGGCCGCGACCTGTGATCCGGGACTCTGGTGCGGGCCGGCCGCGTGGTCCCAGGCTGGCCTGGTGCGGGGAGGGCGGCGGCGCTCTGACTGCGGTCAGTGCGTGCGTGTGTGTGTGTGTGTGTGTGTGTGTGTGTGTGTGTGCGCGCGCGCGCCTGTGTGTGTGTCTGTGTGAGTGTGTGTGTGCCTGTGTGTGTGTGTGTCTGTGTGAGTGTGTGTGTGTGCCTGTGTGTGTGTGTGTCTGTGTGAGTGTGTGTGTCTGTGTGAGTGTGTGTGTCTGTGTGTGTGTCTGTGTGTGTCTGTGTGTGTCTGTGTGTCTCTGTGTGTGTGTCTCTGTGTGTGTGTCCGTGTGTGTGTGTGAGTGTGTGTGTCTGTGTGTGTGTCTGTGTGTGTGTCTGTGTGTGTGTGTCTGTGTGAGTGTGTGTGTGTGCCTGTGTGTGTGTGTGTCTGTGTGTGAGTGTCTGTGTGTGTCTGTGTGTGAGTGTCTGTGTGTGTCTGTGTGTGTGTCTCTGTGTGTGTGTGTCTGTGTGTGTCTGTGTGTCTCTGTGTGTGTGTGTGTCTCTGTGTGTGTGTGTCCGTGTGTGTGTGTCTCTCTGTGTGTGTGTGTCTGTGTGTGTCTGTGTGTGTGTCTCTGTGTGTGTGTCTGTGTGTGTGTGTCTGTGTGTGTGTGTCTGTGTGTGTCTTTGTGTGTGTGTCTGTGTGTGTCTTTGTGTGTGTCTGTGTGTGTGTGTGTGTGTGTCTCTGTGTGTGTCTGTGTGTGTGTCTGTGTGTGTGTGTGTGTGTGTGTGTGTGTCTGTGTGTGTCTTTGTGTGTGTCTGTGTGTGTGTGTGTGTGTGTCTCTGTGTGTGTCTGTGTGTGTGTGTGTGTGTGTGTGTGTGTGTGTGTCTGTGTGTGTCTTTGTGTGTGTGTGCACCGGGCCGCCTCCAGGAGGCGGTGTGAGCGGCCACCGCGGCGGGCCTGCCCCGCCCCCTCCCCTGCACCTGCCCCCCCTTCCCCTCCCTCCTCCCTCCCCCTCCGGTCTGGCCGCCCAGGCCGCGGCTCCCGGGGGACGCAGAGAAGCACAGTTTACGCCTCCTCTCCTGCACCGTGCTCGCTGTCCCTGGGCCTCAGTTTCCCCCGGTCCGTACACTGAGGCAGGAGCTGCCCCTGCTTCACCTTTGCTAGGCCTCTCCCCGGCACAGGGCTGGGAGGGCGGACAGGCTGACCGGGGGCGCGGGGGAGGAACCGGGGGAGCTCCCTGGGCACCGGGCCCTGGCTTACCGCATGGCCTCGGAGCCTTCATAACCCGCGAGGCTGCAAATAGATCGGGAAGATCAGGAAGCTGCAGTCCTCAGTGTCTGCAGAATTCACCCGCTGGAGAGGCGCCCGGGAGCGGCACCCGGGAGTCTGGCTGGAAGCCTGTGCTCGGTGCTCCTGTGCTGGGTGCTTGTTTGCTGGGTGCTCCTGTGCTTGGTGCTCCTGTGCTGGGTGCTCCTGTGCTGGGTGCTCCTGTGCTGGGTGCTCCTGTGCTGGGTGCTCCCATGCTGGGTGCTCCCGTGCTGGGTGCTCCCATGCTTGGTGCTCCCATGCTGGGTGCTCCTGTGCTGGGTGCTCCCATGCTGGGATCTCCTGTGCTCAGTGCTCCTGGGCTGGGTGCTCCCGTGCTGGGTGCTCCCGTGTTGGGTGCTCCTGTGCTCAGTGCTCCTGTGCTCGGTGCTCCCGAGCTTGGTGCTCCCATGCTGGGTGCTCCCGAGCTTGGGAGCTCCCATGCTGGGTGCTCCCGTGCTGGGTGCTCCCATGCTGGGTGCTCCAGTGCTTGGTGCTCCTGTGCTGGGTGCTCCTGTGCTTGGTGCTCCTGTGCTTGGTGCTGCTGTGCTGGGTGCTCCAGTGCTTGGTGCTCCTGTGCTTGGTGCTCCTGTGCTGGGTGCTCCAGTGCTCGGTGCTCCTGTGCTGGCTGCTCCTATGCTGGGTGCTCTTGTGCTCAGTGCTCCTGGGCTGGGTGCTCCCGTGCTCGGTGCTCCCGAGGTCTCTGCAGCCGGGAGGGAAGGACAGGGCGGCAGCAGGGAGCCGCTGGCAGGGAGACTCCAGGGAGCATAGGACGAGCTCACAGTCTGAGCCTCGGCTGGGAAAGGCTCCTGGGAGCCAGCGGGGAAGCGGGAGCAATCGGAGGCCCCGCAGGCACAGGCGGCGGGAGCAGGGCCTCTCCCGGCGGCGCTGGCGGCAGAGCCGGGACACAGGGCAGTGGGGACGGAGCGTGGGCCCTGAGAGTCAGAAGCTGTCCGCCCCTTTATCCACGGTCCCGCCCCAGGAACCCATCCTCCACCGCAGGGAGGTATTACTGCTCTGGCCTGAGTTTGTGTGAGGAGCCTGGCCTGTGTATGTGACAAAGACGGAGCCCCTGCCCCGGGGAGCTGAGGACCCCAGGGCAGGCACAGCTGGCACCCGGTGATGGCGACATTGGGTTGATGCCGATACCGAAGGAGCAGCTGTGCAGATGGTGGGGGAGCCAGGGAGCCTCTGAGCCTGAGAACAGCTGTGTGGGAGGAGGGTGTGTGGCAGGGACTCAGAGGCTGGCCTGCGCTTTCCAGCTTCCCTCCCTCCCTTCCTCCCTCCCCCCTCCCTTTCTCCTTTCCTCCCTCCTCACTTCCTCCCTCCCTCCCCCTCCCTCCCACCCTCCCTCCCTTTCTCCTTTCCTCCCTCCTTCACTTCCTCCTTCCTTCCTTTTTTCTTTCTTTTTAAAAAATGTTTTTATTGATTTTTAGAGGAAGCAGAGGGAGAAGGATAGAGAAATAGAAACTCTGATGAGAGAGAAACATCGATCCCCTACTGGAGATCTAGCCCAACCTGGGCATGTGCTCTGACTGGGAATCGAACCAGTGACCTCTTCATTCATGGGTTGGCGTTCAACCACTGAGCAACACCAGCCTGCCTCCAACCTTTTCTTAAACGTGTGAGCATTTGGATGGTTCCAGCCTCTGAGTGTGTGCAGTTGGAGAACTGTGACTGAGGTCAGGGCTGTGACATCCAGGAGAATGGTGTCTCACTGCCCTCCCTCACGGCAGAACCAGACAGAGGAAGACAGCATTGGACTTGGAGCATGAACAGCCTGGGTGAAGCCAGAGTGGGAGAAAAGGCTTTCTCTTGGTGATGTCCAAGGAAGATGCCTTTGTTATATTGGGCGTGTATAATGCAGACATCGCGGGCCATTTTGATACTGCGATAAAACTAGTTTATCGTTGGCAATGCCTTTTACGCTAAAATTGTCCCCTGTTTGGGCAACTGAACCATGAGGATGGCATTGTCTGAAGCAAGGGAGTAGGATATTGTCATAACAGAGTTAGAGAAGCCCAAGTCCAGTTTCAGGTCTGGGATAGGAGGAGGAAGAAATGTGATCGGTCAGAAACCCTTTCTCACGTCCCATCGCCTCCGGGCACCTCCGCTGGGTCCCAGGTTCCACAGGGTCCCACGTGCAGGCGTGGCTCAGGGGCCGGCAGCGGCCGGCCTGCCCTTCTGTGTTTGCTTTGTGAAGCATTACAGGGGTTTTTTGTCATATAATCCTCGCATCTGGTCTGTGATGTAGATGGTACTTCTTCCAGACTATTTAAAAAATATATATATTTTATTGATTTCTTACAGAGAGGAAGGGAGAGAGATAGAGAGTCAGAAATGTCGATGAGAGAGAAACATCGACCAGCCGCCTCCTGCACATCCTCCACTGGGGATGTGCCCGCAACCAACGTACATGGCCTTGACCGGAATCGAACCCGGGACCCTTCAGTCCATAGACCGACGCTCTACCACTGAGCCAAACCGGTTTCAGTATTCTTCCAGACTATTGATGAAAAGCTGAGGCTCAGAGAGGTTATGTTGGCCGCTTAAGATCACACAGTCAGTAAGCAGCAGAACTGAGGCTTACATCCTGGTCGCTGATGCCAAGGCTGATGTTTTCTGTTTCTCTGTGCTGCTTCACACAAGAACGGAGACACCTCCATTGGTCTGGCGTTTGGAGGCAAACGGATAGAGATCCAGACCCCAGGGCCTCTACTTTTGCTAATATACTGGAGTTGCATGGGGCCCGGTATTGATTGATTCCCTGTGTATCTTAAATGTTTTGTGGAACACAGGGTGCTTGCTTCTTTGGTTGCAACTTAGCTCAAGAAATGTGGTAGCTGTTATACTGGGACTAGGGGCCCAGTGCACAAATTTGTGCACCTTGAAAGGAACTGTGGGCCATGAGGCTGTGGTGGCCACTGAGGCGTGTCTTGGTCCATTCTCTGTGCCCCTGCCTGGCCCCTCCAGCCACAGCCCCTGATCCCCTGTCTGCCAGCAGCCCCACACACTGATAGTGCCAGCCCCACTCGCACCCGCTGATGGTGTGGAGCAATGGGGGCCGGTGCCCGCAGCAGGTGTAAGTGGGGCTGGTGTCATCAGTGGGTGCAAGCAGCTGCTGCTGCCCCGTTTGTCCCTCAGGAGCAGGGGGAGGTGGAGAAGCCCTAAGGGGCAATTGGGGCCGGCAGCCGCCACTTGCACCTGCTGATGGTGCAGAGCGATCAGGGCCAGCACTGGGCACTGGCAGTGGGTGCGAGTGGTGGCTCTGGTGCCAGCAGTGGGTGCAAGTGGGGCCAATGCTGGCAGCAGGTGTGAGTGCCTGGTGGGACCGTGGCACATAGGAGCAAAGAGTTTTCAGTAATCACCAGAGGCTTACCCCAATGACAGTGATCGGCACCTACCTTGATCTGGTGCCCCCGCTCACCTGCTCCACCATCCACCACAGATGCCGGCCATGTTTCATGTGTGCCTCCTGGTGGTTAGCACACGTCATAGTGACTAGTTGTTTGGTTGTTCGGTTGTTGTGCCATTTGGTCTATTTGCATATTAAGGACACACACACACACACACACACACACACACACACACACACACACTAGTGGCCTGGTGCATGGAGGGGGGATTTCCTCAGCCCAGCCTGCATCCTCTCCAATCGGGGCCCCCTTAGGGGATGTCCGACTGCTGGTTTAGGCCCGATTCCACAGGGATCCCTCTCACAATCTGAGATATTCCTCTCACAATCTGGGACTGCTGCTCCTAACTGCTCACCTGTTTGCCTGCCTGATTACCCCTAACTGCTTCTGCTCTCCTGCCGGATTGCCCTTAACCCCTCTGCCTGCCTGCTTGATAACCCATAACTTGCCCTCCCCTGCTGGCCTGATCTTGCCTCCAACTGCCCTCCCCTGCTGGCCTGATCTTGCCCCCAACTGCCTTCCCCTGCTGGGCTGGTTGCCCGCAACTCCCCTCCCCTGCTGGCCTGATCTCACCCCCAATGGCCCTTCCCTACTGGCCTGATCTTGCCCCTAACTGCTCTCCCCTGCCAGCCTGATTGCCCATAACTGCCTCTGCTTGCCTGCCTGATTGCCCCAACTGCCCTTCCCTGCCAGTCTGAAGGCATGATCTTGCCCCTAATGGTCCTTCCCTGCTGGCCAGTTTGGTTCTGATTGGTTGGTTTCTATGCCAGTCAGTATGAAAAGCTCCGCCTCCTAGGTGGCCATTGGCTCCTCACAGTTCATCCGGATTTGGTTCTGATTGGTTGGTTTCTATGCCAGACAGTGTCTCCGAGCCTATCTCCAGGCCTGATCAGAGAGGTGGGGCTGATCAGCAGCCCTCATGGAGGCCCAGAGAGAAACAGAGGTGTGGTTGCTGGCAAAGAGAGAGAAAGAGAGAGACAATGGCTGATTGACAACTACCATGGGCTGCAGATCAGACTCTGCCTCTCTTGTTGGGCCTCTCTTCAGGCCTGATCATCCGCCCCCTTGGTAGCCACGACAATCCAGCACTGACTATAGGCCTGACTTCCAGTGTTCACTTGATCCTTCAGTGGTTTTGGACATTATGACCCTGGGTTTTTATATAGTAGGATTCCCAGCAGGGCTTTCCCTTTCCCCACTCCTTTGGTTAATTTACCTGTTCCTCAGGTCTCCTTCAGGGCACAGGAATAATATGGCCCATACCCGGCAAATCAGAGCATCACAGTTTCCCTGGCCTGAGTGATATGTGCAGGAATATTAACCTGTTCCACCTAACAAATGAGAGTCTTTCTCCAGGATTTCTCTCTCTCTCTCTCTCTCTCTCTCTCTCTCTCTCTTTTTTTTTTTTTTTTAATATATTTTATTGATTTTTTACAGAGAGGAAGGGAGAGATATAGAGAGCCAGAAACGTCGATGAGAGAGAAACATCGACCAGCTGCCTCTTGCACACCCCCTACTGGGGATGTGCCCGCAACTCGGGTACATGCCCTTGACCGGAATCGAACCTGGGACCTTTCAGTCCGCCGACCGATGCTCTACCACTGAGCCAAACCGGTTTTGGCAAGGATTTTTCTCTTACTGATGGAAAGACTGTCTTTTACCTCAGGGCGTCAATACTGGGGAGAATGTGACTCTGGGATGCCAGAAGCATCTCCCCACTTCAGGGAAGAAGACCATTTGCAGGAAGAGAGGAAGGTTAAAATATAGGGATAGCAAGAGAGCTCACCAAGGACACAGCTCACATCCTGGACTCAACTGTGTCAGTCGCCATCCCCTCTCAGCCCCTCTCAGTTACATGAGTGAGCACACGGTGGAGCCAATTAGTGTAGGGTTTTCATCACTGGCAACGAGAGTTCTGATCAAAGAGGGATCATTTGTTGCAACGAATGGAAACCTAGTCAAACTAACTCATGGATGAAGGTAATGTATTGTGAGGACTTAGGGAAACAGTGGAATCAAGGAGAAGGATGTACAACTATTGATAGATCTTGTGAGAACCAGAAAGTCATGAGGAAGCTCCTCTAACAATCCTTCCTTCTCTCACTTTCTGGGGTCTAATGGCCTCAGCTCTGCTCCCCTCTGTGTCTCTGTTCCATCCTCTGTTTCTGTGTGACTTGTTGGATCCCTCCCATACCTACACTTGCCATGGCTTTGACCAGATGTGGCGCTCACTGTGGCCTTGAACGACATGGTTTTGCACCTCAGCCAATCTGTCTGTAGGTGTGGTGTACTTATTACATGACCTTGGAGAAAACAAAAGCATGTGTCCATTCCTGGGTCAGTCATCTGTGGCCAGAGGCCCAAGGTCAATGGGTAGAGCCATGGTTACGTAGACCACCTCTTGCACTAGGGCTGAGGGTGGAGCAGTTTCTCTCAGTGGGACAGGGAGGCAACCATGGCGTGGCTGATGGCTGACATCGGATGTCACAGTGAGAAGGAGACATTGGGTCCCTGTCCCCCCTCAGGGCCCGAGGGGACCCCAGTGTCCAAGGCATTGTGCTGTGCTCTTCCTGCCTTGAGGGGAATTCCCTCACACCTAGTCCCCATCCTAGCACTGTGTTCTAACATGGGGCTCTGTGCCTACCTTCCCACAGTTCCACTCCCGCACTGAGCAGATCATAGCCTCCCACATGTACCAGGCCGCCTGGTCCTGCTGTCCCACTGCCCTCTCTGACCCGGGCATGCATCTCTTCAGCCTGCTCTTCTTGGTCCCACCCAGGAAGCCGCAGCTCCTGGAAGCCTTTCCTGAGTCCAAACGACTCCCTCCAACGAGGTGTCTGTCACACTGAGTTACAAGTTCAATTTTTACCTGTCCGTCTCCCCCACAAGGCGGTAATTCAGCCTATTGCAGTGGAAGTCTTCAGAGTAAAAAGAAGTCCTCGGTCCAAATTCTGACTCTATCACTCACAAGATGCATGCCTATGTTTGCAACGTTTCTGAGTGTTAATTCCCAATATGAAAAAATGCATAAAATAATAGCACCCACCTCATGGATTGTTGTGAATATTAAATGAGATAGCATACATAAAATTAATGGCATTGTGCCTTTCTTGAAAGCGGTGAGAATGTATTATTCATCTTCATTACCTTAGTGCCAAGCACAGGGGCTTTGATATAGGAAAGTTAATGTAACTCTGTTGAATGTAAGAATATTCAATTCAAAAAATAAAACTCTAAGGGTGGACGACCGGGCACGGAGATAGAAAGGGGTGCTTTGAGGCCGGGTGGGCTCTCCTAGCTGACAGACAATGTGAACAGGCAGCTTTCTCCCGCCCTTCCCCGGACCCCAGATCACGGGGTTTCCTTTGCTGTGATTAACAGGAAGGGGTCTAGTTCCGTCACAAAGAACTTGATGTATCAGACTTGCTGTTTGTGTTATATATATTTTGCTGATTAACAATATTACCACAAACTCTTTTGCTTAAACCCACACACATTTGTTATCTTATAGTTTTTGTTGGTCAGGATTCCAGGCATACCTTAGCTGAGACCCGTGAAAGGCTGCAATCAAGGTGGTGGGTGTGGCTGGGGTCTCAGTTTCTTTGCTATTGAAACAAGTGCCCCAGTTTTGCTTTGTCAGCTATTGGCCAGAGACCACCCCCAATTCTCTGCCACATGGCCCTTTCTATAGGCAGCTTATAACATGTGAGTCCATCATCGCTGACGAATTCTGAATGGACAGAAGCAGGTTATGATCCTCCTCGTACTCCAGGGGAGGGGACCACAGGGTGTCAATATCAAGAGGCAGAGTCCCTGGGGCCACTTTAAAGTCTGTCTGCCACAAGTCTCACAGGAAACAACTATAAAGTGGAGCAACTATTTCATATGGAACGGAGGAAGACATTGGGCTGTGAGCCTAGAGGCAAGTACAGGAGTTGAGCTCTGCATTTGCCCTGTGTCCTGCCTGGGGCAGTTTCCCAGCCACAGTACAGGAAAAACAGAGCCACGTAGAAGGTCGCAGTCTTGTTGAACACAGCGAACACAGATTGGAATTTGAGGCTGCTATGTGGCTGCACTTTGAGGAGCAGGGCACCAGAGAGAAGGAAACTACAGAGAAAAAAATCCCCAAATCCCCTAGGAACTTGGCCTATTCCAATTTGCTCACACTTAGTAAAAGACTTAGAATCCAATAGCTGCTGGGGTCTGAGGCCCATTGTGTCTGTCAGGGTGGTCACAGTAATCTGTCCTATCACACATGCTCTTCCAAACTGTGGTTTTGGCAAGAGATGGAATCCGTGTCTCTCCCCTTGGGCCTGGATATGCTGTGATTGTTTCAACCAGTGAAGTGCAGGGAAAAGATGTTATGCACATCTGAGGCTGAGCAACAAGAGACAATTCAGCTTCAGCCTTGTTCACTAGAATTCTTGTGCTTGGAGGCCTGAGTGGCTGGCAGAGCATTCTGGCTACCCCAGGCCATATGGAGAGGTAACATCTAGACCTGGAATTCAGGCCTCAGAAACCAGGCACCGGATCTATCAGATGGTTCCAGCTCAAGTTGTCAAGGTCGACTCAATGTTTAAATCTTTCCAGTGGAGGCCTGAGATGTTTTAACATAGTCAATTGCAGCATGTCCTTCATGCATTCCTTACATACAGAATCAGAGAGCACAAGGCAATGTTTTTAAAGTTGCTGAGTGCTGAGGGCAATTTGTTGCATCGCAGCAGTAACAGATGTGGAATTAAAACTGAACTGAGTTTTCCGAGTTTGTAGTCTTCTAGGGAGAACTGGAGTTTTGGTCCAGGCAGATGAACTTACTAGACATTTAATATAAACCAGGAAGACCACATCTATGACGAAAAGTCTACATCCTTGGAAGGAAAAAGATTAAGAATAAGCTGGATATAGACTCTTATTGCTATGAATTCCACTGCCTAACAGGACAAAATAAAGCACTATTTAGAGGTAAATGATAGAATCCAGAATTTCCACAAAGTATCATTGAAAATGTTCAGCATACAATGAAAAATAACCAAACACACAAATTAGCAGAAAAATATGACCTATAATAATGACAGTAAAGTAAATAGAAGTTGACTCAAAGATGACCCAGATGTTGAAATTAATAGACAAAGATATCAAGTAACTATTATGAATACTTTTAAGAAGTTCAGAAAAGTGAACAAAATAGATGAAAGATGGAAAAGAATTAAAAAATAAAAATTTAAAATAGAAATTTTATAACCAAAAAGTGTTTTCCTTGATATTAAAAATCCATTGGGTTGACTTAATACTATACTGGACATAATTGAAAAAAATAGTAAATTAAATAACAAGCCAATAAAAAGTACATAAATGATATAAATGGAAAAATAAGAAAAAAGAAAGTAAAAAACAAAGCAAAAATCCCCCACAACAACCAGTGCCAAACAGAATGATCAAAAGTTGTCAAATAATCTAACATGTGAAATTAGAGTATCAGAAGTAGAGAAGAGAGAAAAAGAATTTGAACAGATGATGGCTGAAAATGTCAAAATTGATGAAAGATATTAACTACAAATCCCAGAAGCTCATCAAATGTCAAGCAGAAAAAATGCCTATGTAAATCATACTCAAGGTGATAAAAAACAAAGATAAAAAATCTTTTTTTTTTTTAAAATATATTTTATTGATTTTGTACAGAGAGGAAGGGAGAGGGATAGAGAGTTAGAAACATCGATGGGAGAGAGTCATCGATCAGCTGCCTCTTGCACACCCCCTACTGGGGATATGCCCGCAACCAAGGTACATGCCCTTGACCAGAATCGAACCCGGGACCCTTCAGTCCCCAAGCCGATGCTCTATCCATTGAGCCAAACCGGTTTCGGCCAAAGATAAAAAAATCTTAACAGCAGTTGGTGTGTGTGCGTGCAATATTATATTGATGGGAACAAAAGAAACAAAAGCAGAAGACAGTGAAAGCTCATCTTTAAAATGTTGAAATAAGATACTGAAAGTGGAGAATTCTATATCCAGTGAAAATATCCTCTAAAAATGAAAGGAAAAAGGAACTTTAAAAGACAAACATAGTTATCTGAGATATGCAAATCGAAACAACAATGCGGTACCATCTCACACCTGTCAGAATGGCCAACATCAACAAATCAACAAACGACAAGTGTTGGCGAGGTTGCGGAGAAAAAGGAACCCTCGTGCACTGCTGGTTGGAATGCAGACTGGTGCAATCACTGTGGAGAACTGTATGAGTTTCCTCAAAAAACTGAAAATGGAACTCTCATTTGACCCAATAATCCCACTCCTAGGAATATATCCTAAGAAACTAGAAACACCAATCAAAAAGGATATATGCATCTCGCCGAAACTGGTTTAGCTCAGTGGATAGAGCGTTGGCCTGCGGACTGAAGGGTCCCAGGTTTGATTCTGGTCAAGGGCATGTACCTTGGCTGGGGGCACATCCCTGGTAGGGGGTGTGCAAGAGGCAGCTGGTCAATGTTTCTCTCTCATTGACGTTTCTAGCTTTCTATCCCTCTTACTTCCTCTCTGTAAAAAAAAAAAATCAATAAAATATATTTTTAAAAAAGGATATATGCCTCTCTATGTTCATAGCAGCATAATTTACAATAGCTAGGATTTAGAAACAGATGGAATTGGAGAACATTGTGCTGAGTGAAATAAGCCAGTCAAGTGAAAATGAGTGTCCGCAGCCATGGGTTATCTATTGCTGAAAGACTAATTACCCTGAAATGTAGAGGCTTAGGTTAACTAGCACTTATTATTATTACTATTTTTTATAGTTTGTGTATATTAGAAATTTAGGAGAGGCTTAGCTGGGAAGTTAAGGCTCAGATTATCTCATGAATGGTGATTTGTGTATTGGCAGGGGCTGCAGCAGTTGGAGGGTTTGACTGGAGATGGAGGATCTGTCCAAGGTGGCTCACTCACATGTCAATGGACAGGAGAACTTGGCCATGGGTGGGCTTCTCCATAGCCCATTTGAATGCCCTTATGAGATGGCACCTGACTTCCCCCAGAAGGAGCAGTTCAAGTGAGAAAGCAAAGAAGAAGCCTGAGTGCCTCCCCCACTTTACATCCCTGTGACTATTTTGTAACTGCCAGTTTATATTTCTTAATCCTTTCACCTTTTTCACCAGCCCTCTATCTCCCTTCAATATGGCAACCATCAGTTTGTTATTTGCATCTATAAGTTTGTTTCTGTTTTGTTTGTTCACCTATTTTTTTTTTAGATTCCACATGTAAGTGATAGGATATGATATTTGTCTTATCTACTAATTTATTTCACTTAGCATAATACCCTCTAGTTCCATCCATGTTGCCCCCAATGGCAATATTTTATTCCTTTTTATGGATGAGTCACATTCCATTGTATATGTGTATATATGTACCATATCTTCTTTATCCATTTGTCTATCAACATGTGTTATGGAACTGGTGTGGAAGAAGACATGTGTTATGGAATTAGTGTGGAAGAAGACAGCCGAGGTTCAGGTAAGCCTTTATTCAAAGCAGTGCTGCTGGTTCAGGAGACTCTAAGATCCAGATCCTGAACAACTTAGACAATGAGATTTTCTCCTTATATATTCCTGAATTTCTTTGTTTCCTAACTACCATGTTTCTGCAGTGGATTCTCCCAGCCCCACCTCAAAGGCCAGTTAGAATAGTTAATCTAGATTGTAGCTAATGTCCATCCTGGATGGCACCAGTGACCTCCCTCTAGTTAAGTTGATACATGGCCCTTGTAAATCGGAAGTATTTAGGTAAATAGGTTTTGCAAGACCAGATCATTAAGGAAGGGACAGTGACTTCATTATATGCTATCAAGAATGTGCATTAGGGACCCTGATTTACTAGGTCCAGCTGCTAGTGTCCTACATTCTTTCACAAATGGAGTTAATTATCGGCTAGCAAGAGTGTGCTGTAGAAGTCAGGTTACTGAAACAAGTTCAGATTGCTAGTCCCCCGAAAAATGTCTTATGCTCCCCATCACATACACTTAGGCTGCTTCCATATCTTGGATATTGTAAGTAATGCTGTGATGAACATAGTAATACACACATGTTTTTGAATTAGTATTTTGGATTAAGAGAAATTAAGGAAACAATCCATTTATATTTTCACCAAAAAAACCCCTAGGATTAATTTCACCAAGGAGGTAAAAGATTTGTATTTGGAAAACTATAAGACACCAGAGAAAGAAATGGAAGCATATAACATTCTCACGAATAGGAAGAATCAACATTGTTAACATGTCCAATGTACAGATTCAATGCAATCCCTATCAAAATACCAATGGCATTTTTTCACAGAACTAGGACAAATAATCCTAAAATTTATACGGAACCACAAAAGACCTTAACTAGCCACAGCAATCTGGAGAAAGAACAAAATTGGAGGTATTATGCTACTTATTAACAAACTATACTACAAGGTTATAGTTATAGACACACAGATCAATGGGGCAGAATAGAGATAAACCCAGTCTACATGGTCAATTAATTTATGACAAAGGAGGTAAGAATATACAAGTATTTAATAAATAATTTTGGGAAAACTGAACAGATATATGCAAAAAATGAAAACAGAGAACTTTCTTACACTATATATAAGAATAAACTGCCCAAACCGGTTTGGCTTAGTGGATAGAGTGTCGGCCTGTGTACTAAAAGATGGCAGGTTCAATTCCGGTCTGGGGCATGCTCCGATGTTTCTCTATCATCGATGTTTCTAACTCTCTATCCCTCTCTCTTCCTCTCTGTGAAACATCAGTAAAATATATTAAAAAAAAGAATAAACTCAAAATGAATAAAAGACTTAAAGGTAAGACCCAAAACCATAAAAGTAGAAAAAACATAGGTAGTAAATTCAAAGGCATTGCTTTTAGTAATATTTGTTTTTTTTGTATATGTTTCCCCAGTTAAGGGAAAATTCCATTGATATTTTGGTAGTATACTGAATCTGTAGATGCTTTAGAATAGTACGGACATTTTAATATTAATTCTTTTAATCCATAAGCATAGAATATTATTTCATTTACTTATATCTTTTTCAATTTCTTTTATTAATGTCTTATAGTATACAGCCATTTTATTTACTCAGTTAAATTTATTCCTAGGTATTTTATATTTTTAAAAAATATAATTGTAAATGGAATTGTTTCTTTAATTTCTCTTTCTGATATTTTATTGTTAGTATATGGAAACAGGACAGATTTTGTATACTGATCTTTTACCCTTCAAATTTACTGAATTTGCTTATTTATTAACCCTAACAGTCTGTTGGTGCAGTTTTTAGGGTTTTCTATATATAACATCATGTCATCTACAAATAGTGACAGTTTTACTTCTTCCTTCCCATTTTGATACCTTTTTATTTTTATTTTTATTTTATTTTATTTTTTTTTATTATATTTTTATTGATTTTGTACAGAGAGGAAGGGAGAGAGATAGAGAGTCAGAAACATTGATGAGAGTCATCGATCAGCTGCCTCTTGCACACCCCCCACCGGGGATATGCCCGCAACCACGTTACATGCCCTTGACCGGAATCGAACCCGGGACCCTTCAGTCCCCAAGCCGACGCTCTATCCATTGAGCCAAACCGGTCTTGGCTGATACCTTTTTATTTTATTACCAGGTTGCTTTGCCAGGCCTTCCAAAAGTATGTTGAATAAAAATGGCAAGAGTGAGAAACTTCCTCTTATTTTTGATTTTAGAAGAAAAAAACACTTTCAGCTTTTCACCTTTGAGTCTGATGTTAGCTGTGGGCTTGTAAAATATGGCCTTTCTTATGCTGAGATATATTTTCTCTATACCCAGCTTGTTGACAGTTTTTTTTTTAATGGATTATAAATTTTGTCAAATGTGTTTTTTGCATCTAGTGAGATGATATGACTTTTATACTTCATTTTGTTAATGTGTTTTATGACATTAATGGACCTGTGGGTGTTGAATCATCTTTGCATCCCTGGCTCAAGTCCCACTTGATAATGATGTATGGTTCTTTCAATGTATTGTTGAATCAGGTTTACTAATATTTTGTTGAGGACTTTGCATCCATGTTTATTAAGGATACTGCCCTGTAATTTTCCCCCCTGTATCCTTGTCTGGATTTGGTATCAGGGTAATGCTGGCCTCAAATAATGAGTTTGAAATAGTTGTTTTCTTAGGCACACTCCCATTGGTCGGTTTGTGTATGATTTTTATAGTCTGTCAAGTCTATTCTCTCCATTGAGCTAAGGCCTTATTGTCTTTCCATGCTGCTTCCCACCCTTTTCCTTCCATTTGAAACAACATTCCCTCTGTGTGACTTATTTTATTTATTTCTTTTAAAAAATCTTTATTGTTGAGAGTATTACAGATGTCCCTTCTACTTCCCCCCAATGTCCCCCTCTACCCAGTTCCTGCCCGGCCTCAGGTCTTCACCACCCTATTGTCTGAGTCCATTGGAAATGCATATATGCATATAAGCTTTTTGGTTAATCATCTCTTCCTGCCTCCTCTCTTCCCTCCTTCCCTCTGGGATTCATCAGTCTGTTCTGTGTTTCCATGCCTCTGGTTCTATTTTATTCATCAGTTTATTTTGCTCATTAGATTCCTTGTTCATTTATTTTGATTTTTAGATTCAATTGTTGATAGAAATGTATTCATTTGTTCATATTTTTTTTATCCCTCCTCGTTTTTCCTCCTCCTACTCTTCCTCTTCCTCCTCCTTCTTCTTATTCTTCCTCCTTTTCCTCTTCTTAAAGAATACCCTTCAATTTTCTGTAATACTGGTTTGGTGTTGATGAACTCCTTTAGCTTTTCTTGTCTGTGAAGTTCTTTATCTGACCTTCAATTCTATATGATAGCTTTGCTGGGTAGAGTAATCGTGGGTATAGGTCCTTGCTATTCATCACTTTGATTATTTCTTGCCAATCCTTTCTGGCCTGCAAAGTTTCTGTTGAGAAATTAGCTGACAGTTGTATGGGTACTCCTTTGTAGTTAGCTAACTGCTTTTCTCTTGCTGCTTTTAAGATTCTTTGTCTTTAGCCCTTAGCATTTTAATTATGATGTATCTTGGTGTGGGCCTCTTTGGGTTCCTCTTGTTTGGGACTCTCTGCACTTCTTGGACTTGTAAGTCTATTTCTTTCACCAGGTAGGAGAAGTTTTCTGTCATTATTTTATCCAATAGGTTTTCAATACCTTGCTCTCTCTCTTCTTCTTCTGATATACCCATGATGCAAATATTGGTAGGCTTGAAGTTGTCCTAGAGGCTTCTTAAATTATCTTCATATTTTTGGATTCTTTTTGCATTTTGCTCTTCTGATTGGGTATTTTTTCCTTTTTCATATTCTAAATCATTAATTTGATTCTTGGAATCCTCTACTCTACTGTTGAATCCTCATAAATTATTATTTATTTCAATTAGTGTATGCTTAATTTCTGTCTGGTTCTTTTTAATGTTTTTGACATTCTCATTTAAGATCCTTAAAAGTTGCCGAAGCCGGTTTGGCTCAGTGGTAGAGCGTCGGTCTGAGGACTGAAAGGTCCCAGGTTTGATTCCGGTCAAGGGCATATACCTTGGTTGCGGGCACATCCCCAGTGGGGGGTGTGCAAGAGGCGACTGGTCGATGTTTCTCTCTTATCGACGTTTCTAGCTCTCTATCTCTCTCCCTTCCTCTCTGTAAAAAATCAATAAAATATGTTAAAGAAAAGATCCTTAAAAATCTCACAAAGTCCCTTGAAGCTATCATTAATATCTTTGAGGGGAGATGAGGACAATTATGTGATACCATATCAATAAAAAAATTAATATCTTTGAGCAACCTTATAACCATTGTTTTGAACTCTGTATCTAATAGTTTGTTTCATTTAGGTTTTTTTACTGGAGATTTCTTCTGTTCCTTCATTTATGACATGTTTCTTTGTCTATCATTTTTGCTGCTTTCCTGTGTTTGTTTTTATGTATTAAGTAGGGCTACTATGTCTCCTGGAATTGGTAGAGTGACCTTATGTATTAGCCAAGATATCCCTCCTGATTAAAAAAATGCTACACATGGTTGTTGGACCAGCCTCCACCCCTCTACCAGTCTCAATGTGCTTTCCTTTTTACCTCTCTAGTTTTACGATTTTCATTCAGCCAGATTTCAAGTGGTTCTGAATGATGGTTGTTCCATATTTTAGTTGTAATTTTTTCCCCTTAAATGTATTTTATTGATTTTTACAGAGAGGAAGAGAGAGGAATAGAGAGTCAGAAACATCGATGAAGAGAATCATCGATCAGCTGCCTCTTGCACACCCCCCACCGGGATGTGCCTGCAACCAAGGTACATGCCCTTGACTGGAATTGAACCTGGGACCTTTCAGTCCACAGACCGACGCTCTACCACTGAGCCAAACCAGTTTCGGCTAGTTGTAATTTTGATCTGATTATGGAAGATGGCAAGTACCTGTGTTTATCTATGCTGACATCTTCAAATTCC
Organism: Pipistrellus hanaki; assembly: GCF_964339955.1. Classification (NCBI taxonomy): domain Eukaryota; kingdom Metazoa; phylum Chordata; class Mammalia; order Chiroptera; family Vespertilionidae; genus Pipistrellus; species Pipistrellus hanaki. The sequence continues at coordinate 8,582,761 of NC_140510.1, read as the reverse complement.
TGAGTGACCTATTTTAGATAAAGAGTTTTTTTCTAATGATGATGTTCTTTATTAGCTGCAAGTTCAGTTTGCCCCAGAATACCAAGTTCAGCTCCTAATAATCCAAGTAGTCCTCCTTTTATTTTTTCCAGAGGGCAATGCTGTTGGATTCACCAGGAATGTTGTTGCCATTCGGTAGCTATGGCTTGGGAATAATTGGGGTATACTGAATGAAAAAATGTTGAATTTTCCATGGCATATTTAAATGAGTAGAGGTGACCCCAAATGAGCTAGAGTTTGACTATTCCATATGCCTTCCCATAGGTATCAGAATGAAAGGAGAACAGGGTAGTTACAGATATATCTACTTACCAACTAATCTGATAATTTCTGAAAAAGGGACTCATGATTTTTTTATTGTTTCACCAACATCTAGCCACAAGAGCATGACTGGTGAGTCTAAGGACAATACGTGATATGACAGACAGGGCAGGTTGCTGCAAGGCTTTTCCCATCTCATCCAGGCATTTTTCTTAGCTTTATATTATCGATTTCTATAGCTATATAGTGTTTATCTAGATTAGATCCATATAAATTCTACCAGGGGAATTATCAGGGAGCTACTTTGCGAGGTATTTGCCCAAGATGGATCATTTTGAATCGATATAAAGGATAAAAACCTACTGAAGCTTATATTAATAGTAAGAGAGGACCAATGTGTGGCCAACAGTGTTAATGTCATTATCATAACCAATAATCAGAATATTATTGTCTAGTAGGTGGGAAAGATATGCAGGTACCCAAGTTAAATTTTTCATATCTAATAATGGGAGGGGGTCTGTGGAGACAGATATTGTTTACATTAGGGAATCACAGGAGGATAATAACAATGTAAGAATTATCTTATGTGCATATAACCAGTAACAATTAGATGATATAAAAGAAAAATTTAAAAAACAAATTTAACATTTTTCAACATTAATTTGTGAGCATACAAGCCTTGAGATAGCTGTCTGCCTTTGATGTCAACAAAATGTTTTTGATCTCTGCTGTAGACAGAAGCAAGTGAGTGTCAGAGATAGGAGTAGTTTCCATTTGCAGGTAAGTGCCTTTTTAAAAAATGAGAAATGTGGATACATGAGTTTGGCTGCACATGGGTTAGTTAATAATACCTGTAAGGTTCCCTCCAATGAGGTTGGAGAAAGTCTTTTATTAATGTATTTTCCAATAAACCAAATCTCCTGGTTGTAAACCACAGTCTTTGAAATCTTAATCTCCTGGAATTGTGCTGTGAAATGAATGAGCTACTAATTTTTTAAAATATATTTTATTGATTTTTACAGAGAGGAGAGAGAATCATTGATCAGCTGTCTCTTGCACACCCCCTGCTGGGGATGTGCCCACAACCAAGGCACATGCCCCTGACCGTAATCGAACCTGGGACCCCTCAGTCTGCAGGCTGATGCTCTATCCACTGAGCCAAATCGGTTTCGTCGCTACTAATTTTTATTAATCTCTTTAAACTGGTAATAATCCCTTGACAATAGTTTAGAATGTCTCCTTTTAACAAAGCACTTCATTTGGCCCTTCATGCAGATGCATAGGGCAGCCAGTGACTATTTCATAAAAAGGAATAGATCTCAGGTTGAGGGTCACTCTAAGAAGAGCTTTTGTCCAGGGGAGATAGGGAGAGAGAGAGAGAGAGAGAGAGAGAGAGAGAGAGAGAGAGAGAGAGAGACAGAGAGAGAAACATTGATCAGTTGCTTCCCTTATGCACCCCAACCAGGGACTAAACCCACAGTCTAGGTATGTGTTCGATCAGGAATCAAACCTTAACCTCTTTGATACACAGGATGATGCTCCAACCAACTGAGCAAGCCCCCTAGGGCTTGGCTAGTTGAATTTTGATTGTACCGTTGATACATGCCACCAATCCAGAGGACTGGGGGGTGATAAGCACAATGAAAATGCTGTAGAATAGGACAAATGTTACAGATGGATTTTATTGTTTGCCCAGTAAAATTGGCCCCTTGGTCACTATCTACTCAAAGGGATCTCCCCAATTGGAATTAAAATTTTCTATCAACAATTTACTCACTATTATGGCTGTTGCTCTCCTGCAAGGGAATGTCTCAACCTAGTAAGAAAACATACAAATCATAACTAGTATATATTTATATCTTTGAAATGTTGTCATTGGATAAAATCCAATTGCCATACCTCAAATGGGCCTAAAGGAAGAGGGAAATGTCCTTGGAATTCATGAAGTGGTTTTTCTGGGTTATTTTTGGACAGATAGAACATCAGCTGTATACTTTATGAGCTACAGTAGGAGGTTTCCAGTAATATTTTTTATGCCATGCAATCATCTTTTCAGGACCTCACTGTGTCAACTCATGTACATGTTGAAGTATAGGGAGTTGGGCCCCTTTAGGTAAGATAGGTTTCTGATTGGGTCCATATCTGTGTCAAAGGTTTTTTTCTTTTTGTTGTCATTTCTCCTTACTACCTTCACAGTTGTCTGTTGGAACTGTAAAAGATATTCTCTTATTGAATTATAGGAAGCAAAGAACATTCTTGGGTCTCAATAACTTGACTGTTTAATGCTGCCTGAATAGCTGCAGCGCTGGTGAGATGATTTCTTTTTGCTTCCATGGTGGTAGTTTTAGCGTGTCCCAGAGATTTGGTAATTGCCAATTGTTTTGGTAGCTGTTTGGCATCTAACCATTATGCAAGTTTTCCATTTTTTTTTTTTTATGAGCTTTCCTGGGGAAGTTAAGAAGCCTTGTTGCTTCCATATCATTACACCAAATGCATATTGACTATCAGTATAAATATTTGTCTTTGGCCATTTGATAAACCCAAGCTAGAGCAATTAGTTTAGCTTATTTAGTTGGGCAGATCTTATTTCAGGCAGATAAGAACTTGAAATTATGTTCATGGAAGCTTTTGCATATCCAGCAATAAAGTCCCTGCTTATCTTCCAGATAATCAGCATTATCAATAGGAGCTTCCTGTGATTATTCCTAGGAATAAGAAGATGGTCAGTGAGCAAAACACAATTGTGGGTGTCTTCATTCTGTAAAGAGGAGAACAAAGTTGCTGGTTAAGATGATTACACTGAGGTCAAGTAATATTAGGTTCAGAGAGCAGGGGTACTTCATAAGAAGCCCATCAACTGGAAGAGAAATGTTTAATGTGATGAGAGTTCAGTAAAGAGTCAACATAATGAAGAACATGGATAGTAAAAGGAGAGCTCATACTATCGCTTCTGTTTGTTTACATAACATGAGTGCAGCAGAGATGGCCCTCATGCAGGGAGGGACCCCTTTTGTTACCGAGTGTAGCTGCTGACTATAGTATCCTATAGGTCTATGAAGATTTTAATGTTTCTGAGTTGGAACTCCTAAAGCATTTCTTTTACTTTCATGTGAGAAAAGGAAGAAGGGAATTTTATAATTAGGATAACCCAGAGCTTTAGATAATACTTTCTTTAGAGCTTCTAAAGCTTGCTTCCATTCAGTGTTCCATTGAATTGGATTAGGCTGATCTGACAATGAAAAATTTGGAACCCAACTGCGACAATATCCAGTCAAACCTGGGAATCCTCTAAGCTGATTTCTTGTTTTTAGAAGAGAAGATAGAGTTCCTCCATAGTTAATCAGTAGCCAATCTTTAGATATGAGATGGCCAAGGTGTTTTACTAGAGGTAAGCAAAATTGATGCTTATCCTTTGAGACTTTATGTCCTTGTATAGCTAGCTATTGTAGTAAGTAAATTGTAGGTTTGTTTTTTTTGGGGGGGGGCAGTGGAAGGGGGGGATTCTAGTAATGTCCTAGGGTAGAAAAGCAAATCATCTACATATTGGATTAGATTTAACATTAATTAAATCAACGTTTAACATCTGGGAGAAATAGGTGGAACTCTCTGTACATCCCTGGGGTATTATATTCCAAACAAATTGGTAATCTTTCCAGGTGAAGACAAAGAGATATTGACTGTCTTTTCTACTGGAATGCTGAAAAAGGCACTGCATAAATCTGTTACTGAAAAACATGGCTGAAAATAAGGTATGTGGGTCTGGAACCCCAACATATCTATGAATAACCATCTTATTTATAGCTCTGAGATACCGTACAAATCTTCACCCTTTCCTATTGGGTTTCTTTATGAATGGATAGGAAAATTACAGGACCGTGTACATAACATGATAAGTCTCCCTTTTAAGTAATCTCGTATAATGGGCTTAATTCCAGCTAGTGCATCAGGTCTTAGAGGGTATTGGTAAGTATTAGGTACAGACAAAGTATTATCCATAGTTATTTAAATAGAAGTGACTGACTTGATCTTGCCAATATCTGTACTAGAAAGGGCCCAAAGCTGCATTGCAACATCCTGAAAAAATGTTGTTTCAAGATCATTCATGCCCTTTTGTGGAGGTTCCTTTAAAATAATTATTTTCCCCATTGGTTCAGTATTTGATTCATTTTGTTCTAAATACATTTCACCTTTTCTTGGGAAAGGATATGTATGTCATGGATTTCAAGAAAATCTCTATCAGGTGAATTGGGGCTGATTTGACTAGTAAAAATATATGTTGTCCTATGATACCCCCTAGTTTGAAGGGGGCAGGATCTGGTTTTAAAAGTCATTGATTGGTTAGATAACCTTTGTTCTGGGGAGAGGGCAACTACATTGGGTAGGGTTATGAACACATAAAGTAGCCACAGTACCTACAAGGGCCTTATTAATTTCCCCTTTATTGTAATTTCAATGTCTTCTAAAGCATTAGAAGGAGAAGGGAAAATGCCCTCTTATAGTCCTCAGAGCAGCCCTATGCTTGCTTTTGTTTTGTTTTTCTTTCTAAATCCCATTTTAGTTTTTTTTAAAAAAAATATTTTATTGAATTTTTACAGAGAGGAAGGGAGAGAGATAGAGAGCTAGAAACATCGATGAGAGAGAAACATCGATCAGCTGCCTCCTGCACCCCCCCCACCGGGGGGAGTGCCCGCAACCAATGTACATGTCCTTGACTGGAATCGAACCTGGGACCCTTCAGTCCGCAGACCGACGCTCTATCCACTGAGCAAAACCGGCCTCGGTGCATTTTAGTTTTCTTATGTTGACCTGGCTTTTTACAGTAAAAATAGACAATTCTTTCTCTTCGTCTAAGAAAGCTTTGGGTGTATCTGACTTGATTGCTCAATTATTGGAGCTGTAATTTCATAATTTTGGCAGCTTTATCTTTTTCTTTCCTTTGAATAATTTTAGATAGTTGATCAGCCAGAACACCTAGTTTATCAGTATGTGTAGTCTGCCAGTTTAATTTACATTGTTTGATCAAAGTTCATCTAGTTCTTCCAAAAAATGCCAAATTTAGCATGGGACCATTTTGATGATCCTTAAAACTGTTTGGAGACAGACCTGAGTATTGTTTAAAAGTTGTTTTTCAAAACGTTTTAAGAAATCAAGCACCATCGATTTGTCATGCTTCCTTTTGTGTTGCTGGATTTTGATCCAGTCCATTTTCTGGGGGAAATTCTCAGGTATGGCTTGGTAAAGCTGGTGAGCTAGTTCCCTGCATTTTCCTGGACTGTCTCTCTCTGTTTTAAAAATCCCAGAAGAGTATGCCAGCCATCTTCATTCAGCCATTCTGTTGCATTGCTTTCAGAAGCCAGTAGGTGTTTTAATTAGAATAGGTCAGAATAGCGAGGATCATATCTTATAACAGTTAAATTAAATTTCTTTGCAAACCCATTGGAATCTTGGAGAGGGTCAGGAACATCTTTAATTAAATTTCTTAATTCTGTTCTAGTCCGAAGAAACATACAGTTGCTGGTTCCCCATGCCTGGGACAGGCTTCTCTATGAAGGGAATTGTTAGAATTCCTGGATTATTTTTGCTTACATTTCTATTTCACTTTTCTCTAGGATAATAGGGAGCTGTAGTGGAGGAGATAGAGAGTAGACAAAAGGGGAAGGAAAAGGAGGAAGATGGCAAGTCTGGACAGGATAGCAAAGGATATAGTGGAGGGTGTAGAAGGGGGAACAATGAAGTGTTGGGCATTGACTGGCTTCAGAAGTCTTTGAAAAAAACACACCACTTTATTGTTGAAAGTATTACATATGTCCCCCTTTTCCCTCCCATTGACCCCTCTAGCCTGCTCCCATCCCCTGCCCCAGGCCGTTATGCACATATGCACACAAGTTCTTTGGTTAATCTCATCCCAACTATCCACCCTCCCCCACCTTCCCTCTGAGATTCCACAGTCTGTTCTATGGTTCTATGTCTCTGGATCTATTTTGTTCATCAGTTTATTCAATCCAACATGAGTGAGATCATGTGATACCTGTCTTTCCCTGACTGGTTTATTTTGCCTAGCATTATACGCTCCAGATCCCTCCATGCTGTCTCAAAGAGAAAGAGATCCCTCTTTTTTACTGCTGCATAGTGTTCCATGGTATAAATGTACTACAGCTTTTCTATCCACTCATCTACCGATGTGCAGGACTCCGGGGGCTCTGCCCTTCGCCGCTCCCCTGGGATTCCGCCTCACAGCCCAGGCTCCCTCTGTTTAAGCCTGGGTCCCCAGGGTCTGGCCTAGAACTGGGGTTCAGCGCTGTTGGACTGGGGTTCAGCCCAGTCCGGAGCTTTTATTTCCTTCAAGCTAGGGAAAGCCAGCCAGGTACTCAGCCTCCCCCTCCTCTCTGGCTCCGTCCTCTCTTTCTCTCTCTCTCTCTTTCTTTCTCTCTCTCTCTCTCTCTCTCTCTCTCTCTCTCTCTCTCTCTCGCGCGCGCGCGCGCGCACACGCACACAGCATGTCTCCATACCTTAGGCTTTTACAGCTCCTCTGATTTTCCTTCTGGTTTTCTCTTTCCTTCTTGTTGTAGAATTTTCAGTCAGTCAACTTCCTGTAGCTCTGGGCAATGTCCATTTAATATTTTAGTTGTATTTTATTGAAATTGTTGTGTGCGGCTGTGGTTAGGTGTTTACCTGTGCAGCCATCTTGGATCTTTCTTCTTCCTTTCTTGATCTTATTGGTAACCCATTCATTGTTTAATAACATGCTATTTAGCCTCCATGTGTTTGAATGTTTTTAGTGCTTTTATATAGTTGATTTCTAATTTCATTCCATTGTGATCTGAGAAGATGCTTGATATGATTTCAGTCTTCTTGAACTTCTTGATACTTGTTTTGTGTTCTAACATGTGATCTATCTTTGTGAATGACCCATTTGCACCTGAGAAGAATGTATATTCTGCAGCTATCAGGTGAAATATTCTATAAATGGTAATTAAATTCTTCTGATCCAGTGTATCTGTTTACTTGCTAATTTTTTTTTTTGAAGATCTATCCAGTGAAGTCAATGGGGTTTTAAAGTCCCCTACTTTGATGTGTTGGTGTTGATCTCTTCCTTAAAGTCCTCCAGAATTTAAAAAATATATGTTTGGGTGTTCCTATATTGGGTGCATATATGTTTACCAGGGTTATATTCTCTTGTTGGGTCAATTCTTTTAGTGTTATGTAGTAGCCTTTGTTGTCTCTTGTGATGGCCTTCATTGTGAAGTCTATTTTTCAAATATGCTATTTCTAGCCCAACTTTTTTTTTTCATTTCCATTTGCATGAAACATTTTTTCACATTACTTCACTCTCATCCTGTGTGAATCTTTGTTCTGATGTGGGTCTCTTTTATACAGCTTATAGTTGGGTCATGTTTTTGTATCCATTCACCTACCCTATGCCTTTTTATTGGAGCATTTAATCCATTTATATTTTAGGATATTATGGATAGGTACTTATTTATTGCCATTTTAATTCTGTATGCCTATGCTTCTCTCTCTCTCTCTCTCTCTCTCTCTCTCTCTCTCTCTCTCTCTCTCTCCCCCTCCCTCCCTCCCTCCCTCCCTCCCTCCCTCCCTTCTTCTTCTTCTTCTTCTTCTTCTTCTTCTTCTTCTTCTTCTTCTTCTTCTTCTTCTTCTCATTCCAGCAGTCCCTTTAACATTTCTTGTAGTGCTGGTTTGGTGGTGATAAACTCTTTAGTCTTTATTTATTTATTTATTTATTTATTTATTTATTTTTTTATTTAAGCTCTTTATTTCACTATCTATTGTGAATGATAGCCTTGCTGGATAGAGTAATCTTGGTTTCAGATTCTTGCTTTCCATTGCAGTGAGTACTTCATGCCATTCCCTTCTGGCCTATATAGTTTCTGATGAGAAATCAGCTGATAGCTTTGTGGATCTTCATTGTAGGTAACAAATTGCTTTTCTCTTGCTGTCTTTAAGTTTTTTTCTTTGTCTTTAATTGTGGGCATTTTAATTATGATATGTATGGACATAGGCCCATTTGGGTTCTTTTTTTTGGGGACTCTCTGTGCCTCCTAAACTGATGTGACTTTTTCCTTCATCAGGTTAGGTAATACTGGGGTGTTATTTGCATCTAGAAGGGTTCAGGAATCTAGAAAAAGGATTGCACATAAATTAATAAATATAAATTTGGAAGGCATTTTGGGGGAGCCAGAGGAAGCTAAGTTCTAGTGACTAAGTTCCTCGAATCTCTGACGCAGGACTTTTTATTCACACATTTTGCCCTCAAACAAAGCAGATTTACATATCAAAGGTAAGATTTGGTAAACAATAAAAAGATTATCAGGTTGGGGGAGCTGCCTTCAGCTGTTCCAGCAGCAGGCAATAATATATGCAGATTTTCAGCCCTGCTGAAGCTGTCCATCAGCCTTCTGATGAACTTCTTGCATTTATTATGCTAACTACTGGAATTTGCTACCAGCATATCCCCCTTTTTTGATTTAATAAATATAACAGGAATGTATGTCATTTGTAGAGCTCAGATCCTTTCAAGATTTTTAATTTCAGCAGAAACCGGTTTGGCTCAGTGGATAGAGCGTCAATCTGCAGACTGGAAGGTCCAGGTTTGATTCCAGTCAAGGGCATGTACATTGGTTGTGGGCACATCCCTGGTAGGGGGTGTGCAGGAGGCAGCTGGTCGATGTTTCTCTCTCATCAATGTTTCTAGCTCTCTATCCCTCTCCCTTCCTCTCTGTAAAAAATTCAATAAAATATATTAAAAAAAAGATTTTTAAATTCAATGGAAAGGATAGAGTTCTATCATGTCCCTTTAAATTGCTGCCAGATATCAAAGGAATCAGTCTGCAGTAAGCTCATTTCTGGGCCAACAGTTCTTTGAGTCCCCTTTCCAATGTCCAACAGTTTTTTATGGGTTTCCTTCCCAAACACTGTCCAACTGTTTTTCCATGGGTTCCATGTGACATGACAGCAATGATATTCTAGTTCTGGATGGTGGACAAATGGTAAACAATGCAGATCAGACCTTCTTTGGCTTCATCCTGAGCTACCTGCCGCGATGTACAGCTGCTGACTGCTAACATGGCAATGCATCTTCACCATCCTCCATCTCTGGACTGTTTCTCAATTGTCTCATCAGTATGTTGCCTAGGGCCACTGCCATCTGTGGCTGGAAGAGTCTAGTTAGTTCCTCTCTCTGATTCATTGTTGCAGGAATCCACATGGGCTTGGAAGAGTTTTCTGGAAATATACAAGCATATTCTCGACCAAAAGTTAATAAAGGGACCTTTCTATAAACTAGAGTCAGGATCTTTTCATTTTTGCCCAAACCACTTTCCTTTGGCTTATTCTGATACTATGTGTGTCTTACCATCAGTATTACAAGTGAAAAATAATTTTAAAGTAAAAAATTTAATTAAGGATTGATGTAATTTACTTATAGGATATTTTTCTACTACCCTACCCCTCCTTTTTGTTTGAAATAATATAATATTAAGAGGCTTTTGGAAATCTTGCAATGCAATCTTGATAGCTTTTAATTTAATTCTTTGCACATAAATATGACTACTTTGGATTCATTGCATGTTAAGCAGTTTTTGAACCATCAGTACAAAATTAATGCTACAGGAATAGTTTCTTGACCAGTACAACTAAATTCCCTTGAATATTCACTTATTTTAATTTGCTAATTTAAATCAGTCTGAAATAAGGCCTATTTTTAAACTTCATTTGTCCTTGGCTGTGAACAGTAAATAGCACAATTGAATTTATGCTATCAGTCTTTGAGAATACCCACTTAAGCTTTGTTTAGAGAGGCAAAATGCAAATTATTTACTTTTCTTTTTGAGGCCTAATACATTGATTTTTATTTATAGTTTTTTAGACATTTAAAGGAAATTTCTCCTTATTTTCTTCCAGAATAATTTCTAGGCCACCTTTAGAGTTTCTTTTAAAAATCTTTTTTTTTTTTTCTTTTTTCACATCAAACAACCTACATGGCTGCTTTTCAGATGCTGGAGTGATACTGCTGCATATCTATATTTAAGTGGCTCCTTTTTATATTTATGGTGATTGCTACTCATTAGATTTAATGCTTAAATAATAATCTTTAGTTTACCCTGTAAATATTAGCAGAAAAATTTCAAAAATTGTTAAATTTCCCTTTTTATTAAGCTTAAAATTTACTTTTAAATAGTATTCTTTTCATCTTATTTGCATATACAGAGGAATTATGGGAGGTCTTAGTAATTTTTTCAGAGGACTTTATTAAAATTAATTGTTTAACTGAATTTATATGAGACCTTGATTATAATTTTAAAAGCTAATTTATATAAGTAATTAAAGTAGGCATTTTTATTGAAAAAGCAAAGTAAGCAAATTTATATATTTGATTCACAAGGCACAAATTCTGCCCCACCCCCAGCACATTTAAAATGCAGGTTACCTGAGAGCTTTCAAATTTTGTTGCTAAAAAAAATCTGGCTTTACAACAAGCAGACTGTCAAATTATAGCGGGGACGGTAGGGAGATCTGGGGGAGATAATAGATCAACCGAAGGACTTGTATACATGCATATAAGTACAACTAATGGACACAAAACTCTGGGGAGGGAGGGTATGAATGGGGGAGGGGGGGAAGATAAGATATGTACACAGATAATAATTTAATTAAAAAAACTTAAAAAAAATCTGACTTTACTTAATATTTGCCTGCCCTCCTTTAGAGGTTAAATTTTTATAATATTTAAAATATATGTTTATAAACAAAATATATCTATTAATTTTTATTTGATAAAGCTTTCCACATGATTTTAAGCATATTAGAACAGTATAATTCAAAAATATTTTCTTTTAAGAAGAGAACAAACCCTTTGAATCATTCCAGGGCCTGTGAAATGTTTCAAAAGCCATCCATCAGTTTAAAGTCTTGAAATTTAACTTGGAAAGACCATCAAATATATATATACTTATATAACCCAAAGATTATATTTTACACTTTTTATAATTATTCTAAAATATATAAATTAAATTTAAACTGTTTTTTATATTAAAAATTTGGTTGAGGGCACAGAGTTAATCCTCTTTTTTTAATTAGACCAGTATACAATATATTTTGAACTACTCATTTTCCCAGAGAAAACACAAGAACCATTCTCTCAGAAATAAACTTCTATACTTTATGCATCTTGTTATTACAACTATATGATTTCTCCTAACATAATTTGAACTTTAAACTTTTAGAAACCTTAAATTTTAGCTGGTAAATTAAATACTTAGCATTTCTCAGATTAGTATCACCTTCACATTTGTAAAGACATATTTCAAATAAAATAAAATACAAGACATATGTAATGAATAGATTTAATTCTATCCTCTAGATTTTTTTTATATGAGGCAAACTCAGATTAACATTTCAGTATTCTTTGAAATTTGTGCATAGGGAGGTGTGTGTGTGGGGGTGTGGGGATGGGTCCCTCAGCCTGACCTGCACCCTCTCCAATCTGGGAGCCTTCAGGGTGAAATATAGTGGCAACCATACTTTGGTAAAAACTGCTGTTTGAATTTTAACCCTTCTAAGTCTGGCTCCTGCCTGATTAAACACGGAATACTTACCTCAGCTTCCAGGTGGAGACCTGGAGGCTAAGGCAATTTTCCCTTGCCTGGAACCAGGACCACAGAAGATTGATTCCCACTGACTCAGTAGCTTCGGGGATAACCTTTAGAGACTAACTGTAGATAACCTTTAGAGACTAACTGCTGAGCTCTGCTTCTGCGTTATCGGCTATCACAAGATAGGGCCACATTCCAATGTCCAGCAGGATGTGACTGGGAACCAACCCTGTGGGCTGTCCCCAGTCTTCAGAATTTAGTCTTTAGGATTTAGGAACAAAGGAAAATTCCTGTGGTTTGAACCTTTAAAAGGGACTGCCCACCCCTGAAATGGTACAGTCCTGTGGAGACCACCTGCGTGTGGTGCTCTCGCGGCCGTCCTGGCCAGTTTTTATTTCAATAAATCCTTGCCTGCTTTTTTAAAATTAATCATCAGCCTCTGGTGGCCTTATTTTGAACCCAGGTTTCGACCCCACAACAAGGGGATGTCCAACTGATGGCTTAGGCTTGCTCCCTATAGTTCTCTGCTCTCTGTGGACCTGCCTGCTTGATGCCACCATAGGCCCTGCTGTCTGCTCGCTAGCTGCGGGGTGGGGGTTGGGGGGAGGGGACACATGGGACTGCTTGCCCCTGACTATGGCATCTGCTGTCTCCTTGCTAGCTGCGGGGGACATTCCTGCCCTGCCCCTGGCCCCTTGCAGCAAAGGGCAAGCAGTCCCCTGCAGTGAGTGAATAGACAGCAGGGCCCTGCTGGCCCCTGGCCATGGCAGTGAGGGGCAAAGTTTTAAGTTGCCAATGATTTTGGAGGCCAGCCTGTATGTATTTAAATGCAAAATAGCCACATTCTTTCCTTAGAGATAACAATAAGGGTTGCTGCCAAGGGAAAAAAGACAAGCTTTTTTTCTCTGTTAAAGAGCAAAGTAGTTTCCCCCTGGGCTACTCGGACCCCTACTGTTAACATATTATTACTGAATAACTTCACTGCAAATTCTTTATTTTAGTTATATCTGTTTCAACAATTTTGAGATTCTAAAGCCAATTATTACCATTTTGGAAAATTCTGTAACAGAGATAATTTCCTGACTTTTTATCAGCCCTAATGTTAACTTTGGAATTTAACATTATTATTTAAAAACTGCCCTTTATTATGAGAACACTAATCTTATTGTCCAAACTCAGCCTGTATTCTTCCTTTTCTCTTTGGGTCATTTCTGTCATCTTTTTTTTTTTTTTTTTTTTTTTTTTTTTTTTGAGAAAAAACAGCTTTGGGTTATTCTGTAGCATTCGTAAAGAGATTAAGTTTAGCTCAAAATCTTGTCCAACATCAGACAGAATGCTCTTTTGCTTTAAGCTAGCTTTTTCTCTTTACAAGTATAGAAATCTCAGACACATTCCTGAA